>NC_083113.1:58851811-59151811 GCF_949774975.1 Lagenorhynchus albirostris
GACTGGGACCACACGACGGCTCTCCTGGGTGTCCAGGGAGCCTGTCAGCCTCCACACTCACATGAGCAATTCCTTGGAATAAATCTCTTTCTGTACATGGAGCCATCCTGTTGGTTGTTTCCCTGGAGAAACCTGACCAGTACAGAAGGCTCTACTCTGGAGCATTTGGGGGGAGCTCAGACCTGCTGACACCTGGACTTCACACTTCTGGCCCCCAGGACTGTGAGAGAATCCATTCCTATTGTTTTAAACCACACGGTTTATGGTAATTCTTTACAGCAGCTCTCAAAAACCCAAACCAAACCAAACTCGAAAGAGAGGCAATACTGAGCTATTTAGGGAACTTGTCCCTAGAAGCCTCGCTCTTGCTCTGAAATGCACAATTACCCATGTGCACACAAGATTCTGAGGGTGGAGGACGCTTTAATTTCACAGCTTCCCCCAGAAAAAGAGCCAGACTGCTGTCCTCCCCAGCCCTCAGAGGAGATGTTACCGGGAGAGAAGCCAGGTTTACCTCTGAGGACCCGTCGGGGAGGAGGATGGAGGGGGAGGAAGGGAACTTCGCCGCCGAGGACTTTGGGTTTCTGTAGTGTTTGCGTTTATAACAAACTTAAAGTTAACATGAGAGGAGCTGTAACCGTGGCTTTTAGATGAACAGTTCCCCTCTCTGGGCCTCTGTCTACTCTTCTTTCTAATAGAGCGCATTCGACTAAGAAGACCTCCCAGGCTGCCTTTCCAACTCTGTGACTTCTGTGACCAGCGGCTGGAGGGCAGGCCAAGTTGCCGCAGGAGCCCTGATTAGAGGTGCCTGGTCAGGAAACAGCCGTGGCAAGCATGGCCGCCTGCTGCAGGTCCCCTGGAAGAGAAGCCCGGAGAAGGCGGGTGGACCTCTGCTGATTCCACGGGTGTGACTCGGGCGCTCACCCCTTAGCAGGTTGTCAGGGTGTGGACCTCCCTCCCCCAGGCTCCGCATGGCCCTGTCAGAAAGTCCCCTAGACCAGCCGTGGACCAGGGCTACCCCCATCCAAGGGGCCAGTGCCTCCACACCTCGGCACCTGGGGGCGGCCCGGGGTGCCCGCCAGGAGGCCCGAACATGTCTACGTCCTCTCAGCCGTTTCCTCCCAATCTGACAAGTTCCAGCACAACCTGGTGGGAGTGGTGGACAAGGTCACAAGCGGGGGTCCTTCCCCGGCCAGGGAACTGCTTGCTTTCTGGACTCCAGGGCTCTGGCCTCCCTGCTTTGGCCGGTGTTGGTCCTTCTTCCCAGCCTCCCTCCTTCTCCCTTGCGCCCCTCCCTGCTCCCACTGTCACAAGTTGAGTTCCGTGGGTTCCCGAGGCTCTGACCACCTCTGCCAGGAAGCCCCCTTCCCCACCGCTCTCACAGAGGCAGCTCCTAGCCCTGCCCTTAACACCTGGGAAGCTGTGAGGCTTGGTCCATCCCAGCTGATGGAACAGAGGTGGAACCTAAACACAGGACAGAACTCCCCTCACATTTCAAGACCCCACCTTCCCACGCCCGCCAGGGGCCACCAGGCCCTGCACGGGACACCCTGTCCCGGCACAGCGACATCCCCTGTGATCTGGGCTGCCCCTCCAAGAACGCTCCTCTAGCTCCTCTAGCTCCTGACGAGGCTAGAGGCTTGTGAAAGGGGTGGGATTTTGTTCATTCTGAGGTCCCTTCAGGTTCTAGTATTGGGTCCTGCCTTGGGCTGCCACCCCAACGTGGCACAGGGTGGATTTACATAGGCACACAAAGTCCGTAGGGCCTACAACTCCTCTCCTTGAATGTGGGTGCGCTCCGCGGCTGCTGGACGAATAGAATCTGGAGGAAGTGATCTGTAAGAAGTCTGACCACCTTGAGACTGCCAGCCTCTGGAAGGCCCCATGGAGAGGCCCGCCCAGCTCCCGCAAGTCCCGCCATGCCAGCCCAGGACCAAGAAGCTGGGAGAGGACACTAGATCCAGCTGCCCCATGGTTGCAGCTGTGTGAGACCCTGAGCAGGACCCACCCACTGAGCCCAACTGCCCAGAGCCAGGAGCCCTAATGATAAATTGTCTTAAGCCAGTAACCTTGGGGCTGATATTAACATGGCCATAGCTGGAGCAGGTGGCTTGGCGAGAACTACAAAAGTCTTCCCCTTGGGGAGCTCTGTTGTTAAAAAGACCCCCTCTGGGTGGGCACAGTCCCACAGGAGGCTTAGGTAGTGGACAGCATCTCTGTACAAAGACGCAGGTGCCCCGTCCTCTGATGAAGGAAGTCCAGGCCAGGGTGCCTTTGTGCAGTGTACAGTCTGTGCCACTATACATGGCGGCCCTGAGCAGAAGCCGCACTACGACAGAAGGAGGGGGGAAGGGACTTGCCTGGCGGTCCAGTGGTTAAGACTACACCTTCCAATGCAGGGGGTGCGGGTTCGATCCCTGGTCGGGGAGCTGAGATCTCACATGCCTTGTGGCCAAAAAACCAAAATATGAAACAGAAGCAATACTGTAACAACAAATTCAATAAAGACTTTAAAAACGGTCCACATGAAAAAAATAATAATCTTAAAAAAAAAAAAAAAAGGAGGTGGGAAGTGTCCGTTTCAGATGAGCGCTCCACCACTGTCCCCATCACACCTCCACTGCGTCTGTCTCAGTCATCACGGGGCCCCTTTCTCCTGCTGGCTCATTCCGGCTGCCAGGGAGCTCAGCCGAACAGGGAGCCGGAGGAACATGCCGGCAGAGGCAGGCCCGGGTGCCAGGAGAGCGTGGAGGAGGGTACCAGGGAGGCTGTCCGCCAGGCCCTGCGGCCCACGGGCCAGGACTTGACCCAACCTCCCAGGCACAGGTCTGTAGTCACTGCTTGTCCCGGCCTCGTCCAGCCCCAGGGGAGCCCTCTTTAAGTCTGCTGCTGGGGACGGGGCACAGGAGCCCCGACCCGGAACCCAGTAGCCACCCCGCTAATCTTTGGCTGCATCTGCTGCAAGCGGGTGTGCCTCTCCCTACCCTCTTCCCAGGTGACCCCAGCTTCCCGGAGCCACCTGGCATCGTGATGCAGCCTGCTCTGCCTGGACCTGAAAGGCTGGGTGCTGCGTCTCCCCGCTCCCCTACCCACTGCAGGCACCTCGGGGTGTCCTCGCTCCTGCCCTTGCCCGCCCCCAGGGCCCTCAGCTCCAAGGGCGGTCCCTAGGCTGCCCTCCTTGGAGGCCGCCTGTCCCGCCAGGGCCCTGCTGGTGTGGAACTGAAGAGAGAGCACCAGCTTGTAGCACTGGTGAGAAAGGCCTCATCCTCATTCCGCCTCCCCGAAAGCCCCTGAGAGATGTCGAGTAAGGGGCCTGCACCCAGAAAAGGGTCGTCCACTGTATCCCACATCTTGGGGCCTGATGGCGGGGGAGTGCGGGGCAGAAAGAGGAAACCCGGCCTCCCGTCCCTCCCTCACCGGACGCCAACATTTCACGGGGACACGTCTGGGCCCAGCGTGGCCTTGCCGGCCTCATAGGCCTGCCCAGCTGCGGCGCTGGGGGCCTGCAGCCAGCGACCCGGGCTCCCCGAGTGCCACTTCTTCCCGAGTAGCGACGGTAACAGAGGAAACAGACGCCCTCCGCACTGCGACAGGGGCTCTCCCTGGACCAAGCCCCAGTCAGGCGCCTCTGAGCACTTTTTCAACGAGGCCTCATCCTTGGGCATGTCCTCGACAGACCAGTTTTAGCCAGAAGCCTGCTCAGTGGGTTTAGCCAGAGTCGCCCACCTTTGACTTCTGACCACTCGACCTCCTCATCCCCACGCTCCCTGCTGATGTCTGACCCCCTGGGCTGCCTTCAGCAAGAATCCTGTTGGGTCTGGGGAGCCAGAGTCTCCCTCATCCATCCCTGATGCTTCCTACTATTAATGTTTCCATCCAGCGACCCCCACCTGCTCCTCGGCCGCAATACCCCACTTGCTGACGCTGTATTCAGACTTGAGCACTCTCCGCTCCTGCAAACCCCACTGCAGGGGCCCTACACCCATCGCGACGCGACGGCCCTGGGTCGGCCTCACCATCTTTAGCACGTGTGATGAATCATGTTTTCTTTAACTCCCGTGGTTCACTCAGGTGGGACGGAAGGGAAAGAGCGCCCGGGGCCCCCAGCACCACGCCTCCCGCGGGACAGAGGCCATAGCGTGTCTTCTCCGCTTTCCAGGGAAATCTGACTTTTGAGAGGGAGATGTCCATGTTCCAGACACCCAAGCAGGTGCTGGGGGCCTCTCAGGAGACATCCGAGAGGACCGAGAGTCTGTCTTCACATCAGGCGGCGGGGGCCAGCTTCCCCTCCTGTGGACGTCTGGCAGGAGCCGCCTCCCAGCAGCCCAGCCCCGAGGAGGGCAGCAGAGCCCAGGCAGAGGGCGGCCAGGCTCCAGAGAGGCCAGGGCCAAGAAGCTCAAGGGACAGGGTGATGTGGACGTGGCGGGCTGAGGGACGGGATGGGACATTCCACTGGGCAGAGGAGGAAAGGACAGCTCCCTGGGCTGTGCTCGGGGCCTCCAGGCTGGCACCCCCAGGACACTGGGCATTTTTGATTGTCAGTACTGGGGGGGATGGGCAGTGCCATGGCATCTAGGGGTGGAGACCGGGGTGCTGTTCGACCGCGTACGGTGCACAGGACGCGCCCCCGTCCCCCGGATGCATCCAGCCCAAATGTTCGTGTGGTGGGCGTGCACCCCTGTGACAAAGGGCACAGCCCCGGAACTCCTGCCATTGCCCGGTTCTCCTCATTCAGGCAATGGTGACGCGGAGGACAGCTGACCGGCGTCAGAGGCCCCGCCCAACACACAGCTGAGCAAAGGCGCGTGCCTGCCTTGCAGAGGCAGCAGCAAGGCCACCGGCCCCTCTCTCTGCAGGCACGATGCTCCCACGTCTAGAAAGCCCCACTGCGTCCAGGATCTGAGCCTCGCCCACAGTCCCCGGGGCTGCTGAAGCAGGTGTTTCTGCCCCTCTTGAGGACGTCGCCCCTCCCCACCACCCCATCTCTGACGGTGTGCCTGGGGAGATGCACACGCGGTCACTCTGACTTCCCCTCCTCCCTTCTATGCCCACAGCGTTTGTAAGGGCTCCAGGAGGACGCAGGGTCCCTCCGTGGTCCCCCTCTTGCAGAATTCCAGCCGGGCCCCTCCAACTCCCCGCCGAGCAGAGTGCCGGCAGCGCCACCCCCTCGCCTGTGCTTTCTGTGTGCGCGCGACCGCGGCAGCAGCCGGTTCACTCGCACGTCCCACGTGAACTGCCGCTCTGGGGAAGGAAGCCACGCAATCCCGGAGCCTCTTGCATCAGCCGGCAGCCAGCCTCTGCGCGAGGGGGAGGGGACGAAGAGGCCGCCGGAGGCTTAACCTGGCTCCCGGGTTCACTGATGCGAGGAGATGAACGTGTGCCTGGGGGCTTCTTTCTCAACAGAACACGCTCCACCGTCTCTGCCCAGGCCGGCCCTCGTGTAAATGGAGACCGGCTGTAACGGGGCCAGCGCTCCTTGGAGCTGCTCTGACAGGTGCCCGCCCTTGCCTGTCTCCGAATCACTGCTCCACACTGAAGGGCAGGGCTGCAGAGCCAAGCGTGGGATCTGCACGTTGGTCTGATGCAGCGAGGTTCTGGAGGGAGTCACGGTGATCGAGCACGGATATGCAAACCAGGACCCGCGCACCCCGCAGGACGGCAAAAGAGGCTTCACCTGGGCCAGCTCTAATCAACGGGTCCTGTCTCAATCCCTGAATGGCATCTGCGGGGTGCCTGGCAGTGCCTGGAGATATTTTTGGTTGTCACAGCAGGGGGTGCGGGGCGCAGGTGCTCCTGGCATCTAGTGGGGCCGGGTCAGGGATGCTGCTCAGCTCCTACAGTGAATGCATAGGTCACCCTCCTCCCCGCTCCAGCCACAGAGTGATTCAGCCCCAAATGTCGATAGCCAAGACTGGTAAACCCTGGCTCCAAGAGAAAGAGTGCTGTAATCCACTGCTTATGTCTGTCACTGGCACAGGAAAGGGAGGTGGTGATGCTCACACAGTTTAGTCTCCATCCCAGTCTCACCTGGTAAATGATCCTGGGTGAGAGCAATCAATACATTCCACCTTCCCCCGTTTCTATCTGGGGCCTTTACACCTATGGCCCCTTTGCACCGCCAGCTGCAGGCAGGCCCCAGGGAGGAGAGGTGTTTGGACCAGGGCACATGTCACCCTATTCCAGGGGTCCTGTGATGTGGTGGCTGTATGTGGGTTACTGCTTTCTCAGGGATGGTTTTTATATGGTCCAGGAGTTGAAATCTCACATGTCTCCAGGGGCCAGACCCGGAAGAGAAATGAGTTGAGTGGGCAGGTAGAGGTGATGGTTAGATACCAGGGCAGCTGCTGTGTGCTCCAGCCACTTCAGTCCCTGGGGGCAGACAGCCTGACATGGCTAGATCCTTGGGGTTTTTCTGTTTTTTGTTTTGAGACAAAAAAAAATAGAAATTTGGTCATTTTTTAAAGTGAAGTTTCCCGATCTTTGAATATTAATGCATATTATTTGCAAATAGTGTGTGGGGGGGGAAAGGAGTCTGTGGGTCCCCATCAGCTGCCCCTGTGCTGGTCAGGCAGGTCCCAGCACCCTAAGTGACCGTGACTGCACCTGCTCAAATGATAGCAGTCCCCACGTGGTCCAGGCCAACAGGCTGTGACGGATTGTATCACCACCTGCTGGAGGATGCTCACTCCAGGGCCTGGGGCTGAGAGCACGGTGTGCATGTGAGGAGAGGGTGGGAGACAGTGAGACCCAGGGGCTAGTCCATGGTTGGGCTTGTGGATCCTGGCCCCAGACCAGCGCCTCCCAACTGGATCCCCACAGCACCCTCCAGGGACCCCTTATCCTAAGGACCTCTGGGCTGCACCCAAGATCTGCTGAGCCAGAATCTGTTTTTCAAGGCTTTTTAGTCATGTTCTGTATCTTGATGTGGACTTGGGTTACTCAGTGTATGTGTCTGTCCCAACTCATCCCGTGATGCACTGCAGACGGTGTACTTTGTGATGTGTAATTTTACAAAAGGAAGAAGGGGGCTTCCATGGTGGCACAGTGGTTATGAGTCCGCCTGCCGATGCAGGGGACATGGGTTCGTGCCCCGGTCCGGGAAGATCCCACATGCCGCGGAGCGGCTGGGCCCGTGAGCCATGGCCGCTGGGCCTGCGCGTCTGGAGGCTGTGCTCTGCAACGGGAGAGGCCACAGCAGTGAGAGGCCCGCGTACCGCAAAAAAAAAAAAAAAAGGAAGAAGGAACAGGGAATTCCCTGGTGGTCCAGTGGTTAGGACTCTGCGCTTTCACTACCAAGGGTGAGGGTTCAGCAAGCCCCACGGGGCGGCCAAAAAATAAATAAAAAGAAGGAACAGAAGGAAGAGAAGAGGGAGTGTCGAGGAAGAAGAAATGTTCCTCTACCCTGTGAAAACGAGCAGGGCCCCATGGGGCCCTCTGGGTACAAAAGCCCCTCTGTGTCCCCCGTTTCTTATTTGTAAAAAAGGCTTTAGTCTCCTGGGCCTTCCCTGAGTTCCGGAGAGCGGACTCAAACAGTTACTAATTAGGGAAGTGGGGGGACACAGGAACAAAGGAAAAGCCGTTAAGCAAGAAAAGGAATGACAGCCTAAACGATAAACAGAACCTAGCTCCTCCTGAAGGGATGTACATAATAATAGGACGCATGTCTTCAAGTCCTGCAGAAACTAAGAACCCCCGCCCAGGTGGAGGATGGTGACTACATGCTGAGACCCCCAGCCCTGTTGGAACAGAAGGCCGATGACTGAGATTCCCGGGACACCACCCTGTTACCTCACCACCAACCCATCAGAGGCGAGTCCACAAGATGCAACCCTCACCCCAAATGTTGCCTTTAAATACCCTTTCCTGAAAGCCATCAGGGGTTTGGGTCTTTTGAGCATGAGCTGCCCGTACTCCTTGCTTCATACTCTGCAAATAAACACTGTACTTTCCACCTGAAACTAACACAATACGGTAAATCAACTATATTTCAATAAAAATTATGAAAAATCAATCAATAAATAAACACTACACTTTCCTTCACCACAACCTGGTGTCAGTAGATTGGCTTTGTGGTACAGTGGGTGAGGGGACCCAATTTCAGTTCGGTAACACCTTCTAGGTTCCTCTGGCTGGTCTAAGAAGTAAACTGACATGAGACAGATTAAGAGGAAAAGAATCAGACAGAATTTCATAACATCACCCAGAAAAACTGCATAACTTGCCAAAATGGCTGAAGCCCTCACCTTAAACACCACCTTCAGGTAAAGACAAATGAGGATGTTGGGGTCGTGGTTTGGGACCTCAAAGGGGAGAGAGGGAATTCACATGGAGATGGAAAAGCACGTGTCTGGTAAACAAATGTTTGCTGAGCCTGCAGAGACAACGGGACACAGAGTGGACTGTAGTCTGAGTTTCCTCACCACACCTGGCCTCATTTCTTGTGGAAATCTCTGGTGACCATGCTATTCCTGAAACAGGCCCTCTGTCTAAATTCTAATTCATAAGCTAAGACAGAAGATCAATGCCTCTTCCTGAGTCTTTTGGGCCTTATTGTTCTCAGCTGGGAATAATTCGCAGGCCAGAGACATTTGGGATGGCAAATTTCGTTCCCCTAGGAGAGAGAGCAGGAGAGAGAGGAAGGGGGTGGGGGGAGAGAGAGAGAGAGAGAGAGAGAGAGAGAGAGAGAGAGAGGGAGGGAGGGAGGGGGAGGGGGGAGGGGGGAGGGAGGGAGGGAGGGGGAGGGGGGAGGGGGAGGGAGGGAGGGAAAGGGGGGGAGAGAGAGAGAGAGAGAGAGAGAGGGAGAGCGAGAGAGGGAGAACCGTAATGCAACATTTGAACACAAGTGGGCTGGTCTCCCACCTCCCGGTCCAATAGGACTGATTTCCTGGGGTTTCCCAGACCCTGGTCATTCCACAACTCAACCAACCATTTCACTTTGTCCCCAGCCTCTTGTCCTCTCACTATGTTTCTTTAAATGGACTCCCTTTATTTACTTAAAGGGAAAACCAGCCGTAAACAGAAGGTAACTGTAAAAAACAACGTAAACAAAACACCACCTTAGATGTGCAGCGGGACAGAATTTGCCACCCCCAGACGTGTCCTTGTGGAGTCCTACAATAAGCTGGTTATTTTCCAGGCAACACCAGACATGGTGAAAAACTCTGAAAGCCAAGTAAAAGTTACCCTTTTGCAAGAATCATTGACATCTGTAAGGGCAATCTCCGGCTGTAAGGGTGCCTCCTTCTCTGTATCCAGAAGGAAAGGACCACATCTCTGGAAACTCTCATCAGTGAGGAAGTCAATGACGTAAATCTCCATCACGACCGCATCCTGGACCACTGGGCTTTTCCTCACTCCCCACACCTGACTCTCCCCTACACTCAACATCCTCTTTCGTGTTTGGCTGAAGATGATATTTAAGGTGAGGGTTTTGGCCATCAAACTTCTGTTTGATTTTTTCCCGTTAGTCAGTCTCATGTCAATTTAATTCTTAGACCAGCCAAAAGAACCTAGAAGTTTCTTCCCCCACCACCGATTCTAGCAGGTTCGGCTGTTTTGCCAAAGGATGGGAACTGCGGGTCGGCCAAAAGGAAACTCACAAGAGTTGAGAGGCGTTCTAACTGGGACTTTCTCAATGCCACTGGAGGGGCTGCAACGGGGCGGGTGAGGGCAGAGGCACCCGTCACGTTTTGGGAGGGATGCCTTGCACCTCGCTCCCTGGCGCAGCTGGCTAGCAAAGCATGGGAACAAGGCCCCCTTCCCCTCCAGGCTGGGCAGCTGGGAGCCTCAGGCAGGGAGGGATGAGAGCCGGCCCCAAACCACTGGTCAGAGCAAAGTCAGGCGACCAGAACCTGCACCCACAGGTGTGTGCCCCAAAGAAATGAAAACGGGCTCCCGAATGAGCATCGCTCGCTGTGGCAAAGTGGAAACAACCCAGACATCCATCCGCTGATGGCAGGAAGACAAACAGTAACACTCCAGCCAAACAATGGAGTCTCACTAGGGCCATAGAAAGGAATGGACGCTGACACCTGCTACCACATGGGAGAACGCTGACAGCATCCCATGCTGTGAAGGAAGCCCATCACAGAAGAACATATTGTATGATTCCATGTGTATGAAAAGCCCAGACGCAGCAAACGCATAGACACAGAGAGCACGTCAGTGGTTGCAGAGACTGGAGAAGAGAGGCACGGGGCATGACTACCGATGGCTACGGTGGCTCCTTTTGGGGTGACAAAAATATTCTGGGACTGGATAGAGGTACCGGTTGTACAACATGGTGAATGTACTAAATGCCGCTGAACTGTGGACTTTAAGATGACTGACTTTATGTTTTGTGAATTACACCTCAATGGTTTTTTTTCGCTGTGCCGTGCAGCTTACAGGAACTTGGGCCACGGCAGTGAAAGTCTGGAATCCTAACCACTAGGCCGCCAGCGGACTCCCTATACCTCAGTTTACAAGTCTTCTAAAAATAAATTTTTCAAAAAGGAAGACACTCTGGGGGCTTCCCTGGTGGCGCAGTGGTTGAGAGTCTGCCTGCCGATGCAGGGGACGCGGGTTCGTGCCCCGGTCCGGGAGCACCTGGAGCAGCTGGGCCCGTGAGCCATGGCCGCTGAGCCTGCGCGTCCGGAGCCTGTGCTCCGCAACGGGAGAGGCCACAACAGTGAGAGGCCCGCGTACCGCAAAAAAAAAAAAAAAAAAAGGAAGACACTCTGGGAGAGAGGACAGAGATGGTTTATGACCTGAGGCCGATGTCCAACCTCTGCACAGCGCACACCCCCCATCCCTCCGAGGGTGAGGGCCGTCTGTGCTCGGCCAGGTGTGCTGGCCCCAGGAGGACAGGCAGTAGACTCAACTAGGAAGGAAGGGACCTGAGACCCCGGCCCTGCGTTTGCTGGAGACCCTCTGCCCCTTCCCACTTGCAGCAGGCCCATCCCCCAGGCCCCGGGACATTTCTGTCGCTTCTCCCCTGTCCTCCCCTGACCAGCTCCTCGCCTGGCAATGTGGCTCCACAGTGGAGATACAAAGGGCGGCCAGTCTCCAGCCTGTCAGAGATGTCCTGAGGTCACCCTCTCTCTCCAGAGACTCACGGACACCCGCAAACACGCCTGACACCTGGGAGCTGACAGCCGTCGGCAGGCTCATCCGAATATAGGCGCCCATACAGTCCTCCCGCCAGATGGGAGAACTAGCCCCGTTGGAAAAACCCACCCACACGGAAGCGACGAGGTTGGGGTGCCGGTGGGGGGCTGCAGGGCTCGGACTGACCCGGGGCTCCCCAGGGAGCGGTCGGGACCACCTATGCCAGACACGCCAGGAGCTGCTAACACACACCCACCCCATTGTGGGTGGAACAGTGACCCCCCCCCCTAAAATTCACCTCCACCTGGAAACACGGATGTGACCGGATTTGGAAATAGGGTCCTTGTAGATATAATTCGCTAAGTTTAGGTGGGGTGTGAACTGAGATTAGGGTGGCCCTATATCCAAGGAGTAGTGTCCTTATATTTCAGGTGCACACAGAGGGGACACCGCGTGAAGATGGAGCAGAGACTGGAGGGATGAGGCCACAAGCCAGGGACGCCTGGAGCCCCCAGGAGCTGGAAGAGGCAGGAGGGACCCTTCCTCGGAGCCTCCGGAGGGTGCCCAGCCCTGCGACCCCTTGATTGCAGACTCCTGGCCTCCAGGCCTGGAGGGAATAGATTTCTGTTGTCTGAGCCCCCGGCTCCTGGTCATCTGAGCCCCAGGACACCGAGGCAGCACCGCCCACGCCCGCTCCTGGCCTGGTGGGTGCGTTGTCTCAGGGCCTGTGTCCCCCACAGGCCTCCAGGCTGATGCTGAGGGCTGCTGCGGCCTCTCACGGCCCCACGGGAGCAGCAGCTGCTGCGCCCCTCTCCCCGGGGCCACGGCCGGCGCCCACGTGGCTTCACCGCGTGGTGACTCACGGAGCTGCTGCCTCTGAGAAACACAGCCTCTCCCTTTGGTGCCACGGAGGCAGCCGTGTCCCCGCAGCCGTGACGACGGCTCAGAGCTTGGGGACGCGGAGGGCAGGCCCCTCCCGAGAGCAGCACCGCACAGGAGAGCAAGGGTACCTGTCGCTGCACGGCGCCCTCCAACCCAGGTGAAGCGGCAGCCGAGGGGGAGCTGAATGGGCAAACAGAGCCACAGGCTGGGAGCCCGGTGGCCGTGGAGGGAAGGCGGTGGCCACACCCGCTCTCACTAACCTCCTGCTGGAGCTGGAGGGGCCAACTCTCTTCTCCAGCGCCGGGTCCTCGAAGCAGAGGGGAAGGCCGGCGATGCCCGCTGCAGTTCGGCTGCCTGGAGGGTCCCTGGAGGGTCTTATTCTCTGAGCGGGAGCCCACAGCTCCGCCTGGCCTGGCCAGGGCAAAGGCTCAGAGTTCCCTGACCTTCTGAGCCCTTTGAGAGGAAGCTGCCTGAAGGAGGTGGGGATTCTCCCCAGATGAGGGGCACCTGGGCCGGACAAACCAGGACAGACCAGGATGGAGCGGTGGGCGTGACCTGATGGGCTCCTCCTTCTCAGGGGCCAATCCCCAGCCTCAGAGCGGGGTTTGACTTCCCGTCACCGCGGAGCTCTGGCTGGAGAAAGCTGGGTCACTCGGTTCAGCATCTGCGGCCACAGATTCAGCGCTGGGTTGTAAATTAGGAAACAGCAGAGATTCCTCCTTTTGTGGAACTCTGCATTCAGGTGCTTATTCCAGAGACAAAACTAGGAACATACCTGGACAAGAGCACTGGGCTCTGGGGTAAAAAGGTGGGGGTGACTCAGTGGGATTAGAACTCGGTCTGGGGACTTCCCTGGTGGTGCAGTGGTTGAGAGTTCTCCTGCTGATGCAGGGGACACAGTTTCGAGCCCTGGTCCGGGAAGATCCCACATGCCGCGGAGCAAGTATGCCCGCGAGCCACAACTGAGCCCATGCACCTAGAGCTCGTGCTCCACAGCAAGAGAAGCCACCGCAGTGAGAAGCCCGCGCACCGCAACGAAGAGCAGCCCCCGCTCGCCGCAACTAGAGAAAGCCCGCACGCAGCAACGAAGACCCAATGCAGCCAAAAAATAGATAGATAGATGTGTGTGTGTATATATATATATATATATATATTTTTTTTTTTTTTTTCCGGTACTTAGGCCCCTCACTGTTGCGGCCTCCCCCGCTGCAGAGCACAGGCTCCGGACGCACAGGCTCAGCAGCCATGGCTCACGGGCCCAGCCGCTCTGCGGCATGTGGGATCTTCCCGGACCGCAGCACAAACCCGCGTCCCCTGCATCGGCAGGCGGACCCTCAACCACTGCGCCACCAGGGAAGCCCAATATATATATTTAAAAAAAAAAAAAAGAACTCTGACTGGATGTAGGGGGCGTGGGTTCAATCCCTGGTCGGGGAAGTAAGATCCCACATGCCACGAGGTGCAGCGAAAATAAAAAAAAAAGTCAAATGGAAAGGCCTTGCTGAGCATGTCACCTGTGACCGACCCTAGAGGTAGCAGGTGAGGGAGGCTTGGGGCCGAGTGAAGCCCCCAGCTGAGTCCGCTCTTCCAGCCCCTGCTGGGAGCTCCCAGGCTGGGCGGCAGGCTGGCCTGGTTTACCAGGGGGTCTACCGACGGGAAGCAGCACGCTACGATGGATGCCTGGTCCTGAGAGCAGAGCATGGAACGGTGCCCTCAGCTGTGAGGTCCGGCAGCCTCTGGCTGTTTCTGTCTGGGTCTGTGGTTCTGAATTAATGCTTATTAACGTAAGCGAGGCCGATCCAGAAATGGAAGCTGCTGGAATATCATGGGGTGCAGGGTTAGCACTGCAAAACCCAGCAGGGGTCCCCAGGCATCAACACCTGTCAGCCACGTTGACCTGACTCAGTCGATCCTCACAGCGGCCCTGGGAGGGAGTTGGCCCCTGTGTTGGGGACACATGGAGGCTGAGAGGCTGCCGTCTCAGCCAGGAGGCCGTGGTAGCCCAGATCCAGGCCCCCCAGCCTTCTCGCCCTCACTGTCCGGGGCACTTACCCTGCAGGGTGAGGGTTAGGGGTAGAGGTGGGAGGTCCCACTGGTCTGTCTGCTTCACCCCTGGCTCCCTGTTAACTGTGGTTTGCAGGGAGGGTCGTTTCCTCCGCAGTGTAAAGACTCTGGTCTAGATGGGGTGGTTGTCAGGTTTCCCGAGATTCCAGCTCCACCCCTTCCCCATCACCCACGCACATTACCATCCGGGTCGAGTTTGCGGGTGGGCCCCGCTGTCCCACCAGTGGACATGTTACCAGACACCAGGGACTTCTACAAGGACCCAGAGTGGAGATCTTCACATCGGGAGACAGGGAGGGTCCTACGTGGGCAGAGAGTCCCATGGACTCTCTAGTGGGTTAGATGGTGACACCCTCCCCCCCCAATTCATGTCCACCCAGAGCCTCAGGTTGGGACCCTATTTAGAAATAGGGACATTGCAGATGTAATTAAGGCAAGGATCTCAAGATGAGCTCATCCTGGATTAGGATGGGCCCTAAATCCCTGAGAGCGTCCTTGTAAGAGAATGGAAAACGCACACAGACTCAGAGACACATGGAGAGGCCATGTGAGGACAGAAGCCTCGATGAAGAGGCAGGAAGGAGCCTCTCCCGTCATCCCAGGAGGGATCACAGCCCTGCCCACACCTTGACTGTGAACTTCAGGGCTCTGCACTGCAAGGGGATAAATTCCTGTTGTTTAAGCCCCTGGGGTGTGTTAAGTTGTGACAGCAGCCCAGGGACACTGGTACAAAGAGCTGCTTGCCACACATCTCCACGAAGTGTCCCCAGTTCGGACTTTCTGGGACGGGGTCACACGGGGATGGCACGTGGTCCAGGATTCTCTCACCCAACGTGAGGTTCGTGGACCTTCTCCACGTGGCCGAGGCCGGGCATGGCTGGGCCATCATCCTCATCACAGTTTATTACCCAACCTGTGACCTCACCACCACCTCTCCCTTGATGGTTCACGAGGTCCCAGGCAGTTCCCAGATTGGGCTGTGGTGACGGGAACATTCTGAGACTGGCCCTGGGCCTTGCACACACCTTGCAAGTGTGTGCTGGGTGCACACCCAGAAGCGAATTAGTGAGTCATGGATTCTAGTGAAAGCCGCCTTACCGTTTCCAAAAGGGTTGAATTCACTTATACCCGCTCCCAGGGAGATTTATCTGAATGGAATTTGTGCCGCTTGCAGAGTCCTGAAAAATGTGTACAGAGCTGGACTAAACTGGTCCAGATCATTGAGATCAAGATGTTCAGTTCCTTTTGGCAGAATTAATGATTCCCCGCTGCGCCCTGGCCTGCGGGCCTCCGGTGCTCTCTGTCAGGACATCGGCAGAAACACGCTGTCGTGGGCCAGGTCTCCAGTGCGGTCCCCAGCACCTCACGTTTGACGAGAGATGCAGATTTCCCTTTGGAAGGAGCCAAAGAAAGAAGCAGGCATGGACAGGCGAGCGGAGGCTACTCTTCATTGCGGGCTTCTCATTGCCGGGGCTTCTCTTGTTGCGGAGCTCCAGAAATGGGCAGAGATGCGGGACACTGTGACTCTCGGGCGGAGACGGGCCGTGATCCGGGGTACCAGCCCCCGCGTCCCCTAGGTTTCCTCCAGTGCACGACGGCACGGGGAGGAACGTACAGGTGGAAGAGACCCCTCCCCCACCCGGCTCGGCCCCTCTTGGGTGGCCTCCCAGGAGCATCTCTGAGGCAGGCTTACTGGGCTGTTCCGTGTCCCGCTGAGCTGCACGGGGTCATGGCCGAGGCCCCAGCCGACCCCACGGGAGCTCAGGGGCGGGGAGGCCCCGGGCTTGTCCTGAAACCGAGTGGCCCTGAGGGAATCCGGGCATGGAGGCCCTTTTGGCCCCATTTCTTGTAGGCAAGACTCCAGCCTCCACGACCTTCCCTGAGTTCCAAAGGGCAGATTTGAACAGTTGGCTAATCAAGGGAGGAGAAGCCACGAAACCACCTGAGGCGAGATTACAGGAACCAGAGAAGCCCATCAAGGTGAGACCGACCACCTGAGGGCCTGCACACCCCTCACCTTGTTGGCACCCCACTCTGAACGCTTCTTAGAAACCTCATCACATCCTCCCAGGTTGGGACGCATAGTTTTCCGAGGCAGGAGCCTGCTGCGTCCCCCTTTGCCTGGCAAAGCGATAAAGCCACCCCCTTCTACTTCACCCAGAGCTCTGCCCCTGAGATTTGATTTGGCACCCGTGTACAGAGACGCTGAGCTTTTGCTTACAGTCCCAAACCGGGGACACCCGGGGACGTGTCCAGTCGTCACTGGATGCTGGCCGCCCGCAGAGACAGGGTTAGCTCTGGGGGAGGAGGGCCCCTCCGGCCAAGGGCAACTCGGGGAGGCCCAGCTGAGAGTGGTCAGCGGCCACCCTGGCAGGGTGGGCCCCATGCCCACAGCGTCCATCCCAGCTGCCCGACCCAGGCAGGCAGGCAGGCATCTGCCATCGGGGGCCTCCAGCTGGGCAAGCCGTGAGGAGCGCCATCTGGGGGAGGGGTGCCTCTGGCAGCCTCTCCCCCACTCCTCGGCCTCTTTCTCAGGCCCCGGCCAGAGAAGTAGCGGCTCCAGGCCTCACGCTGCGCTCAGCCACAACCCGAGGAAGAAAACTGCCTCTTCCCGACACTTTCCCCAGAAGGCCCAGCACGTCTCCCTCAGGCCTCGGGCCTCTCTGAGCACTGGCTGCTCCTGGAACACGTGCCACGTGTGTTTGTGGGCTCAGGGTCCCCGGAAGGGAAGGAGGGTCCTGCGCAGACATGGGTGTGCCTTGGGGGCGGGGAGAGTGAGGCCGCTTCCCTTAACTCTCCCCACCTCCTACACCCACCTCACAGGTGGGAAAACCGAGGCTTCGGCGGGGGAGGAGGTTGCTCAGACTCTCATAGCTGGAGAGCGTTGGGCCGGGACTCTTCACGGAACACGGCACACTCACGTCCGGGAGGACTGAGGGCAGCTCGTCCCCCTTCTCTGGCTTCCATCTGAGTGTCTCTGGGAGTCCCCAGCAGCCCATGTGTTCTCAGAGGTGAGCGAGGGAAAAGCCAAAAGGCAACTCACGACGTTCCAATAAACCTCCCGGGATCTGACAGAGGTCCCAGGATCCCAGCGCCCAGAGAGGGAGGGGGGTGAGGGGCCAAGAGAAGTCAGCAGGTGAGCTGCTCCACGAGGAAGCAGCACGAGCAAAGGCCCTGGGAGTGTCCCAGCCGTTGGGAGGCGGCCCATCACGGTGGGGTGCAGACGGAGGGCGCGGGTGGGTCGACAAAGGTTGGAAGAGCAGCCGGCGGCAGACATGCGAGGTCCTATGGAGGTGGGTCTTTGTCTCAAATGCAGCAGGTGTCGCATTATGTCTGTCAGATGGGTGGGGTCCTGGGGTCTGCTGGGCACATCAAAAATGCACAGCAAGATCCAGGCAGCCAAGCGTCCAGCGCACATTTAAAAACACGTGTAGAAAAGCGTGTGACGCTTTCATGCGCAGCAGGATCAATTTCCACCCGACTAGATCTAAGTACAGAACAGCGCCAGCATCACAGAGAGCCCGCTGACTTTTTAAAAAGCTAATTTAAAAATAATTGTTTCTAAAAAAAATAAATAAATACAATTTTTTTTAAAAATAAATATATTAAAAAATTAAAGTATTGTTTCTGTGAATGTGTAAATCACCCATGGGATTCAAAATTCAAAAAGTATAAAGGGTGCAAGATGAAAAGATGTTTCCTGCCCCTTCGCTGGGTACTCCAATTCCCACCCTGGAGACAGCTGGGGTTACCGACTTCTGCAGAACCCTTCCAGAGACCTTCCATACTCAGAAAAATACACTTGTATATTCTGTTTTCCCTTTTGTAAAAATCGTAGCGTACCACGTCCACCATTCCATACCCTGCTTAGTGGTACACGCTGTTTATAAGGCGAGTCGTCCGTCTTTGTCTTCCTTTCTTTGGGGTAACGGCTTTATGGAGACATAATCACATACTGAACATTCACCCGTGTAGAGTGTACCGTCCAGTGGGTTGTGGTGCATCTGCCAGCATCGCGCAGCCAGCGCCACAGAACCTTCTCATCACCTCGTCGGTCTTCACGGCTGCCTTGGACTCCATCGTGGGCTTGAGCCAGTTTCTTTAAGCAGCTTCCTATTGTTCTGCCGACGCTCCTAAGAGATCAGGCGGCTTCAGCGCCTGTTTCCTGCTTCCCTGCGGTGGGCACGTCTGACTTCGACCCTGCACACCCATCACCCTGGGAACCTGCATGCACCGGGCTTATCGGGTGAGGTTGTGTCTCCCCGACAGGACAGGCAGCTCCCATAGCCCGGGGGCTCGTGGGGAGCAGAGGAGGGCAAGGCCAGGCTCTCCTGTCCACAGCCCGTGAAGGGTTCGGGCAGCAGCAGGCAGCGGGAGGTGGCTGGGGTGGGGGGCGGCATGCCAGGTACAACAGGAGAAAACATCCCCGACTTCATGTAGACGGGGCTGAACTTCACCGAGCCGCCAGCCTGGAGAAGAGCCCAGCCCAGCGCCCCTGCCCCGAAGACCAGAGGACACTGCCTGGCTCCACAGCCCCTCCTGGAACAGGCCGCCTGGGGGATCTTCTCTCCCCACGCCCCTCCCGGCCGCCCTCACCCCACCCCCGCCCCGGCCCTTTCCAGCCCCTTCCCCTCCCCCAGCTCCCCCGAGACGACTGCCCGTCCTGTGGTCAGGGCCCATCTGCAGTGACCTTTCCAACATCCCTCCTTACTCAGGCCAGATCTGGCTTCCATGTGACACTTGTTCCCTGGGGGATTCGCAGCCCGAGTCAAGGGACGGAGCCCAGAGATAAAACAGGAGTGGCTTTACTGGAAGAACTGGGGACTCAGCCCCCCGCCCCCGTGGCTTCTTGAGGACCAGGCAGGGCCGTCCCACGAGATCACCTTCAGAGCCTGGAAGACGTCATGGTAGCCAGAGGGACGGGCGGGAAGCGCAGTCACGTCCAGGGGCACCCTCCCGCTCCCATGGCCGCCCGGGACACAGCGGCCCTTGGCAGTGGGAAAATGTTCGCTCCCCAGAGGAACCAGCCTCGCCGGCTGTGCAGGAGGGACGATGAGGTGGAACCCTGTCGAGACGAAGAGCGGCCCAGCCTGCAGCCTCTGGGGCGGGGAGACCCAGTCGGCCCTGAGGGCTCCTTACCCTGGACTTGCTGCATTCCCAAGTTCAGGGGCCTGGCTGGCCCAGAGAGCGCAGGTGGCCACTACCTGCCCGGGCTTGGAAAGGTTGGGACCACGAGGTGGGCCGGGCCAGACCCACGCCGACTTTGGGCCCCAGAGCCCTCCTTTGGGGAGGGGGCGAGGGTAAGAGCCCGTCTGGGGGCCACATGCCATCCTTCGACCAGCCTGCACAGAGATCAATGAGGGAGAGCGGCTTCTGGAACCTTCTGTGCCCCTCTTTGACCCAGAGAGGATGTGTTCTCCGGTGAAACGGGTAGAGACAGGTTCTGTGAAGATCTGATCACCCAGGGTGTTGGTGTGATCTAGGCGTTTAAGTTTAATCACCGTTGAGTTCCTACTTGCAGAATTAAGTCACCCTGTGGCTGGAGAACAAAGATCTGGGTCTTGCCAGACTCTGGGCCCCAAGAAGTAACGCGTGCAGCTCGGGGCCTGTGTGGCGTGGCCGGGCACACAAAGAAATTGAGGAGCAGTTCAGGCAGGAGGGTGAAGGGTCCTGGGGCCCCAAGGGAGGCTGGTAGCCTGGGGCAGCCCCACGAGTGCAGAGGGCGCCTTTGGGGGTGAGGATGTGCTGCTCTCCTGGTTCTCGGGCCACCCCTTCACCATCTTGGAGGCCAGGGAAGGGTCACACGTTTACGACGCACGAAAGGGTCCTGTCCAGAGGCAGGAGCGCCAGGGGGTGCTGCTTCCTCCCCAGGGTCCTCGTAACGTCGTGGGGTGTCTGAGCTCTCCCACTGGGCCCGGATGTCACCCCCGCCCCGTCCCACTCTGCCTGGAATCCAGTTCCGCTTGCCTGGCCCCCATCCCCAGTCTGCCGAGATCCCACGCCCCCACGGTGGTTCTGGCTGACCCCACGGGCAGGGCTGGCTCAGCGATGTCAGAGGTCCATGCCTCGCTGCCGACAGCCTGACCCCGCCGGCCGCTTCCCCAGGCAATTTCCCAAGAATTCGGGGACTACGAGAAGAGGCCTCCCCCAGCAGCCAGCATCCCACCACCTTCTTCCCCACCTTCTCCAAACAGGCTGCTCTCTCCGTGCACAGGGTTGGGCCAAAGTGCCCTGGTCCCCCACCCGGAGACGTTTCTCTTCTCTTGCCCCCTCCTGCCCCAGAGGACCCTGACCAGCTCCGCTCAGACCACACGCATGGGGCAGTTCATTCAGGCTGGTGTGAGACCTGTCCTTTCGTGTCCAGACCCTTTTCCATCAGTGACCGTGAAAGGCACTCTCGTTGAGGGCCAAGGAACGATCAAGATGCCGGTGCCCTTTCGTGTGTTCCACCTGCTCCCCTGGAGACGGAAGCAGGACTTTTAACACACTAGTGGATGCGTCACGGTCTGTGCATCTCACGGAGCTGCCCCCGGGATTTTGTTCAGCTGGTCTCCCTGGAGTAATAGGTTTTCTCCAGCAAAAAGCGAAGCTACATGGTGCTCAGGGACCCTGGGCACCCACCCCGCCGGGGGCAGCACCTGGCCCGTGGCTGGTACTCCCTTGCCCCAAGCCCAGGGGCTGGAGTGGAAGCCTCCCCCGGGGCACCCAAGGCCCCTGGTCCCGGCAGCCGGGGCTCGCGCGGCACCCGCCGTGGACGAGCCTCCTGCCCTCGCTGAGGTTCAGGCGGCCTCCCCCGTCCCGCCACGCACGGCCCCGCGAGGAGTGGAGTTTGCCAGCATCGAGCGAGGGCTGGCAGGGCCCCGAGGCTGTGATGACTACCCTCAGGGCTGCTGTGGAAGCCTGTCCCTTCCCCCCGACCCGGCGCTGGTCCTGGCCTGGCCGTCGCCCCAAGGCCAGGCCTGTGCTCCTCGGCCCCAACTTCAAGGTCCCTCCTGAGAGCTGGACCCAAACTCCCCCCCCTCATCCCCTCGCCTCCTCCCTAGCCCTGAGCACCCACCTGTGGCCTCGAGGAGGCTGTTGGCAAATGAATGAATGAATGAACGAACTGGGCAAGGAGGCGTATGATCACCCCCACCCCCACCCCCACCCCGGGGAGGCACCTCCAGGAACCTCCCTACAGCCAGAACCTGGCACTGAACACAAGACAGAAAACCATCAGCAGTGCTTATAATTCTTCTTTAGAAACAAACAACCCCCCACAAAACACAGAACTGCCCATCCCGAACCAGCCAAGCATGTAACAGGGTAGCGGTTGGCAGGAGAGAGAGGCGTGAAGTCACACACGTCACCGCGCGACATCGTGGTGGGCGGCTGGCGTGGCTGGGACCCGTGGAGCAGCTGGGCTGTGCGCCACTCCCGCGATGAATAAACACGGTGCCAACAGCATCCCTCACACTAGTGAGACGTGAGGACGAAACAAAGCAGAACGGCTGCACGCCTGCTACGCCAAAACGTGGCTTAAAAAAAAAGTGACCCACGAAGGTGAACGCTCAGGACACTTGTCAGTAGTGTGGTCGGGAGTGGAGTCTCTGCCCCAGAACAGACACGCCTGCCTTCTAAGGGGCGGGCGGGGGCCCTGGGCTGCACGGGACCCCACAGCCCCAAGAATCACAGCCTGGGCCCACAACCTGCCTTCCCACATGCTGTGGAGAGCCACGCTTCAGAACGACCTCTGACCTTTCAGTGCGCAAAGGGGCCCCGTCACTCCTGCAGGGCTGGCGCCACCCCACTTCCCCAAGATGCACGTGGTGGGAAGGCCACTGCAGTCTGGACAGGGACACCTGGCTCCCTGCACTCTGCCAGGTCACATCCAGAGCCAGTGGTGTGACCACGATGCGTCCTAAGTGTTGCCCCGACACCCTGGAGGCAAAGAGGCCAAAATCTGCTCAGCGGTTGCTGGACCCCCGCGGAAAGGCAGTGGGCAGTGCACCCCAGGCAGCACCCTGCCCGCCCCCTGTGCGAGGGGCTGCGGTGGCTACGATGGCCAGTCTCCTCCTGAAGGGGCGCAATCCCACCAGGCAGGTAGTACAGCAGCTGCGGGCCCCATTTACAGGTGAGAAAACTGAGGCCCCAATACAGAAAGTCTAAAACCAGGTCTCTGACCGCCTGGATGACATTCTGCCTTCAGACGTTGAGCTGAGCCCCTAGATGCGTGGCTTACAGCCCCAGGACAACTGAGTTGGTGAGGAGACCTCCGTGGATGTCGGTCCTCCTCACACGTCAGGAGCTACAGGTGGGCAGGGGTCTCCTGACCAGCACGAAGAGGGAGGGGTGGACACGTGGCCACCTCTGTTTCAGCCTCAATGCCCAGCCTGGCCCCCCGCAACAAGCTGCTTGTCAGGTCTCTCTGGGCCCATCGGACCATGCGGGGCCCCGGAGCCCAGGTGGGTGGCAGTGGATGGACTGGCCACTCGGAGCTCACATGGCCCCGGGGAAATGGCTACAGCTGAGCAGTGAGGCTCGATGCCCAAGGGCTAGTCTCATCCTTCCCCTGGTGGGAAGGTCAGGGGTCAGAGACCAAGGCAGAGCCGCCAGCGCCTAAGAGGGGCCTGGAGGGAGCCGATCTGACCTTTGGTGACGCTGCTCCCCAAGCTGACTCTGTGGACAGTGACAGCACAGGAAAGCCAGCCGGTGGCCAGGCCAGAGGAGCTTCTGGGCCTCGGCTGCCTCCCCTGGGGAAAATGCTATGGGAACCACAAACACAAAAGCCTGCGAGCACAGCCTCTCCGGAGGGGAGGGCGGGTGTTCCATGCTGGTCTCAGCGGGAGCCAGACCCCCTGAGTCAGGTGGCCTTCAGAGCAGGTGCAGTCAGAGTGCCGAGGCCTGGACTCGAGCTCCCCGAGCCTGGGACAGGTGACAGGGGCGGGGACAGCAGCGCCTTGGCCAGGAGCTGAGAGCCAGCCCCAGATAGCTGGCAGGGCTGCCGTCCAGCCCTCGAGGCCCGGGAGAGCTGCCTTGCGGGAACACAGAGGAGAAGCCCACGAGGGGTCACGGCGTCTGCTTCCAGATTTCAAGTGTGAAGCTTTCAAAGGACTAGAGCTTGGCTCCAAAACCGATGCAGAACTGACCTGAAACAGCACTGCCCACTTGCCCAGCATAGGAGCTGCTGGAAGCTTCTGGCCTTTGCTCAGGCTGGTGTCCAGGGAGAGACTGTACAGTCAGGAGTCCAAAGGTGTCCTGAGTGACAGGGTCTAGCCCCCAAGCTGGCCCCGATCTGCACGTCCCGGTGGGAGGTCCGGGGTCTCCCAGCTGCCCCTGACTTCCGCTCGGATCCCCCTGCCCGCGGCAGGCACCAGGGCACCACTGTCGATCAGCCCAAGGCCTTTCCTTCTACAAGCCTTTCATTCAGATGTTCTTTCTTTTCTGGGGGGGGGAAGGGAGCTAGCGCAGGTCTTTAAGGCAACGAGACACGAGCACGTGGGTTAGTTTCACGCAAGTCACTACATCTACGGTAACAGAGAAATGGCAAAGCCCAAGCGCGTGTGTCCAGGCCCCCGTCCAGAGGGTGAGGCCGAGCCCGGAACACTGCCGGGGGTTCTCAGAACCCCTCCGTTCTCGAGACGTGCCGGAACCTGGCGACAGGATCTGGTCCCTCTGAGGCACATTGTGCTACGGGTGGCATTAGGGGAGAAAAGACGCCCCCCCTCCTCCGCCAACACACGTTTCTTTAAAAAATAATCATCTTGGTGGCGTCGACGCGACCTAAGGTTAAGTTAAAACAAAAATAATAAAGGGACTTCCCTGGCGGTCCAGTGGTTAAGACTCGGTGCTCCCAATGGAGGGGGCACAGGTTCGATCCCTGCTCGGGAAACTAAGATCCTACGTGCCGCACGGTGCGGCCGAAAAAAATAAAATAAAGTTAAAAAAAAAGTACAAATACACAAAGGTGAGAAGGGAGAAGGCCTGATTCGGCAGGAAGCCCCGCGGCCTCCTCGGTCCAACATTCCCGCCTCCACGCTCGAGAGGTATCCACGGACATCCGTCTTCTGGGACTAAATTCGTACCAGGGTTCACAGTGGCCCGGCCGCCACCCCGGGGGAGGGACGGTGGGGGCCCCCAGCTGAGCTGCCTGGATGATGGAACCGGAGTCGCTTTCTAAGGGGTGGGTGGTTTAAAACAATCTCTGCGTTTTCTTTCCGGCAGCTTCTCAGATCTTGTCGCTTACGTCTCCTGGGGAACCACATGCATGAGCTTCTGGCAAAGGACCGTCGTGGAAACTGCCAGGAGAAGAGCGGAGTTACTTGGGGATCCTCTGGTCCCGGGCCTGGGGGGTCAGGGCAGCGAGGGATGTGGGCTCACCCCGCCCCGTCCTGATGCGTCCTGAGGTTGTAGGAGAAGCCAGAAAGCCAGAAATTTATGTGGAACCTCCCAATTTGCGTGTGTGCGCGCACATGCGCACATCGGGCCTGCAGGCCTCCTGAGGGTTACGTTACTCAGGGAGGTGTGGCCAAGGATCCCGGCAACAGGCAGGTGCCGGCTCCACCCCTCATCCCGGTTCAGACCCCAGGACCATCGAGAGACGTAACTAGATGGTGGCGCCCCTGCTGGAGGCCTGTGACACCACACCTGGGCCACCGCCTGGCAGACCTCCAGGACCGGCAGCCAGCACGCCCACCGCGGTCCTCAGAGGGGCTGGAACAGGCGGGTGTGCTGGCGCCCAGGTGAACCCATCACCCACAGAGCCTCCACGAGCATCACTCGGGAGAGATTTCAGAACGGAGGGGCCCTGCTCTAGGCCCTTGGTGTGTTCTGACAGCTCTTCAACAGGGACTACAGTCCGGGCTGAAGGCAAAGCTCCAGCAACATGATGGGCAGCGTCCTGGGCCCCGGGCAGGTGCCCATGAGAATTCTGGGACGGCTACCCTGGGATTTTGAAGCCCACGCAGGAGCCGGTCACACTAACAGAGGTCTCGGCACAGGGTCCTGAACCAGGCTTGTAAAAGAGCCCTGTGGCCACAGTGCAGACCCTGTTTTCTCCTCCTCAGCCGGCTGGGTTTAAGCTGGCGGCAGACGGGGATTTCGTTACTTGGCAAGAGCGGCCTGGTTTTCTGGAATCCCTTGTTCTGAGATTAGCTGGTGCGCAGCTGAGCGCCTTACCCGGAAGCACGTAGGCCAGGTCGCCACCAGACACGCCCAGCTCGGTCTGCTGGGCCAGGGCCTCACGCGTCCCGACCCGACCCCCCGCGGACCCCCGGCCGTGGGCACTGCCTGCCGCGCCGCTCCCGGCCAGGTGGGCGGGGCGGACCCCAGGGCGGGTGGAGGAGGCGCGGCCGGGGGAGGTACCCACAGATGCTCTGCAGCAGCCACTTGGGCTTGTTTCTCCACCAGACCCCGAGCAGGTAGACGGGCAGGCCGCTGAGGGTGATGGCGAAGCCGATGCCGCACTCCACGGGCGTCTTCCAGAAGGAGACGGCGATCAGGAACAAGCAGGCCAGGGTGAACGACGCCGGGAGAGCCAGGTGGACCTGGGGAGGGGACGCAGCTGACACGGGGAGCGGGGCCTCCCCGCCCGTCCTGCCCAGCCCTGGGAGCACGGCGCCCTCCCTGTGCCCCCGCCACAGCCGGCCTCGCCCTTGGGCCCACCCAGCCCCTCCCGTGGATCCCCCCGGACAGCCCCGCGCCCAGCTGATCCTTCCGGATCCAAAAGGGCCCGACCTCCCGGGCTGCCACACTCGCCGCGCAGCGTCTCCAGGGTTTACTAGGGCCTGAGGTTCCCCTGGGTCGTGCTGGCCTCTTGAGAACCTTGTTCTCCGTGTACCCACCTCAGCACCCAGCGCTGGGCAGTAACTACCCAAAGCCCAGCTGGTGCTGGCGGGTGAGCTGGACCAACCAGGCTTCCCAGGTGGGGGAAGGTGGGCCCCCCTGGTTCCCACATCGCAGGGCGGGACCCCGGCCCCGCCCCTCACCACTGTCCCATGGTGTTGGGGCAATGCCTCTGGGAAGGCCGTGGCCACCCGCTAATAGGCAAGGGGCGCCCACCTTCTCAGAGAGTCCTTGCGGATGGACTGGACCACAGGCTGCGTGGCTGCCTGGCAGACAGCCCCGCCCACACAGGGCCCGGAAGAGGCACCCACAGCACAGCCAGAGCCCCAGGGACACTTGTCCCCTGTCTGCACCCACCGTGCCTCCTGCCAGGCGGCCTGTCCACACCCGGAACCCGCCCTCTGTCTACACCTTGGCAAGAGATGCTGGGGTGAGCGAGGGTCCCATCAGGTCGGCCCTCATGCCTGCTCCACCCCCAGCTCCACAAGGACAGGCCTGCTCCCCACAAGCAGGGAGCAAGGTGGTCCAGGGCACTGAGGTCGCCGGGTCCCCTGGCGGAACCTGTCCAAGACAGGAAATCTGGTCCTGGCTGGCATTGCAGGACTGCCCGGTGGGCAAGGGGCCCTTGGACAGGCGCCAGCTGCTGGCCACACGCCACCAGGACGGGATGAAGGGCAGGAGCTGCCGGTCGGCAGCCGCCACGCCACGGGCTCTGCCCTCTCACTCCGCCATGACTGCCGGGGGCATAGCTGACGTGCTCACCAGGCCGCCCCAGCAGGGGTGTGACCCCCTTTTTGGAGAAACAAGGTCGCCCTTGGGCAGCTGTGCCCAGTACTGAGTTTATGAGGACACAGAGAGCCGACCTCAGGCTGGGGGCATGGTGGGCAGCCTGGTCCCGAAAAGCCTCCATTCACTCAGGGGCAAAGTCAGAGGACGCGCCCCTCCCCAGACAAGGTGGGGCCGTCCCCTCCGCCCACGTGCAGTCTGCTCACGGCCACCCCGGCCGCCCGGGGCCGCAAGCTGCTTACTCCTGCTCCTCTCCTTTCGCTAGAAGATAAGCTCTGGGAGGATTAGGTGCTGGGGGTGGGGGGTGACTATCGTGTCCTTTGACGAACCCCAGCACCTAGAATCAAACAGTCATCAGTAGAACTCAAGGCTTCTCACCAGGGCCCTTGGAGAAGGGTGCCCTGAGCTCCGGCGTGCAGAGGGGACGGAGGCCCGCAGAGCGACGCTGGCTGCCCGGGCACCCGTGGGGACCGCGCGGACCCTCACCTTGATGGGCCGCTCCAGATCTGGCTTCTGGTAGCGGAGCCAGATCATCCCGATGATGGCCAGGGCCACACAGAGCCAGTTGAAGAAGCTGAAGAAGTTGATGACGGAGAAGATGTCTTTGGAGAAGGCGTACAGCAGGGTCATGACGCACTGCAAGCACGGGGATGGGCCGTGAGCCGCCGCCGCCGCCGGGACACACCTGGCGGGCGGGCTGACCGCACGCACCCACTCCCGTCTTAAAGGAAGATGTGGTCTGTGGGACACGCAGGCCCTCACGGCAGAGGAAAGCGCTGACGGGGAAGGGGCCGAGGCGCCTGGATTTCAAGCGCTGATGGGGAAGGGGCCGAGGCGCCTGGATTTCAAGGAGGGGCCACAGGCCACGCGCTGCCCTGGGGGGGGGTTTTGCCTTCACACGCCTCCAGGTTGTTTCTGCTTCTTGTTTCTCTCTCTCTTTTTTTTAATAACCACCATGTATTAATTTTGGAATGAGAAACAAAAACCCATCCAGCGCCCTGTGGAGTTCGGGGGAGCGTGTGGCGAAGAGCACGACGTGGAGACACACTTCGCGCTACAGCCCGTCTCACCTCCACCTTGGCCTCCGGCCCGCAGCCCGGTGACACTAGGCGGAGCCGGGACGGCGTGGCCACTCCCTAGACTCCCTCTGCAGAGCCCCCAACAATCCCCGAGGGACACGCCCACCCTCCACCTCGCCCCGCCAGTGACCCCCGCCCCATGGAGGGCGGGGACTCACCGTGAACACGAGCGAAGGCACGGGCGTCAGCAGCTGCGGGTGGATCATGGAGAGGACGGAGGGCAGGTGGCCCTCCCTGGCTCCCACGAAGAACAGCCTGAGGACAGAGGGGAAAGCGGTCGGCCTCGGCCGAGGGACCCAGGCAGGTGGGGAGCGGAGGGGGCCTGTGCTGAGGACCGGGCTCCCTGCCGTGGGCCTTGGTGTCCCCCACGGAGCCAGCTGGCAAGGGGCCCTGTCACCTCCAGCCCCCCGCAGGGTTCACGTGAACCCACGAGAGAGCCTGGACGGACACAGCAGTTGTGTCACGTCTGGGCAGGAACGTGCGTTATTTCTGTGTCACTTGAATGTTTTGACAGCTATGTTATTACTCAAAGTAACAAAAAATAGAGCTCTCCGAGAGCACGCGAGAAAGCCACACGTAGCAGCCCCCAAGCGCAGCCCCGCTCGCTCCACCGCTCTGCCGCCAGAGCCTGCGTGACCGAGGGCGGCGGCCCTGGCGGGGCTCACCTGGAAGACGTGAAGAGGGACCCGTTGACGGAGCCAAAGCAGGACAGACCCACGAAGACGGGGATGATCCAGGACATGACGCCCAGGTGGTAGTTCCCAAAGTCCTAGACGGACGCTGAGCGTGAGCCCTGCCCCGCGACGCCCCGACTGCCCCACCTGGCCATCTGCAGGCTCCTCACCGCCCCCCACCCCCGGGCTGGCCCACACACAATCCCCTCCCCGGGGGCTCAGTATTTATTCGGAAGGTGGGACAGGCCTCTGAGGTGGGGCTGGAGGTCCGTAATGGACTCAGCCCCTCGGCTCTAAGAGCGACCATCACTGGAACCACCACAGACGTGCCAACTTAAAACTGTCCAGGGTGGTCTGGGCACCAGTGCTGCTGAAGCTCCCTGGGGTCCCCACGTACAGCCAGCGCCCTGCACCTGCTGGCAGGCTTGGTAAAGCACCAGCTCAACCCCTCTGAGTAGGAGCACACTTCGCAGACGAGGGGCCCGGCCTGCTTCTCATCGTGGGCTCGGAGGGCCGCGGCCGGCTCTTAGCGGCAGGTGGCATCTTACCACGGCCACAGCCTCCGACGTGAGCATCTGCTCAGGGGACAGCGTGGTGAAGTAGGCCAGGTTCGTCAGCACGTACACCAGGGTGACGATGGGGAGGGAGATGATGATGGCCAGGGGCAGGTTTCTGCAAGGACCGGGCGGGTACATCACCAAAATGAAGCCCACGACAGGGCCGGGCCCGTCCCTCGCTGCAGGGGAAGCGGCACGTGACCAGCAAGTGGCTGGAAGGTGGCGCTTGGGGCAGGGCAGCTGTGCAAACCTGGGCCAGCGACTCAACCCTGCCGGCCTCCACGCCCCCATCTGTGAAATGGGCTTCCTGCCCATTCTGAGGACAAACCTTCTTCTAGATCACACGGCCCCCATGATCCTGACCCCAGGGGCTCTCCCGAGAGGCCATGCACTGCTTTTGTCGGGGGCTGGGCTGAGCCCAAGGATGGGCTCTTGGACAGAACCAGGCTTCTTCCTTCTCTCAGGTGAAAATGATAAAAACACGCGTCTCTGTTCGCATACATACCTGTAGGGGTTAATCATCTCCTCTGTGACAAAATTCAAGTAATTCCTAGAATTTAGAGAGCAGACTTTTATTATACGTTCCTCCCTCAGCCATCGGGAAGAAAGAATGCAGGTTCCACGGGGAGTCCGACCTGGCTGCCCTGGGCTGGTGGAGAGGGGACGCCCACACCCCCAGGGACGCTCCCTCCCTCCTGGTGAGCAGCTGGGGCCATGCGGGCGCCTCCTGAGATGGCGATGGTCCTGCCCCTCCCAGCGCCATCCCCCCTGGGAAGCAGCACCGTCCCTGAGGTGTCGGCAGAGGTTTATCTCGGGGCCCCGTTCTCGGGGGCAGGACACGAGCCGAGAACAGCACTGCTATGAGGGCCCCTCTGTGCTTCCTCGGGAAGCATGGGGTTTCCTGCCCCTGCCCCGTAGAACTGCCCGTGGATGGCCGAGAGGTGTGGATTTCTGGACACTCTGGGGTCTGGCATGTGTGCCCCAGGGCCCGGATGTTCCAGAACCTACCATCCCCCGTAGGCAAAGAGGCCGCTGTACAGCGCCAGCACGATGTTCCCCACGTCCACTTTGGTGCCTTCAAACGAGGACTTGGGGTCCAGATTGGACATGTTACCTGGCAGGGGCCAAACAGACAGATAGGGATTCTGGGTTAGAAATCGTGGCACGGAGGCCAAGCCACAAGTTCCGAAATGTTCCTGGATCAAAATACAGTAATGGACAAAAATGCAACAGATTAAATGCACCTGTGAGCCCCCAGACTCCCAGGGGCTGGGGCAGGCAGGCAGGGTGAGCGCGGTTCTGCTAGGTCTGAGGCCCCTGTCCCCGCCCACTCGAGATGGGGAGGGCAGCTCTGCAGACCCCCGGCCAGGCGGACACCCAGCGCCCATCTGTGCCTGTGGGACAGGATGCCTGGGACGGGCGGGCACCGGGGTGGGTCTGCCTTGCCTGGGCTGCAGGGCGCTGGGCGCCTCAGAGGACGCTCCCTGCAGATCTCAAGATGCGGCCCAGTCAGGGCACCTGGGCTGCGTCTCCACTCTCCCCCTCAGTGTTGGGAGCCCAGAGCTGCTAAGCGTAAGCCAGGCTTCTCGTCTGGGCACACGAGCTCCCGAAGACGACCTGGACCCGCCCTGGGACGTGGCTGTACCCGAGGGGCTGCAGCTGGTGAGGGGCGGTGGGCTCAGCTCTGTTCCCTAACGCAGATGGACGTACTGGGCTCTTGGACACAGGGGGTCGGCTTCTCTGCTGACCATTTCCACCCTGAATGGCCCCAGGCGTCCTGGGCTTGTGGCCGTATCGCTCCAACCTCTGCCCCGCCTTCACTGGCACCTCTGCTGTGGCTCCTCTGGTGACCCAAAAGGACACCTGTCATTGGACTTAGGGCCCCCCTAACCCAGGACGATCTCAGCTCCATCCTTTCCTTAATTACACCTATAGAGACCCTTTTCCTGAATAAGGCCACATCCACCGATTCCGTTGGACATGTTTTGGGGGCCACCACTCAACCCAGTATGGTAGACGTGAAACGTGGGGGCCTTAGAAGGGTCCCTGGCTACTAGGACAGTGTCTGGCCCTTTCTGAGGCTGTTACACCATCTGTGAAATGGCCCCATAACACCCAGGCCCAGAAAGACTCGCTCCATAAGGAGGGACCAGCCTGCCAGCCAGGTGCCGACAGACACGGGCAGGGGCTCGGCCGGACTCCATGGGGTTTTCGTTCCTGGCTCCCCGGCTCTGGGTGCGGCCGTGACACAGGCCCCATGGCTCTGGATATGAGGGTCTGTGCCCCGTGCTGCTGAGAAGCACATGGTCCAGGACCCGAGGGACCAGGCTGAGACGTGACCCTGGGGCTGCTACATGGGTCACTGCCGCCCGTGGCTGGAGGATCTGCAGGTCCCTCGGGGGACGGGGGGACGGGGGGATGGAGGACGCCATGCCTTCCACAAGGGCGATGGCCTTGGTCACCCCAGGAACACAACACGGTGACGGTATGAGGAGGTTGAAAAGCGGACCCGTGGCAGGGAGGCTCCCATAAAACGCCGTCATCCTACCCAGTCGAAGCCTGCACTTCAAGGCAGCACTCATTTCCTCTGGCAAACGCCGCTGGGGGAGGGGAGGGACCCCAACTTCCCTTCTGGGTCCAGATGCCCTGGATGCCTGGACTCTGCCCGGCAGGTGTGCTTAGGCGTGAGCTGGGAGAAGGACTCAGGACGCAGGAGGTTCCTTCCGCTCCCCAGATGAGGCCGCGGTCTCGTGACGAGGAAAGGCTCCAGGGAGCCTGGCAGCTCACCCAGCCCGCCACCCACACGTGACCTGTGTTGCAGGCCCGGGTCCTGAGACCGCCTGGTCACAGGGGGGTCAGCAGGCTGGTGGGCGGGGGCAGTGCACAGAGCCGGCTCAGGACAGGGCACCCCAGCACGGCACCCAGGGCCTGGCTGCTCCCCATGGCATGTTCTGGAATGTGCCTTCCTTTACATCTGTGAGGAGGGGGAGGGGCATCTGTCCCACAAGTTGGGGAAGCTGAGGCTCAGGCCACCTGCCCACGGACCTGCGTCTGGCTTCCTGAGCAGGCAGCCGCTCCCAGACGCTGCAGCTGCTCCCGTGACCCCAGGTCTCGGGAAGACCCTGCACCCCTACAGGGTGCTGCTGCTGCCGCTCAGGGTCTCGCAACTACTTCTGGAACATTGAAGGCCTTTCACAGCAAGGGCTCCTTACAAGTAAGGCACTTGAGATTTTCTCCTCAATCTGCACCATTTCCCCATCAGGACATACTTCAATCTCCTGCTTGTGCTTCAAGGGGAACTGCTTTTCGCACATGCTGGAAGATAGATCTTGGTGCAGCCATTAAAACTGGCTCCCAGGACTTCCCTGGTGGTGCAGTGGTTAAGAATCCGCCTGCCAGTGCAGGGGACACGGGTTCGAGCCCTGGTTCGGGAAGATCCCAGAAGCCGCGGAGCAACTAAGCCCGTGCACCACAACTACTGAAGCCTGCACGCCTAGAGCCCGTGCTCCACAACAAGAGAAGCCACCGCGATGAGAAACCTGTGCACCTCAACAAAGAGTAGCCCCCCGCTTGCCACAGCTAAAAGAAAGCCCGCGTGCAAAAACTAGGACCCAATGCAGCCAAAGATGAATAAATAAATAAATTTATTTAAAAAACCCTGGCTCCCACCTCGAGCACGATCTGAATTAGTGACACTGTACACACGTGTGTGCATGTGCACGCACCACGGATACACGCACGTGCACGTGTGGGCTAGAGACACGGCTATGCAGGAGGACGGCCTGTGCTCTTGCTGAGAATAAATTCAAGGCTTGAAATACAGGCTGGGGTTACAGAACCACCGTCTTCAGCCCCGAGGCCCGGGAAGCCTCTGTTTTCATCAAGGGGCGCTGCGCTAACGGCTTGGAGTCCTGACGTAAACGCGTCATCGCCCTGAGACGGTGGATGGAATTCCTGCTGCAGAACGGTTATTTCCTGGATTTAGAGCGACTTTGCAGCCTCTGAAACCCCAAGAAAATACTAGCTGCTCTGGCCCAAACGCAGACTGAAGACTCTCACGGGCTCCACTGGGGGCCTCCACTGGTAGGACAGGTGTGGCCGGGCCGTCCTGCTGGGAGCTCTCTTGGTTATCCGGGGCCTCATTCCCTGTCTACAAAGCACCCGAATGCCCTGGAGGAAAGTGGGCATCCAGGTGCACAGAGGCCAGCACACCCCCTGCTTCTCTCCTGGCACGGTGGTGCAGGGGGCAGGGGGTTGAGGGGGAGCTCCGCCCGGAATGTGGCTGCTTTGGGCTCCCATCTGCCACTGCAAGTCCCTCTGTGCTGCCCCCTCCCTGTCACCTCCCTCCTGCCGACAGCCAGCGCCCGATTGGGTGCACACGTGGGCCCCCTCAGCAGAATTCCTGGGTCTGTCCAGCCTCCGTCTGAGCTGGAGGGCCGCCTGGATCAGACCCGCAGCCGGGCTGGGCACCCGACCAAACGCTGGCCGAGCTCTGCCCTCCTCTCCACGGGCGCCTTGGAATGGGCGCCGGGCCTGCTGGCTCTGCAAGGCACTTGGCCCCGGGACCCCCGGGACAGGCACGGCTCGGGGGCGCCCGCCCGGGGACAGTGGCTCCGCCTGCCCGTGCCGCCCGGGCATCCTGTTGGGGCTGGAGCCCTCACAGCAGGGGGGCTTGCAGAGGTCTGGAGAGCTGGGGGGCGTGCGCGGCACCTGCCTGGTAGTCTCCAGAGCAGTAGAAGAAGCAAGGGAGGCAGCCACACCCCACGGAATGATGTGTGTCCGCAGCCACTCGGTGCCTGGCGGCCACCGCAGGGGACACACAAGAAAACCCCCTGGGAGGGCAGATCAGGGCAGATCCCAGACCCCGCACGGTGGTCTCAGCCACCCCCGGCCCCAGCAACCAGGGGACACGGTGATGGGAGACACTTGGGATTGTCACGGCTGGGGGCGTCATCCAGTGGGTGGAGTCTGGGTGATGTGAATACCCGGCAGACGAGACGGCCAACACAGCAGACAGTGCCGGGCGGGATCCCGCTATAGACGGTGCTGGCAGGTGCACGGCTCATGTGCTCGGCCGTCCCCCGCCCCGGACCCCAAACCGGAATGCCATCCTTGTTAAAAACACAGAGGTCCACATGCCAGCCAGACACGGGATGGATGACCTCGTTAACACCCTACCCCCGCCCATGACCGCCGAGCTCCCCACTCCAGCTCTGTCCTCATGGGGCCCGCAGAAGGCAGGCAGGCAGAAAAGTCATCACGATGGACAGATGAGGGAGCGCAGGCCCTCCCGCAGGGGCTGGGGGTGTGGGTCCCCTGGGCCACCCCGTCTCTGGGGCTTCCCGGCAGGCCTCAAAGCCGCCTCTAACTTGCTCACTCAGAAGGTGATGCCACCTGGGGTGGGTCCCGCCCCCAGGCTCACCCGCGGTGCGGGCAGGCCCCGAGGCCGCTTCATAGGGTCTGCCCATCTCGGAGGGCCGCGGGAAGGTGGAAGCTAGCGCAGAGCCGCATCCTGGCTTCCCTGGCAGCCTCGGGAACCAGGGTGGCTGGGGTGCGGATGTTCACAAGGCCCCGGGAGCCGATTTCAGGGAAAGCAGCCCAGCCCCCTGCGTCATGCAGGCAGAGCCATGGCAACCCTCGACCCGGGGGCGCAGGGCACCCCACTCTCAGGAGCTGTGCGCGTGGGGACGGGACCAGGAGCCCCGGGGGGTGTACCAGCCCCTCTGAATCAGGGGACAAGGGCTCCTCCTGGCGTCTGCGTCCCCCCAAGGTCCTGCCGGGCTTACGCCACACTCACCAAGGCTTGGCCTGGGCCCGGGCATGGGAACCCACAGTCTCTCCATGCCCAGCCTGGAGATGGCAGCTGGGGGCAAGCTGGAAAAATGCCAGAGCCTCAGGGTGACCAGGTCGCGCCCTGCCCAGTGCTCTCCCTCCTGCCTCTGCCCACGGGCACTCCTCCTAGGACGCTGACGCTGACTGTGAGAACGTCATTCCCCGAACCAGGGTGGGCGGGTGTCCACTGTGCAGGAACCTTCCACCTGGTCCCTCCTGAACCCTCTGGGGTTCCACATAATGGTTGTGTATGTGGTGGAGCGCACTGCACAGGGTACCCCCAAAGTTCATGTCCCCCTGGAACCTCAGAAGGTGACCTGCTCGAAAAGGATCTTTGCAGATGTAATCAACGCAAGGATCTCAAGGTTGAGACCGCGGACGAGGGTGGGCCCTAATTCCCCGAGAGCGTCCTTGTAAGACACAGAAACACGGGGGCCACGTGAGGACAGAGGCAGAGTGATGCAGCCACGAGCCCGGGAACCACTGGAGCTGGAAGAGGCAAGGACGCTCCTCCCTCCAGGTTCCAGAGGGAGCGCGGCCTGGTTTTGGACTGCCAGCCCCAAGACTGTGAGGGGGTAACTGCTGTCGTTTTAAGGCCCTGGTCTGTGTCCTGTGCTGCGGCTGCCCCACAACACTCCCTGTTTCCACTGTGCCTTCACAGGCATGGTCAGGACATGCCACAGCCGTGGCCTTGGATCCCACCTCACCATCACGGGCCAAGCGAGCAGGTGCTTGGCCGTGGGACTGAGCCCCATCTGAGAGTCAGCTCTGTAGGACCCCTGCCCTTAGCGGGTCTCCTGCTCCACCCAGAGACCAGGCACCCTTGGGAGGCTGCATCCCACAGCTGGCTTGCCGCGGGTCCCTCTTTCCCATCTCCACACCCCGGGCTGAGCGCACAGTGTCTGGTGCCTATTCTCCGCTCTGCCTCGGGGGTGGTGGTGACGGTGCCCATTCACCGTGGCCAGCGTCTATCTCCGGTGTCGTCCGTGTTTTAAACTCCTGGAGGAGCTGCCCCGGGGCCTCAAGATCAGCTTCAAGCCTCAAAGGACCCTCTCTGCACTGCACAGGCTGCAGAGACCCCTGGGCACAAAGTGTGCCCAGCACAGGGCTGTGTGGCTGCCGCCCCCGTCCTGCTGCGGCCCCGTCCGAGCAGCTGACCACCCAGGGCACGGGTGAGCAAGGTCGGCAGGGAGAGAGCCAACTTCCAGGCCTTTGGTCTCATCCCCGAGGGCAGCACAAGCAAAGCATGTGACTTCCCACCTGTGATGACTCTGGACTCGGAATCTGCACAGAGCCACGCAGGCGACGGCAAGGCCTCAACTAAAAACAATCAGAGCACCCGGAGGGCTGCCCTGGCGGCGCAGCGGTGGACAGTCCGCCTGCCGATGCAGGGCATGTGGGTTCCCCGGTCCGGGAAGATCCCACATGCCGCGGAGCGGCTGGGCCCGTGAGCCATGGCCGCTGAGCCTGCGCGTCCGGAGCCTGCGCTCCGCAACGGGAGGGGCCACAACAGTGAGAGGCCCGCGTACCGCAAAAAAAAAAAAAGAAAAAAGAAAAGAGCACCCAGAGGAAAGAGACACCCGCATCCAAGCCCTCCCGCGGTGGCCGAGGGGTGCCCATGTCTGCCGCGCGACCTGCTGCTCTGGGCACTGGGTGAGGAGCAGATTGGCCTGCTCTCCCCCTTGGCCCCGCCCCTGTCTCCTGGGGCACAGGTGACCGTGGGGAGAACTGAACCCCAGTCAAGGCCTGGGGCCGCTGTGGCCACTTCACACATGGGGACACCAAGGCTCTAGCAAGCGAAGGGCCCTGCTGAGACCCAGACCCTCCCAGGACGAGGGTCTCCTCCCTGCCCCCCAGTGCTCTGGCCACCTGGCTGGGCTGCCGAGGGCCTTCCCCACCAGCTCCGGACACCACCCTGGGACAGGACGCAGGGCGGACCGTCCCTCGAGGGAGCTCTTATCCCCGCACACAGTGCCCATCGTCACAGGCCTTGTGGGGTCATGACTGGACCCCGACCCTGCTACAAGCCGGGCAGGGTTGCGCCACCACTGCTCTGTGCCCTGGGGGCCCACTAACCTAAGAACTAAAACACACACTGTCAAGTGACTCCCAGCCTCGTCCCAGCCCTGGGGGCACGCTGGCCTTCACAGCTCCACCGGGGCCTCCCCACTGCCAGGATCCCCTTCGGCCCAGGTGGACTCCTGCCACGCCTGCCCTAGGTCACTCCATGGCAGTGCCCAGACACACATGATCAGCACAGGGGCCAGGAGCCTCCACGCCCAGGTCTCCCGGACACGGGGGCCTACGTCTCAGCGCCAGGTGACCTCACAGGAACTGCCATGGAGGCCAGGGCCCGGGGCCGGGCCTCTCGGTTCCCCCTCCCGTGAGCTCCCCCCGGGGGCACCCTTAGCCTGCAGGGTGACACCAGCTGCTCCAACTGCTCCAGGAGACGCCGGGGGCCCGCCCGCCGCAGGACACAGCCGAGCAAAACCACAGGTCCCATTGTGTGTCCTCCAGGAGGGGCCGGGGCTCAAGGGACGAGCCTTCCCCACTCCCACCCTCCAGTCTCGGAATGGCCTGGCCTCGGGCCGTGGGCCTGCTGGGTGTTGTAGGTAAAGGGCCGACAGAGAGAAGTCAAAGCGGGCACGAAGTGCCCCTCTGCCCACCGCTGTCACTCAGCCCTGGTCCTCGGGGCACCCCCCCCACACCACGCGCCGGGCCTGCTTCTCTCTGTGGCCGCCCCTGGCCAAGCCTCCGCCACCCACACTTCATTGCCACTGGGCTCTGAAACGCCGGCCTGATTTCAGTGCCCCCTGCTGAGAAGGCTGGGGAAGGTGGGGGGATCCAGAGCCCTCGCGTGGTGCCAGGCCCCGCATGCGTGCCTCCCCCGGCCTCCGGGCCACCTGAGCCCCTCCCGGGCCCTGCAGAGCCAGCCCCGGTCACACCAACTCTGAGCCTTCATCCAGCCGTCCCTCTGGCCCTCAGAAGGGCCTTCCTGATCGGGGCCGAGCCCTGCCTGCCCGTCTGCGAGTCTCCTGTGCACATGTCTGATGTCCGCACACCAGACACAGCGCGAGCCCTGGACGGCAGGGCCGAGTCCTCAACTGGGTCTCAGCACAGAGCCACACCCGGGGCCTCAGAAAGTTCTGGTGAAGGAGGACAGGAAGGCGGGCAGGACTGCCCACGAGTCTCACTGGCAACGAGGACGAGGCCTGGAACAGAGGCCTGGAACCTGGACCTGCCGGGCTCCACGCCCCAGCCCCTTCTGCAGCCCCCAGGCCCCTCTGGGCACCAGGCAGGCCAGGCGGGGCCAGGCACTGGTAAAGGGCAGAGACGGCGCGTGGGCGGGTCTGCGAGATGGGGGTCATGTCCTCCAGATGCACCGTGGCTCGCGGCCAATCTGGGCACCATCACGCTGAGCCCCTGCCCGAGGGGTCCTGGCCCTTCCGCCAACATTCAGCATGGGATCCTTGGGGCAGCCGCCCAAGGGGTAAGTCAGGCGACTCTCGTGGGGAAAGGGTTGTTTTCACAAAGTGTCCTCTGCAAGGGAGGGCATCCATCTGGGAGGGAAACCAGCGGACAGGAATTTTGCAGACACTGCACTGCCTCCCAGGTTCAGAAAGGAATGGCTTCGGGGGGGGGGGGGACGTTTTCGATGGCAGTAGGATTATAAACACGTTATGTATTCAAGCTGAACAAAGGCGCTTTGCTCTCCCTGCTGAAATTTGTTTTTACAAAACTCCGGCCCCCCTACATTCTTCATCAGCCTGTATCTAATCACACCAGCCAAGCAAAACCTGCACCAGCAAGTCCTCTTCAAATGACACTGACGTGCTCCCCAGCTAGACCGTCTGGTGGGCGCAGGATGGATTTTTCCTCCTACCCACTGGTTTCCACCCATAAGCTCTCAGTGGCAGGGAGTCCCTCAGCTCCCTTCGTGCTCCCGTCAGCACTCCTGGTACCTGGAACCCAGCCCGGCCGGGGTCCTCCAGACAAAGTCTTGTCTTCAGGAAGATGCTGGAACCTGAGCTCCCAGGAAGCCAGGGGACACAGAGGCTGGTCTCCCCGCTCCCCGACACACGGGGCCACGGGGGTGGGGGTGGCGCTGCTCTGTGTCGTCACGGTGACCACAGATCTGTGGCAGCCACGCACAAGGCTAGCGTGGGCCTGCCATCCAGCCATCCTGGAGAAGCCAGTACCTCCGTTCACCAAGAGACACCCTCGAGAATGTTCCCGACAGCACCCCTCTCAGTAGCCAGAAACGGGGAGACTCCACCTGCCCACAGCATAAACTTTGCGGCACATTCACGAGAACGCGGCCCAGCGGGAAGGCACACTGCCACCAAACGCCACTGCATCGGCGCCCATCATGGAGGGGTCGGCATGGCGGGCAGCCATCCACAGGGCACGGGGGCCCTGCTGGGGGCTGGGGGCACGTTCCCGTGTGGAAGATCCAGCGGCACCGGCAACAGCACCTCTCGGCCGTGCTGCTAATGCAGGAGACGTGTCGCCAAGCTCTCCCCACGAACCACCGCCCACCCCGGTCACCACCAGGCCCACCCTGTGTGGGCAGGACAGTGGCCTCTGCGTGGCGGACCTGTTTCTCCTGCTGCTCTGGGATGGACGACCCGCCAGGTGATGTGCAGCCCACCTAACTCAGTGTCAGTGCTTCTCCCGGGACCGCGTGATGCGCCGACTCCAGTGACACCCGTTAGCTAAGGCGGTGGATTTGGGGCGGGGAGCTCAGAGACGGGGACCCCTCCCCCTCCCCCCACACGCCCCCAGGCTCAGCAGGGCCTCCCGGGACGGCTGGGAGAGCCCAGGGGCTGCACTCACCCTTCCCGATCTGGATGAAGCCGAGTAGGATGATCAAGGCCAGCGCCAGGAGTTTGGCCGCGGCGAAGGCGTCCTGGACGCGGGTGGCGGCCTTCACGCTGTAACAGTTGACGGCCGTGAGCAGTACTGTGGAGACAGGGGCAGCGAGTGAGTCCCGCGGAAACGCGGGCAGAGGGGCCGGCGGGGAGAACCCCAGCCCTGAGGTCACAGGCTGAGAGACAGCTGTGAGCCCAGGTGCCCCCCAGGCTGCCAAAAAGGCCTTTTTGTCCTAATGAATGAATTTCAACACGTCACCGCCACCTGAGTCCCTCCTGCAGGAGCCCTCGAGGAGAGCGCTGTGCTCAGAGCAGGCTGAACGCCCACACTGCCATCTTGGGGTGGGGGGGTGCTCAGTCACCTTTCTGCTCCCACCTGACACTTCAGCACAAGTGTCAGGCTCTCCCACAGGCACCCAAACTTCTCAAGGTGGGAACCCTCTCTTCAGAGGGTCCCCGTAGGATCCCACAGGGGCACAAGGGGTGCGGCATCAGCCTGACAAGTCCGGGGGGGGGGTCCACGGGGGCTGAAGGAGATGCACAGCCCAGGCTCCCAGTGGAGAGAATAGCAAACGAGCACGAACTCTGCGGCTGGTGTCACAGCAGATACTAAAGACCCAAACTCCATGCCAGTCACCACCACGGGAAGGGAGAGGAGAGATGGGGGGGCGGGCAGCTAAGCCAGGCTCCCCAAATGCGCCGACACACGCAGGCCCCGCCTGGGACCCCAGGGAGACCCTCCAAGTCCTGAGCAGAGGTGGAGGCAGCGCTCAGTGTTCAGGGGCCTCGCCAGCAGCCCCTCTGCAAACTCACCACAAAACAAAATGAGATTAAAACAAAGGCAACAAACCAACACTCAACACCCGTGCCTTCCTACTCGGTGGTTCCTACCTCTCGGCCGAGTCGCACGTGGAAACACGCACGCCGTGAGGCCAGCGCTCCAGTGCCCACGCCACTGCTGATGCCAGCTACCCAGGGAGATGGCCGGGGCGCAAATGGGGCCTTTTATTCTCGGCAGGCTGGCGGTCGAACATTAACCAGCACAGCCTGGACCCAAGGGAAGGGCGTCTGTCCACCATGCCCCGCACACACCGGCTTTTCCCAAGGGCTGCGGTGGGTGAGAAAGTCTGGACCGGGCTTCTGCTCCAGACAGAACCAACCCCGGGCTGGCAGATGCCACATGGCTTCTTCCCCCAGCTAAATCAATTACGTGTACTTTTACAACGTGAGGGAAAGGCCACAACGAAATAAATCCACGCTGTTTAACTAGATGAGACCTGACAGTTCAGGTGTGAGGAAAACAGGACATGGCCCCCTGAGCTCTGGTTAGGACCGGGGGCCCACACTGCACCCCACCCACGCTTAGCTCTTCCAGAAATTAACTGACACCCAAATACCGCCCCCGCCCCATCACTTTCTCTCTGCTGCCCTAAGCCTGGCCGACGCAGCGGCTGACCACGACTGTTCGCTACGCCCTCAGGAAGCTCAGGCTGAAAACTTTCAAAACCAGTTGCTTCTGGCTGCTACCCCTAAACTGAAACCCTCAGATGTTCCCAGACCAGATACGAAGGCAAAGAGCCACCTGGAGGGGCCCGCACTCATGGGGACCCGGGCCGAGGCTGCACCTGTCAGAGGCTCGTGGCAACATGAGCTGCCTCAGGGTAGTGGCGCTTACACGAGGCTGTGAGCACGGGGGGACAGGGTATCCCTGGCACAGCACTGAAGCCACCTCCGGCAGCAGGAGCTGAGCCCAGGCTCAGATGAGGGGCCGACGTGTGCAAGGGACAAACAGGACCAGTGGCCTCCGCCGTGTGGCTCTGGGGTGGACACACTCTCAGTTCGGGCCCTCGGGACCAATGCAGAGACAGCTGTCCCGTATTAAGTACATCAGCACTGCCATTCCCAGCACAGAAGAGGAAACAGAGGCTCAGAGAGGACCCCTGTACACGGTGCTAGGGGCAGACCCAGATCTCTGAGGCCCGTCTGATCTCCCACCGCCAGGTCGGGGGCAGGGGCGGGGGAGGAGGTTGAACAGCAGAATTACCTTCTCCTGGGCATCCGGGCTGGTGCAACCTGCCACGTGGCTGGGACCCAGGGTGAGGGGGCCTTGGAGGGCAGCCCAGGTTCCTTCCCATCACTGGCCCCAGGGAGCCTGGGCACAGTAAGGCGGGGAGGGGGCTTTTCCAGGACAGTCGCACATTATGGGGAATGTGACAGCCCTGAGGCCTTCCCTTCCGGATGCGCCAACAGGCTGACAGATTGCATCACACTCCTCCATTCATGCCAGGCAGGAAGTGGGGAGAGCCGTGGCCAAGCCACACACGGGGAGGTGGCTCTTCCCGCCGCCAGCCCTGCCCAGCTGCCCTCACTGTTACCGCTGCACCACTCACCTGGTTTGACTCACCCCATTTGGGGTGTGCACCCCAAGGGGAGCAGGGGCACCTCTCCCCACCTCACAGACAAGGACCTGGAGGATCCAGGAAGGGGGTGTGGCTGGCCCAGAGCCCCAGCCCCAGGGCCACCCCCCTGCAGTGGTCACTGGGGGCGGGACGGACCGAGGCCCAGGGCCCCTCCTCTACCGACCCAAGGCCCTCCCCTTCAGGAACACAGGGTGCCACCCTGCCTGTGCAGAGCGGAGCCCACCCGGCAGGTGTCCGAACCCCTGTGGACAGAAGGTATTGTTCCTTGAGCTCAGCTCCGTGTCAGAGAGTAGACAGGCAAGGCCGGGCTGGCCGTCTGCAGTAGGGAGGGGAATGGGCTGGATCCCAGAACAAAGTGGACTTTGTAATATTCATTTCCTTTATAGAAAGAAGAACTGAGACATATGATGAAACTTTAATGTCCACTGACTTCAGCTGATGAGTAAACAAACGCTTTATTATCCTCCCCAGTGTCCTTTCTAAAAAACTCTGAAATGAAACAGAATCTGAAGTAAATCAAGGGATTCACTAGGGCCCGTGTCTCTCAGCCTTAAGGAAAGCAGTGCTGGGAGGCTCTGGGAGGCTGGATTTGCCTCTCGGCTACACTGGTTTTAGGCCCCGTCACCTGGACAAGGTGCCTGACTCTTCAGAGCCTCAGCTTCCACACCCGCAGGACGGAGGGGGGTGACAGGGACACGAGAGGCTCCGGGTGTCACACGGGCTCTGCTGCTGCCAATACCGCTACTCCCGGTAGTACCCCCATCTGCGCTGCGTGGCAGGGGGAGGACAGTCTCCCCCAGCGCACCCGCAGGCAGGCTGCTGGGTGAGGCCAGCACACTGGCGGGAGGGCACCCCGGCTGGCAGCCGGCCCCCTCGGGGTTCCCCGTGCCCGCACCCCCAGATAAGCAGCCCGCAACAGCTGGGGCCGGGGAGATAGAGCCCAGCGGCCTCCGGAGAGGAGCGGCAGTGGGCTGCGTGCAGAAGGCGGGAGCAGGCGGGGCCTGGCGGCTGGTGCCACAGGCCAAGCGGGAAGCCCGCCCTTCAGGGCTGTGCCTGTCCTGCCCTCATCCCGCCGTGACACAGTCACCTAGCTGGCCTGCAGGGGCACCCCAGCTCAACCTCGCAAATGAGCCGGGGGCCCCGGGGCTGTGCTGGACGGCCCGCCACCCTCTGCAAAGTCACCGTTCCTCTGCCAACGGACCCACGAACTCGCACTCACACCCTGGTCCACCACCCCCCACCCCAGGGGCTCCACCCGTACCCCATCCTCGTGCCCGAGACAGCAGGAAGTGCTGCCCAGTGGGGGAGGGAGAACCCCTTGGCTGGCCTCCTGGGCTGCTCTCACCCCATGGCCCTGGGGACAGCTGGTCACACTTAGAGCCGGGCCATGAGCGCCAACTCCAGTTGCGGCCTGGCGGACCAGGTGGCTTGAGTTCAGAGTCCTGTCTGCAGACCACAAGGGCCACACGTGCCCAGGGGGCCACCCGGGCCGAGGACAGGGGCTGCCCCACGGGCTCGGGGATGCACGGCAGCTCCCCCAACTGTTATTTCTCAGGACCCCCCCTTGGGTAGCGCCTCCGGGACCCTCCCAGACCCTGAGCACAGGGTGGCCGGTGGGGAGCTGCCACTGCTCCGCCCACCAGCGTACAAATGGGACGGGTGCCGCCAGTCTCTGGGAGGGCGCTTATCTGAGCAGTTCCCAAAGGCTCCTGCCCAGCCTCGCCTGACGTGACCTCTCACCCCGGCCTGACCGGTTATCTCACTCTCCAGGCCCCAGGGTCCAGCTCCTGATGATAACTCTTCACACACAGGCTGCTGTCAGCTGTCAGCCACTGAGGGCCAGCCTCCCAGCCCCCGGGAGGCTGCGCAGCCGACTGGCTGTCTCACTCGCAAGGGAGAGCTTGAAATGCAAGGGGACCTGTTTTCATTTTAAAACACCAGAACAAAACAAAACAAAATACAAAAAACACACCCAAATCTTAGTTCCCCGAACCTGCACCCCCTGCAGCGGAAGCGCGGAGTCTTAACCACTGGACCACCAGGGAAGCCCCTCTGCTCAATATCCTGTAACAACCTAAATGGGAAAAGAATTTGAAAAAGAATAGATATGTGTAGATGTATAACCGAGTCAGTTTGCTGTACACCTGAAACTAACACAACATTGTTAATCAACTATACTCGAAAATAAAATTAAAAACTTTTTAAGTTAAAAAAAAAACAAAAGAAACCACACACCCAAATCCATTTGCCTCTCTGACAGAGGGTGACACCCTGCTGGGATTTATCAGGCCCAGTGACCAGGGCTGCCCCTGGATTTTGTGTATTGCCAGTAACAAAATCTTCAACAAACCCGGCAACGAGGGCCAAGTGTGAGCACCTGCTGCGTGCTCTCCATCACTCAGCGTCCCCGGCACTCCTGGGGGTCCCCTCACCCTCACCCCCTCTGCTGACTCGAGGACAAACACACCAGACAACGGCATGACCGAGGCCAAGAGAACCACCTGAAAGCTGAAAGCAGAGCACCTGGGGACTGGCTGGCCCCCCACTCATCAGAAAACCCATCTACTGTCCCCACGTCTCTGATGGGGCCGCAGCCGTGGACCCTCCCTCGTCCCCGGCCCAGCGTCTATAGGGACCGTCCCCCTCCAGGATGGAAAGGGGAGTGCAGGTATCACTTGGGTTTCATGCAGGGTCCACGGGTCAGAGCCCCAGAGCCTAGAACCTCACTACCAAGTGAGTCCTACGAAGCCGCCAGGGCGTCCTCAAATGAGTCTCTGAAGAAGGTGCTTTCTGTACGTGGCTTCAGGACGCCTAAGAAAAAGGGCCAATGCTTGAGGCAAAGCCAGTCTGAGGCCCAGCGGTAACTGCCACCCCACACAGGTGGGAGGGGCCCAGACGCCAGGCAGAGGAGCCCCGTTTTACCCGCAGCGCTGCCGGCAGGCCCCCGGCGGCCCCCGAGACAGGAGCGGAAGTGGCTGGCAGGCGGGGCCTGCTGCAGGAAGCCGGGCCAGCCCGGTCTCTTGGGGCAGCAGCTGTTACGGGGCCGGAGAGCAGCAGGAGCTGACTACCGTGACTGAGGCCGGACGAGCCCCGGGCCCAGGCAGCCGGCCCACCTGCCGTCCGGAGCTCTACCCGCCAAACAGCTGCACCCGCTGGGCACCTGGACCCGGAGCCCCGGCTGCAGGTGGGCCGAGGCTCCTCGACTGTGGCCAGGGAAAGCCTGGGCTTGCGTGACCCAGGCAGCTGGGAGAGTGACCACCGACAAAGCGTCCAGTCGCTCTGGCGTTCTTGTCCTGCCTTTACTCTACTGTCCCAAACCGCCCAGCACACGGGGACCCGGCGTTCACAGTGGGTGCCTGGTGCATCGGGGCCTCCACTCTGGTCCTGGACACCCAGATATCCGCTGGGCTTGGTGAGAGCCCCCTCCACCCCAGGCCCGGCCCCTCCCCCCAATGGCCTGTGCCTCCACAACCCAGCACCTTCCCCTCCTGCCCTAACTCTGCTGCCTCCTAATAACAGATAGGTCTCCCCCCCACCCCGGAGCGTATCAGAATCCCTGAGGACCTCGTAAAACAGGTTCCCGCAACCCAGAGCGTCTGACTGGGCAGGCCCGAGAACCTGCATTTCTGACAGTTCAGGGAGAACCAGTGGGTGACTTCACGACGTGTAATTCACCTTGACTGGCTCTAAGAGAGTGCACGCACAGGACCCAACTGTACCCCGAACACCTGAGAAGGCCGACCTCGCTTCCAGGCGCGCTCAAATACAGAGCCCGCTCAGGGTGACAGTCCAGCTCCTGGCCCACCCAGGACCCCACCACCGGCCACTCCAGATCGGAGCCTCCAGAGAGTCTGGAAAATGGAAAGAAAATGAAGGAATTCTCAGGGGCAGGGGCTGCTCAGGTGGGACCAAGGGCTCCAATTCCAGTGTCTGATCTCCGCGGAGAGAGGCAGTGGCCACAGGAGCCAACGGATGCCACACCTCAGTCCAGTTGGGACGATGCCCCTCCAACACCCCCACCCTTGTCGAACCACTGATTTCCTGCAAAAAGAACTGCTAACAGGCCGAGTCACATTTTCAAATGCAACCAGCCCTGGAACGTGTTTCACGTTTTCCATTTTTAACTGGGGCTGGATGACGCCTGGCTACAGAGCTCCCCCTGCTTGGTGGTGGCGGTCTCAGCGCGCATCAGGAACAGGGCTGACACTTCATTTCAAAACACACCAGGACTTCCCTGGAGGCGCAGTGGTTGGGAGTCTGCCTGCCAAGGTAGGGGACACGGGTTTGATCCCTAGTCTGGGAAGATCCCACATGCCGTGGAGCAACTAAGCCCGTGCACCACAACTACTGAGGCTGCGCTCTAGAGCCCGCGAGCCACAACTACTGAGCCCACGTGCCGCAACTACTGGGAGCCCACGTGCCACACTTTCTGAAGCCCGCGCGCCTAGAGCCCGTGCTCCACAACAAGAGAAGCCACCGCAATGAGAAGCTCGTGCACCGCAACGAAGAGTAGCCCCTGCGCAGCAATGAAGACCCAAACACAGCCAAGAACAAAAATAAATAAATTAAAAATAATAATAATAAACAAAACACACCAGAAAAAGGCAGATTCAGTTCACTCTGAGATCTGCTGACACCCGAGCCCTGAAGTTAGCAGAAACCCCTCAAGTCTCACTTTCTTTGGTTCTTCTGAAGCAGAGCCCTGCAGAATACAGAGGTTCCCAAAGGTCCCCCCGCCTCCACCCCCAGCCCCAAGGACAGCCAGGCCCATAGGAGGGAGCCCCCCTCCAAGTTGGCCCTGATTTCTAACATGCTGTGTGACCTTGGGCGGGTTACTCAGCGGGTCTGAGCCTCTGTTTCCTCATCAGCTAAATAGGAATACTGCTGCTGGCCCCACGGGTGCGTTTTAACATGCAGACACGCCGACAGGCACGCCTGCTGAGTAAAGATGCGCTGAGGACGGCTGAGGCTGTGTGTGCAGGGGACTCCGTGGTTAGTCTCCATCCCTGGCTCGCACCTCTGTGGTCTGGAATCCCCCCGCCACCCACCCAAACCTGCTGCAGCACCTGAGGGTGAGAGGACACTGCAGCATCCACCCAGCCCCCTCATTTGCTAGCTGGGGTCAGTGGAGCTCAGAGAGGTTGTCCAATGTGCCGGAAGTCACACAGCAGTCACCAGGGGAGTGGGGTGAGGACGCCCAGGCCTCCTAAGTCCCACTCCCATGTTCTGGCCACTTGACTGGGGTCTTCAACCCCAGCTGCCCGTGACAGGTTCCCCACCCTGGCTCCCCCAGCACACACTGTATGCACTATTACAGACCTGGCTCTGCCTGGGAGGGCCTGGGCGTCAGTCCTCTGACCATGTGGTCCAAGGTGCAGCCAGGGAAGAGACCCACCAACCAGAGCAAGTCCCACAGGGCCCCACCCACCATGAACGCACATCTGCTGACACCCGTGGAGGGGAGGGGACGGCTGGGTGGGGGGCACAGAAGCAGGCTGTCGCGGTTGGGGGGCGGGGGGGGGCCTGGCAGGGCTGACTTCAGAACCCTACGACCCTGGACAACAGCCCGGGCTGAGAGTCCCTCCCCACACAGCGATAGGGCAATCCCTGGTCACCTGGGATGAGGCCAGACATGGACCCTCGACGACCCTCTGTGCCTCAGCAGGTGAGCTGGCCCCCCAACCCCCCGACCCGGGAATAAGTGCTCATAACCGGACTCTGGTGACCTTCCCTCCCCACCCAGACCCCCGAACCCGGCCCCTCAGCCCGAGCTGTCAGCCCCTCCTGGAACAGGCCGCCTGGGGGCAACTTCTCTCCCCACGTCCCTCCCAGCCACACGCACCCCACCCCCGCCTCGTCCTTCCCCTCAGCTCTGAAGGGGTCTGACACCACGGCTGGTACCGCGTGCTTGCGGCTGTGTGGGGTGCCCAGCCAGGGCCCCTCCACCTGCCGCTGTGCCAGGCACACCTGCTGCCGTGCTGCGTTCCTGGACAGCCCCTCCAACACCAGACCCTCGCCGTGACGGCCGGCCAATCACACGCCCTCTGCAGGCACGACGTGATCACCCCACCGTGCTCCAGGCTCTGAAACACAGGCCCCGCGAGAGCCAGCACCCAGGCCCCGGGTCACGCAGCCGGAGAGCCGGAGCCAGGGCCCTCGCAGGCCTGCCAGCTGACTCAGGCTGACAGGGTGCCCTAGAAGGGGACCAGCTGAGGACACAGCCCTGCAGCCAGCGTCCATGCCGAGGGCTGAATCTTGTACCGGCCTTGGGCAGCTCACGTGGACAGGGACAAAGCGCTAGGGGGCCACGGGGTTACAGGGGGCCACGGGCCCACGTCTCTGGGCAGGGGCCTCGGTTCCGTACTGGCTACACTCGGGGCGACTCACAGACGATCAGGCTGCCAGCCAGCAGCCAAGGTCAGGGTGACGCAGAGGGCAGATTGGGTTCCCTGCAGCAGGCCGGAGGCTTCCCAGAGCCGGCGCATCCCCCGGGGGGGAGGGTGGCGCAGCCCGGAGGACGCCCCTGCCTGAAGGCAGGTCTGGACACACAGGCAAGGGGGGAAACCACACCCCTCCCTCCGGCTGCCCGGCCAACCCACACTCCCAAGCAAGAATGCAGGATCCTGCCAGGACTGAGGAGAGAGCTGGGTGGGGAACTCCTGCCAGGAGGTACAGGGGACCCCAACCATCGAGCCAAGAAGCTGCTGGACTGGGCAGTGGTCCTGCTGGGGGCAGAGGACAGGACAAGGCCCGTTGGTGGGGACAGGCGTGCTCTGGGCAGCTCCCCCAGCCAGTAATCCAGACAAGGGCCCGGGAAGGTTACCCTGACTGACTGGGGGTGTGGAATCACGTGCCCCCCGGTCCCCGGCACCTGCTGTGAGTCACCGGAGGGGACAGGAACTGGAGGCCAGCGTGGGCATGGGACAGGGCCCGTGGCCACTGGGTAGACAGAACCCACAGGGCACCTGTCAGCCACCCTGCCCTGGAAGCTCGTTTGCAAAGTTCTGAGAGGAAGACGGAGGTTTTTCTAGATGCTTTCCTATAAGGGGTCCGACTCCCCACAGTGCAGGGGCAGTGCTTCCCGGAGAGCCCAGGACACACACACACCTCAGATCCACTAGTGTGTGCCCCTGAAGACCTGGCGCCTGGACATGGCGACTGACACTGTCCCGGACGCCTGATACCCCCAGCACGGACACAGCCGTGTCCCCACGCCGGATGACAGAGGCGGCTCCGGAGGGGAAGGGCACCACAGCCCCGGCTCCCGCCCACCGCGCCGCAGTCTCCCTGGCTGTACAGTGGGGGTGATGACACTGATTTCAAAGGCTGGGCCGTTTATGCCGTGACGGGGGCACTGCTCTTGGGGGGCGGGGGGAGGCTCCCAACCCGGACGGGGCCCCGGGGTTCTGGGAAGCTCTCACCACGAGTCTGGGGTGAACGAGCAGGGTGGACACCTCTGAGCAGGGTCTGCACATTCCATGGGATCATCAAAGGGGTCCGTGACCCAGAGGAAAAGGGTCAGAAACACCCTCCCTCAGTCATGCGCTCTGTGAAGTACCCGCCACGCCCCGTGACTCGAGCCGGAGCGCTTTCATGTCTGGCCCAGGAAGTCGGATTTCAGGGCTAATTACCATGCTATCGTCTACACTCAGCTCACAGCTCGCGATTCTGGGGTTGCCAGCTCCTTGGAAACACCCAGAAGCCTCTGCTTCACGTGGCGAGGGGTTCAGGCCGGGCGGCTGGCAGGCGTCCAGACACCCTGAGCCGGCCTCGGGCTGTGAGCCGGCCTCGCTGTGACAGGCCTGGTTTGAAGCCCGGGGACACAGCGGTGGACACGCCGGGAAGCCTGGGGGAGAGGGTGTGCTGCCACCCCCCACCCCCTTCGGCTCATGACCCCAACGACCAACTTAGCCTGGAGCCAGCTGGCCACGGCTCACCCCCAGCCACCAAACCCCTGCCTCATCTGCACCCTCCCCTGCGGGGGACAGCTGTGCCCCAGCCCTGGGCGGGGCCACACACACACACACACACCCCCCCCCAGCAGGGCCGCGGTGCCGCCTGTGCGATGGGCAGCTAAGCTCGGCTCCTGACAGGGAGACGCTGGCCTCCCTCCTCTCCAACGCTCTCCTTCCTTCTTTCCGCTAATAGAGGGGAGGAGAGCAGTTTGCAGGGCGGCTCAAGAGGTCAAGGGCGAACGCCAGCAGGAGGGCACAGCCGCCATGTGACCGGGGTCCCCGGATGCCATGCTCGTTAGACACGCAGTGGCCGAGGCTCCTCACAGACACCCCCCACGAACCCCCATGTCAGATGCGGAAACTGAGGCTAGGAGGGCCCGCGAATTCCTCAAATCAGAACCCGGGTCTGTCCACGTGCAGAACGCAGGCTCTTTGCCTGACACCAGTGGAAAATATCTCAGGTCACGGGTCGCTAGAGGAACAACAGCTGAGGACCCCCTGCCCCCACTCCACGCAGGTCTGCGGGAGGAAGGGTGACTGGGGCGGGGGCAGCTCATCTAGGGGAGCCTGGGCAACCCGCTCTGTCCCCTGTGAGAAGGCAGGAAGGAAGTGCTTTCCAGGCCACACCGAGGGCCACCAAGCCGGAAGGGGACGCAGAGTCCCACTCCTGGCCACCAGCAGACCTGCCAGGTTCTACAAGATGGACGGGTGACGTGCATGACAACTGGGGGGTCCGGGCGGCCGTCCTCCGCAGTGGGAGAGGGAGAAGGGCGGGGAGCCAGGCCTGCAGCCACTTCCCTGACACCTGCGTGTCCTGGGCGGGAGTGACCACAACTCAGACAGGGCCCCATCTGGCAGAGGGAGATGGGAGCCTGTTCAGACGCCTTCCCTTAGGAGCTTCTCCATGAGATAAAGGACTCAGTTAGGTCGCAGCTGTTTCTGAACCACAGTGGCTCCCAGGTACCTGCCCTGGGCAGCTCCTCTCTGTGTATGCCTCGTCCAGCCTCTCCAGATCCCCCTGGACCCATCACAGAGAGAGGCGGCCAGGAAGGCTAGAGAAATCGCAGACGAAAACCCGGCCAGGCGAGAGCCTCTCCTCTCCCGAGTGACTTCTGTCGCAAAGATAAACCCACTGTCCCCTGAATCTCAAACTAACGCTACCAAGTTCTCGCTAAGTGATAGATAACCCGTGCAAACCAAACTCCTGGGGCCATCGGCAAAGAGTTACGGGGCTCGTGTCCCTCTCTCACCTTCATGGCTCGTTAAAAACATGGAAACACCAGGGCCACGCCATGAGAGGGCCCCATTTCGTCAGACCTACCAGAAAAGGGGTTCGTCCCCTCCCCCCGTTTATACTGTCAGTGGGATCATTCTAAGCACCAAAGCCAAACTGAGTCACAACAAGCAGAAAGGAGCTGTCCTGGGGCGAGACCAGGGGACAGGAACGATCCACTAGCAACACCGAGAAGAGCGTGGCTTCTGAACCCAGGATACACTGTTCAAGGAGCAGGCCCGGGGCCGCTCGTGAAGCACCAGCACAGGCTGCTGGGCCAGGGGCGCACGTGCCCCCTGTGGGGAGGGGCTCAGGGAGCACGCGACGCAGAGGGTCCTTTCTCCTCTCGAGGAGAAGTTCTAGAACCCAGCCTGTGTGCAGTAACCGAACAACACTCAGAAACTTTGTGGCTTTTTGCCGCCTTCTCAGACACCCCACAGAGCAGGCCCCCTCCCTGCGTGGCCATAACCTTTCTCTGTGCCCGTGAGAGCAGCCCGGGCCAGCGGCTCCGAGTTCCGCCAGCCTCGGACAGGCCCACGTCCCCCTCTAGACACGGCAGGCTCTAGACTAGCGCTCACTCCTGCAGACAACGTATCCCTCTTTGTTACTGAAAACCTCCTTTCCATCAGAAAAGCAACAAACACCCAGCTCACACCCAAAGGGGTGCTGTTCACGTGACCCTCCACGCTGGTGACCGGAGTCTTGGTGAGGGTGTACCCGCCACAGCTCCTCCAGAATCCACCCCGAGCCTTTACCTGCTTAAACCTAAAAGTTTAAGAAAGTAAGGGATCCATTTTCCAAGACTAGAAAGTGGGCCCTTTAAAGGCAGTATCACGTCATTACGTCCTGGGCCGAAACATTAAATAAGACCTAGCAATGGTGAAAATCGCACAATTAAAATTCTTTAATTGAGGCTTTTCCTTACTCAGCCCAAAGCACCGTCTGAGAAGCCCACCAGAAGCCACAGGTTCCCCCGTCCTCAGGCAGATCGACTGTTGCTGTTACTATTCCTAGATTTGGACCAAAAGTTTTTATAAGCTGAGATCCTCATCGCTGAGACTCCTCCAAAAGGCAAAATGCTCCCCCCCGCAACAGCGTAGTTGCTCTGTCAGGGTGTCAGGTCTCCTCGGGTCACCACTTCCCAGAGCGTGCCTCAGAGTTCTGAAAGCCCCTCAACACTACCACCACCACGCAGTGAGCTTATGCGGGAAGCTGGTTCCCAGGCTCAGAATCCCAACAGCATCGGCATGTCCTGCTGGTCAGAAGCTGCTCCACGGGGTGGCACAGTCCCCTGAGTCTTGGGGCTCGGACAGAAACCACAAACCAGCCCTGTTAGCTCTGCACTGCTGTGTACCGTCAAGGTGCAGACAGAGCCTCAAATTAGGGGGCAGCTCTGAAAGCAGGACACTTCCGTCTTGCAAGCCTCCTTAGACGTTCGCCAAGGGGTAGGCGGAAAACTGCGGCAGCCACAAAGCAAAGAAAATTGCGTGGCTTTTGGTACAAGTGATTTTTTTTTTTTCCTGAAATCCCACCAGAAAACAGCCCACCAACGTACCAGGACCTCCTCCACCAACACACTGGGGCCTTATCCACCAACATTTGGACTGTACCCAAAGGCTGTGTTTCAGCACAGCTTGGGACCCCAAAGCCACCCTGCACACATTTAAGTTTCAGCCAAGCACCTCTCTTTTACAACTCACTAGGCAACCTTCAGGGCACTCAACGCTGCTGCCTACGCGAGCAACTCATTCACTGCCCACACAGAATCTTATTACTATTTGGTTTTGTATGAGTCAGCCTTTCCTGATTAGCTGGTTTGAATGAGGTGTGGGGTGTTTTTTTTTTGGTATTTTTCTTTTTAAACTACGATTTCTCTCTTGAAAAAGGGAGTTTCCTTTGGGAACTCAAACAGACAGGTAGTTGGCTTTTGAAATTCAAGCACTCCACGTGGGTGCCTTGCAAGAAAGTAAGGATATTGCTTCAGCTCTAAGAGCTCTGGATGGACTAAGTGGAAAGGTTAGTTCCGGCCTGAGGCTCAGGGCGGAGACCCTGCTTGCTGTCTGCCGAATTCCCAAGGCGGTGAGGAAACGAATGAATGAAACGCACGTGGGTTCTGGGGCTAGTGATCTCAGTCTAAAACTGCGGGGTCGGCCCGGGGCCGCGGAATGTGAGCATGGTCCAGGAGTGCCGGGAGGGGCCCGGGACGCGGGCGCGCGGCGGTCTCGGCTCGGCGCCCCCCACCCGCCCGCCCGCCGGGGTCCCGAGGCCGATACTCACGCACGCAGAGGCAGGCCACGAGCTTGGCAGCCTCCTCGGGCACCGGGCAGGTGGGGAAGAGCGGCTTGAGCAAGTACGTGGCGAAGACGAGCGCCACGATGTACTGCGAGGAGGGCCGGATGATGAGCAGCTCGATCCAGAGCTTGAGAAAGGCGGGCAGCGAGCCGTAGACCTCGAGCATGTAGGCGTAGTCGCCGCCCGACTTGGTGATGGTGGTGCCGAGCTCTGCGTAGCAAAGCGCGCCCACGATGGAGAACACGCCGCACACGGCCCAAACAACCAGCGCCAGCCCCGGCGAGCCCGCCTCCTTGAGCACGCCGGTGGGCGTCACGAAGATGCCCGAGCCGATGATGGTGCCCACGATGATGGCCACGCCATTGAGCAGCGTGATGTTGCGCTTCAGGGTCACACCCTCGCCCTCCGCGCAATCCGCGCGCTGCGCCGCCAGCATCCGCTCCCGCGCCTGCCGCTCCTCCTCCTCGGCCGCCGCGGGGGCCGCAGCCGCGCGCCGCTTCGGGCCCGAGCCCGCCATGCTGCCGCGCCGGCCGCGCAGGACAGGGCCGGACAGGGCCGGACACGGGGCGCTCGCCTCCCAACAGAGAGAACCCGCTTTGCCGGCGTGGCCACTACGTTAACCGGCTCCGCGCAGCGCCTTTTATAGGCCGCCGCCGGCCCGCCCTCCAAGCCCCGCCCTCTGCCCGCGCCTGCCCGCCCTGCCCTGCACGCTGCGGTTTACTCGCCTGGCTGGGGTTCGGTGTCCGCCTCTGTTGAGAGGCACCGGCCGGCCCCGCCCCGCGCACGTGGAGCTCGCGGTGTCCCGCGGAGCATGGCGGGCGGTCCGGGCCCCACGTGGTTCCGGGGGATCCCAGCTCCGCCCCGCGCACGTGGAACGCTGGGCTCCTTGCCCTCCTAGCTAGCTCCCTCGTCGCCCCTGCCACCCTCCCGCGGTGGCCCCTCCCGCGCACTGGGGACCCCGCTGCTTGTGTGGGAGCGGGCGGTGCAGCAGGGCCGACCTGGGGTCACAGCACAGGATGGATGGGATTTGGGGCGCCTTTGGGGCTCAAAGAAGGCATGCTTGCTCCGCTGGCGGGCGCCCAGCCCCGAGGTGGTAGGCGCCCTCGTGGTCTGCTCACCCTGGGGACTTGAGCAGTATTAAGATGATCAGAACCACCTCTCCTCGGGGGGAGCTTGAGGGCCCGAGGGCCTGAATCCCAGGCTTCATGAGTGCGATCTCAGAGAAGAGGGAAGCGCTGAGGCCACATCTGAACTCATTCCTGGGCTCAGAAATTCTCATTTTATCCCAAGGGGAACCTCCTTGACAAAGAGCAGCGTTCAGGGACTCACAGATTTGAGAGGTAGTGACACAGACTCTGGGAAACCAGGAATCTGCAGAAGCTCAATTAAATTGACAAAATGGGGGCTCCCAGAAGGAGCACCGTGAGAACTCCCTCCCCCAAATCTACCTGGAAAATCCAAAGGCAGGCTGCAGGGTGAAGGGGCTTTAGACTTAAAGAACTCCAGAGGCTCCTGGATAGGAGGGGCGGCCAGGTAACTAGGGGTCAGAATGGGGAATGCAGGATGACCAGTCACCCCAGGCCTGGAAGCAGGAAAGAATCAGAAATACTACCTGATGGGCTTCCCTGGTGGCGCAGTGGTTGAGAGTCCACCTGCCGATGCAGGGGACACGGGTTCGTGCCCCGGTCCGGGAAGATCCCACATGCCGCGGAGCGGCTGGGCCCCTGAGCCATGGCCGCTGAGCCTGCGCGTCCGGAGCCTCTGCTTCGCAACGGGAGAGGCCGCAGCAGTGAGAGGCCCGCGTACCGCAAAAAACAAACAACGAAAAGGAATACTACCTGATTAAACTGACACGTACACAGGGAAAGAATTTAGAATCCCATCGCAGGTGAGTTTAGCCAAGGCACGTCATTTGGACCTTCCACGTCCCCCCCAATCAACCCCCCCACCGTAAGAGGCCAGCCCTTCATCTGCAGTGTTCCGACCAAATGAAATCTTGGCGGCTGGAAGGTCACACAACACAAATATTAACTTTCAAAATGTCTAAGTTGGTGACTTAGGGGGAATCAGAAATCTCTCCGCTCTTTTTCTTCCCACTGTCCTTTCCAAGGGTGCTGCTTGCAGAGACCAGATGACCAAGGGCTGAGCAAACTTCCTGAGCCTTTATCAGGTGCTGTGCTGAGCCCTCGGCGTGCAAAGCCTTGTCTAATAGAGGGGGTGCCGTTGCACGAGGAAACTGAGGCTTAGCAGAGCAATGGAACTTGTCTGACCAGTCCCCTGCACCTCCATGGTGTACTTCCGGTCGTCCTGCCACCCCTCTTCTTGTGCTTTATTTACCACTAAATACATCTTAGGATGTATTTTGCTTTCAGGAGGATGGCGGTTATCTGGCGATGCTCTAAGGAGAGTCCCAAGCACCTCCACCCTGTATTCCCACAGGTGCCACCTGCAGGTGCCGGCCACTGCACCGGGCTCCAGGCAAGTGACAGTGAGTACCTCCTCCAGACACAAAGAAGCAATCAGGAATTGCACGCGCGAGTGTAAAATTAACAACCGTGATAAGTAAGCCAAGGGCCCTAAGGGGCCAGAGAGCCGGTCGGAAGGAACACTCCAGTCCAGCTTTCCCAGAGTGAGAATTAACAAGGGAGGCGGAAGGAGCGGAACATGCACGTGGACTGTTGGTGCCTCCCATGGGGGCTCCTGGGAAGCTGCAGGAGACTTAACAGCTGGAAGGTGACACCACCGCAGGAGTGTCTCCACTGTCCCACAGCAGACACACCACCACTGTCAGTTTCTGCTTGGTTTTCATATGATACCGTACTAGATTTCCAGGGGAAAACTTGCTTTGAAATATATATATATATATATATGCATACTTATACACGTGTGTATATGTACACATATGTGTCTATCTCAGGATTCCCTGATGCAAGTTAAACCGAGCGGTAAAACGCCTTACTGGAAATCTCTCTAAAATCTTAGCTAAGAGCACCATCTAGTGGTGGAATGACAAAGGAGCTTTTTGTCCGAGGCAGGTTCAATCCGCTCACTCTGCCTTACTCGTAATTTCCAGAGCTAACCAGTAATTTCTTAAAAGTGGTGTCATTTACGACCCCTTTGGGGAAGCCTCTTTCTCCTGTTTGGAGGCTCAGCGGCTCTGGTTCCAATCTCGAGAGAGAGAAGCCCGTCACAGGAAGATAGGCTGGAAGTTGGGCCAATGTAGGATCTGCCTTGAAGCTTTTTCTGCACGTTCTCTGAACTCTGTTCTGTTACCTCCAAACCGTCAGTGATTTTTTCGGATTCTTGACGGAAAAACGTGGGCTGCAGAAAACGGGTAGGGGGTTGGGGAAATGGGTGAAGGTGGACAAAAGGTACAAACTCCCAGATATAAGGTGAGTAAGACCTGGGGGGTCCAATGTGCAGCATGGGAACCATAGTTAATAACACTGTACTGTATATTTTGCTAGGAGATTAGATCTTAAAAGTTCTTATGACAAGAAAAAAATTGTAGGTATGTGAGGTCATGGATGAGAACCGAACTTTTTGTGGCAATCATATTGCAATATAAACAAATATCAAATCATTATGTCATACATCTGAAATTAACGCAAGGTTATATGTCAGTAAAATTGGGGGAAAGGAGATGGGAGGGGGATTTCATGGCAGCAGTATAAACCATGGGATCTTAGGGCTATAAACTCAGTCAGGCTGCCTGAGTTCCCACCTGGGCCCCGCTGCATACCAGCTGAAGGAACTTGGGCAAACCCTACCCCGCTCTGGGCCTCAGTTTCACTTTCTATAAAATGGGAATAATAGTACTTACTGCAAATGAACTGATATATGTAAAGCACTCAGATCAGTGTCTATTCCCCAAAAAAACAACTTGATAAACAGCAGCCCCGAGTAGTAGTAATAGTGTCTATAAAATGGCTGGAAAATGGAAGAAATTTACACCAAAGTGGTAACAGCAGGCAGTGCAGAGCTGCACTGGCTCTCATGCACGCAGAGGGGCTGGTGGCCCAGGCTCCAGAAGGAAGCTCTGGTGGGGTCAACCCAAGCCTTGACTTCCACATCTGCAAGACGGGGGGAAGTAATAGTACTTCTTTCTTACATTGTTTGAGGTTTAAGTGAGACACGGCACGTACAACCTCTCAGGCAGCGCCAGAGTAGAGAGTGAGCACCCTGCCCCCTTTGACTAGGTCGACCTGTGTCATCCTTCTGTCTCATTGGTGAAGAGGCAGAAAGTTGGGAAGTGGGTAAACAAGACAGTTCTTTGCATGTTGTTGCAATCGCGGCCTTCTTACCGCTCAAGGTTTGTGGTTTTGAACCCTCCGAAGAATCCAAGGGTGACGGCCTGGAGTACGTATAGTCCTATGACGTCCTGGCTCTCCTTTTTTTCTTTTTTTTGCGGTACGCGGGCCTCTCACCGTCATGGCCTCTCCCGTCGTGGAGCACAGGCTCCGGACGCGCAGGCTCAGCGGCCATGGCTCACGGGCCCAGCCGCTCCACGGCACGTGGGATCTTCCCGGACCGGGGCACGAACCCGCGTCCCCTGCATCGGCAGGCGGATTCTCAACCACTGCGCCAACCAGGGAAGCCCCTGGCTCTCCTTTTGAACTCATTCTTCTTCCTGGAAAAAAAATGTACCCGATAAAACCTTCACTGGTGTGGAAGCTCCCCCCCTTCAGGTGGCTGAGCTGCTGTGTTTGTTCTCAGTCGTATGGAACAAACGTTTGTGTTCTTTTCACGTAGCAAGTGTCTTTTCTTCTTCTTGAAATTTGTTTTTAAAAGCCGTGCTTTCATGGTGCTCAGCTGTTATTTTTCTTCCTGTCTGCGTGCTTGAAAAGGTGGGACCGCCCTTAGCAGTCTCCGAAGTTAAGTTCTGTTTTCCGAGCAGGTGTGTGCATCGCCATCACATTGACTGTTGAGCCCGGCCCAGGACTCGAAGATGTTTTATGTCATTTCATTATTGCATCAGCCATGGCTAGACCCCGATCGGGGCTGGAGGAATAAGACAGGCAGTGAGTTCAGTGAGTGGTCTGCCCGGGCTCAGACGCACGGTGGGCCTTTAATTGCAGCTGCGATGCTATGGCCTCTCTCTCAGCCAACCAGGCCACCTGCCCTCCAGGACCAGACTGACGAGCATGTGCACTCTTCTGGCCAAAGTGTCTTTATTTTAGCTCTTTGTGGCTCCGGGCAGTTTCACTTCCCTCACTGGAAACCCCCCATCCTTGTGGAGGGCAGGACACGTGACTTCCCTGCACAGGCTTTTCGGCTCCCTTCAGATGCTCAGCGAGGTCGCCCGATTTTCTGAAGTTCCTATGGTGGACATGGTGATTGACTCTGTAACTCTGGGCAGAACCAACGCCTGGGGATTTCTGAGACATGGTAGAAGCAAAACTAGAGATCTTAGGGCTAGATTGTCCACGGGCGGCTCCATTAAGTTAAAACAAGAAAAATAAGAGTTTGCCTGGGTTTCGGGCTCCGGGCTTGTGACAGGCCGCTGTGAGGGTTTCGCCTTCCGCGGGCTTGGCTTTCTCCATGTGCTCAGAAAGCGGGCCCTGCTCCTTGACGACCCCGGAGGAGCGATACCGTAGTAGGAGATGGGGCTTGAGAGTTCAGGCCTGCCTGTCAGCGGATAAACACGTGTGGCCCGTGCACGCAAGGGACTGTCATTCAGCCATAGAAAGGGGGTGCCGACACACACCACGACGTGGATGAACAGTGAAAACCCTGTGCTCCGTGAAAGGGCTGGATGCCTGGTAGCGTTTGGTTCCATTTATACGAAACGTCCAGGAAAGGTAAATCTGGAGAGACAGAAAGTACGTTAGTGGTTGCCGGGGCTGGGGGAGGGGGATGGGGAGAGGGTGGCAGCAGGGACCAGGTTTGGGGTGATGAAATGTCTTGGAACTAGACAATGGTGAGGGTTGCACAGCAATGTGAATGCCCTATATGCCACCGAATTGTCCACTTTGGAATGGTTAGTGGTTAATTTTATATTATGTGAATTTTTACCTCAAAAAAGCATGCAGGCCTACAGTCAGAGGCCCTGGGTTCAAATCCCGCCTCTGCCTCTGTGGCTAGTGGGGCTCCGGGGAGGGACACCACTCAGCTTCTAGAGACTCAGTGGTAGGAGCAGGGTGAAGCCCCCATTCCTGACAGAGCTGCAGCCGGTGGGCTGGGGTGAGGGTGCGGCCAGAAACTGGGCCAGTGGACTGGCTGGCTGGGTGCCCAGGTCCCACCCTCGACGTTCCCAGCAGAGGCTGAGCTGGACCACGTGTTAGAGGAGACATGGAGAGAACGGTGGTTGCAGCAGCCCACCCATGACCATCCCGTGACGAGAGGCAGTCCCTTGTCAGGGCCCGGTCACTCGTCCAGGTCCTACCCCCATAGGTATGGGTTTGGGACTCGGGGTCCTCCTGGGCTTTACTCCAGACACCTGGGTTGACCAGCCAGAAGACTGGTTGCTGGACTTTGGTCCGAGTCCGATTTCTTCACATGGATAAAATGCAATCAGCACTTCTGTTCTCATTGTGCACCTCCCTGCATGGGCTCGTTTGGGAAGCACTACTGCCCTATCCCACTGTTACCGGTTAAAGTGTGTCCCCCCAGAACAGGATGCTGCAGTCCTAACCCCAGAGCCTCAGAATGTGACCTCCTTTGGAAATAAAATGAGTTAAGATGAGGTCATCGTGGAGTGGGGTGGCCCCTAACCCGGGATGGCTGGTGCCCCCATAACGGCCATAGGAAGACAGACACCCAGGCCTGGTGGAAGGCAGAGGTTGGGCGGATGCGGCCAAAAGCCAAGGCCACCGATGACACCAGAGCTGAAAGAGGCAGGAAGGACCCTCCCCTGCAGGCTGCAGGGGGAGCTCGGCCCTGACGCCGGACTTCAGGCCTCCAGACCCTGGGAGGATAGACTTCAGATGTTTAAAGGCCCCAGTTTGTGGAACGCTGTCTTGGTGGCCCCAACCCGCTCTGTGAGATGTTACAAAAGGTGGAAATCTTTCCACGTGCGGGCCCCCCCTTGGACCTCACTGTTCCGTTACTCTGTGCCAGGTGCGGGGAGGTCCCGCCTGGCCAGTACGCAGCACCCCCCCGAGCTCTCCCTTAACACCTGCATCCCTGCGCCACCAGCACCGTGGAGAACGCGGCCTTTCCCGAGTGAGGTGAGGGGCGCGCAGGGCCAGCAGCAGCTGGGGAAACTGCCCTGGAGGACCAGCTTGTGGCTGGGAGGAGGGAGAGCAGATGGGATGCTGTCCTGCCGGGAGCCCCACGGGGGTCCCGCAGACGCTGATATGAGCCTGCAGGTCCTCAGGACCCAGGGTGCCCTCCCGCCTCAGAATGGCCACCTCCGGGAGGGACATGTGGAGGGAAGGGTGGGGGCATGAGGTGGCCTACAGTGCTCAGCCCGCTCCTGGGGTCCAGCTCGGGCGGGCACGGACTGGGTGAGGGGCTCCGGCATGATCTTTTCTGACCCCGTCCCCAATTCCATCCCGAGTGGACACAGTGACGGGAAGGTCTCAGCTGTCTCTGCCCCCCAGGCCCACGTGGCTGGACAGCTCCCTCAGGCCCCGGGATGAGGCCCTGCTCCCTGCGCCCAACCGCCGAGCAGTCCCTTTTGGGGGCATTACCTGTGTCACCCCAAAGCAGCCTGGGCTCCCATGCGGCCCATGGGGCTGCCCTGCTGGCCAAGGGTCTGAGAATCTTCCCCCGCTCAGCATACACCTCTGCTTTACCACATTTTGCCCCTTTAGTTTCCAGAAATGAGTGGGAAATGGAAAAACGAAAAGGCTAAGGCTAAAAATGTAGCTCTCACGACTTAAAATGACCAAAGAAAGTCAGAGCTGCAGGTCGTGGGAGGTCTTTCTCCATGCGTTCCTGAGAGCTTCTCTGCCCCCGGCCTTCCCGGTCAGCCGAGGGCAGCTCTGTCCTCCAAGCGGTTTGCACCAAACCGTTTGGCTTTATCCCGACACCCCACTTTCTCTCGCACCCCCAGCCAGTATGGCTGGAAAGCACAGTGCAACTGTGTCCCACATCCAACACTTCTCACCACCGCTGCCGGCTGGGTTCCGCCTAGGGTTTGCCCGTCACCCCGCATCTCCCCAATTTGAGAATCTGAGTGAGACGTACCCCTGCCCTGCAGCTGTCCTCACACCCCTCGGAGCAAAGCTCCCACCTACATGTGAGCCCCAAGCCCACTCTGGCTGTGGCTCCTCTGATCAGGTCTCTGACCTCTTCTCCTGCCACTTTGCCCCTCGAGCACTTCATCCCAACCACGCAGGTCTCTCTGCCACTCCTGAACCTTCCAGAAGCATCCCCACTGTCTGCATGGCCCACCTCCTCACCTCCTGCAAGTCTTTGCTCAGAGGTCGACTCCTCACTGAGGCCCACCCTGCCCGGTCACTTGGCTCTCTGCCCACACTTTGCTTTTTCCTGGAGCCCCGCTCACCTGTAGCTTATCTCCCACTTGCTCGCTACACCTGCCGTCTCGGGACCATCTCCCCTGCTGACGTAGACACCACGGGGCCCAGGGCCTGAGCTGCTTTGCTGTTTCGGTCACTGATTTTCCCCAGTTGTCTTGCATGCTACCGGTACACGCTGGCAGGAGGTGTTCGATAAACAGTGATGTCAAATTGCAGTGAAGCTGTGTGTTTCGTTATGAAATTATGAAACAAACCAAAGACTGTGGCAAGTGGAGCCTGAGTGTCATGCCTGCTTTTGATGTCCACACCTTTGATTTGTGTTTATGTGTTCAGGGACCTAGCACACCCGTAGGGTGGCCCCCTCTGAATTTCCAGAATTCAGTAAAAAGGATCAGAAGATTTCACTTTGCTTAAAAATATTTTCCCTATTTCAATGCCAGTAAAGAAACAAAACAAAACAAACACAAAACCTCGCAAACTGACACAGGAAATTCTGACAGAGAATAATCTCGACATTGAAAAAATATACAGCTTTTATCTTCAATGCAGCGGTTAGTGAACGTATCTTAGGGATGGCGGAATCAGAGGATCTTTCTTTCCTGTTGACAGACATTTTAACATTTCCACAGACATGGGAGCCAGGCATTCCCACTGCTGAGCCTCCAAGGTGTGACCCAACCTGCGTGTTAGGAAACTTGGGGACGAGCTGCCTCTCACGTTGGACTTGGCCCTGACAGAGAGGAGGGCTGAGCCTGCATCCCACATGCCACGCCAAGCAGCGCCGGGGTCGAAGCAGCTCTTATCATTCTGTCGAGTCTGGAGGGACCTGTGCTCTTTGCCGTCAGTTTTCAGAGCTGCTCACCTGGGCTACTTTGTCCTTCCTCCCAGCTCCTGGCACAGAGGCTGATGGGAAAACACCACGTACACCAGGGTAGGGATGGGAGGTCAGAGCTGCAGAGGCAGATTTCAGGAGCTGAGAGTTCAACTGTGTATTTCAGAAATGTCTGGGAGAGGACTTTGCTGGTGGTCCAGTGGTTAAGAGTCTGCCTTCCAATGCAAGGGAAGCGGGTTTGATCCCTGGTCAGGAAATTAAGATCCCACATGATGCGGAGCAACTAAGCCTGCGCGCTGCAGCTACTGAGCCTGCACGCCTCAACTAGAGAGAAGCCCACGCACCGCAACAAAGCCTGCGGGCCGCAGTGAAAGTATTTTATTTTGTTTTATTATTTTTTAATTAATTAATTTATTTATTATTTTTGGCTGCCTTGGGTCTTCGTTGCTGCGCGCGGGCTTTCTCTAGTTGAGGTGAGCTGGGGCTTCTCTCCGTTGTGGTGCACGGGCTTCTCACTGCAGTGGCTTCTCTTGCTGTGGAGCACGGGCTCTGGGTGCGCAGGCTTCAGTAGCTGTGGCTCATTGGCTCTACAGCGCAGGCTCAGTAGTTGTGGTGCACGGGCTTAGCTGCTCCTCGGCATGTGGGATCTTCCTGGACCAGGGCTCAAACCCGTGTCCCCTGCATTGGCAGGAGGATTCTTAACCACTGCGCCACTAGGGAAGTCCCGAGCCACAGTGAAAGATCCCACATGCCGCAAGAAAGATCCCACGTGCCGCAACTAAGACCCAACGCAGCCAACTAAGTAAGTAAGTAAATAAATAAATAAACAAATAAATAAATGTCTGGGAGGACATTGTTAACTCTTTATTAACCACCTCCTGTCGTGAGGGCCGTACACTGTGGCTGCTCCTCGCTTCTCCATGGTGAATCGTGCCCGCCCCACACCTGCCCCACGCCTGCCCCACGCAGATCCACACCTGCTGCACTTTGCTTCTTTCTCTGGACTTCTCAAATTATAGGCATCAGGTTCTCTGATGGGAGGTGAATTTCAGATTATGTTACGTGAAGCATCTAATACCTTAGCTTTCTTCCATCTACTCAGCTAACACGTCATGATCGCTAACTTTGGAAGAACAGAACGTCTGAGGACCCATGGCCTGTGGGTGACCTGTAAGCACCTGAGAACATGGGATACGTCTGAAAACACACACGGGCAGGATGGGCACAGCACAGAGGGCTGGGTGGCAGGAGGAAAGTATCACAGGAGTGGAGGCTTTGGGCTGAGCCTGGATGATGGAAAGAAGTTTAGGAGCAGAGCTGGAGGGGGAAGGGCATTCCCAGGAGGGGCCGGCATGTCAAGGGTACGGAGGCAGCACGCACAGCGACGGGGGACGGCCAGTAGCACCCGGCTTCAGGAGCTGGAACACCGCGGGCAGTTTCCACCGAAAGGATATTTATTCAGTGCTGTGAGCCAGCAAATAGGTGAGGACACCACCCTTGGGGGGAAACCAGTGGTGAACGAGGTAACAGCACGATGTCAGCAGTGGGTGCCCAGACCCAGACCCGGTGGGGTCAGTGGCTGTGCCCCCGGCAGAGGCTGTCGGCGGTGGGGGATGGGTGGTGCCCGTGCCGATAGACAGGGCACAGCAACCCAAGCCGGGGTGGGGACCTGAGTGCAGAGTTCCACGGGAAGAGAGCTTGGGGGTCCAGATCACACAGGAAGAAGCCGGTGCTTAATTCCAAGTTTAGTGGAAGGCTCGGTCTTGCACAGGGAAGCAGAATGGTCGGGTTGACATTCCCCGCCCAAGCCCAAATCTCTTCACGGCTAAGAGAAGAATGCATTAGGTGGGGACGGGGACAGGCTGGAAAGAAGTGGTGAAACCACAGGGCTGGCGATACCATTCTGGCTGGAGCTGGGGGCGAGCTGGGGGCAGTGAGAACGCAGAGAATGGAAGGTGGACGTGTGGCACGGAGGGGTACCACCAACGGGACGCACTGAGCCCTCGCACGCGGGAGTAAGGGGCACGGAGCACCAGGGGACTCTCTGAGGCTGGCCTTAGCTCTGAGGAGGCCTCTGGGCAGGAGGGACAAGCCCTGTAGAACGAGGAACCCTGCTATTGCTGGGGTACAGCTGTGCACCAGGCGCAGTCTGGGGGCTCCCAGGGAGCGGGTGTCCCGGGAGAGGAGGAGGGAACAGATGTCAGGCAGGTGGGAGAGTGGGGTGTCCAGGCCTCCAGGGATGGCCGTGGGGAATGCCGGCGTGGGAAGGGGCCGGATTCCTGGTTGGCACAGAACAGACAACAGAGAGTGTGTGGGCAGGCGCCCACATCTGTACTTCTGCAAAACGAGAAAATAACATAAAAGCAAAGGGAGGAAGCTTTGAAGTTTAAAGGCTGGCCAGGAATTGCACAGCGCGCTCCTCAACTGCAGTCACAGGGACAGGTCCCGCAGACCCAGCGGCCCTCAGCATGGGGAGAGGCAGCGCCTGTGTTTGTTTTCTGTACCGTGGCTTTGAGGGCTGAGATCAATGTCTTTCCTCTCCGTGTGTTTATGGTTTCTCTGCCCAGGCTCCGCGTGGTGCCCGGGAGAATCTCGGTGTCCCAGGGCCAACGCCAGATATTAAAAATACCGTACAAAGCAGAACATTACCGCGCGACAAAGACTTCTGTGCACAGAGGAAGGCCCTCCATCACCATGAGAGAGGAGACGGAATCACCCGCTTACTCTTGGGGCTCTTTTTGGGACAGGATGTCACCGTGGGGCAGGTGGGGTCCGGCTCAGGGCCCTGCGGCCCTTTCCCCTCCTGCAAGGCCCCTCTGGACACTGGCTTCTCTGTCTCGAAGTCCCTGTGGAAATGGACGGCCTGTGCACAGTTGACACATGGCTGCTCTCTCCCTCTCCCCCAAGTCCCAACCCGGAGACGCCCCTCCAATTATCAATACTGTCCTTCCTTCCATAGCTGGGAACACCACCCTCAGAAGCTGCAGGACATCTGAGCAGGTGCCTTTGGGGCAGAGTTTCTATCAAAGTAAAACTGCAGGTCCTTATACTGTAAGATTTCTCACTCAAGTGTAAACTTCAGGACTTTGGGTTTTCGCCCCGAGGCTACAACGTGTCTTCAACTGCACACATCACAGAGGAAGGAGCGAAGGCTGCACGGCCCCAGAGGATGGCCTGCAATCCAGGTGGGCTTCCTGCTTGCTCTGCCTTTCCTGCTCCCCACCTCTCCAGCGAGCTCGGTTTCCCCCATTAAAACCTGGGGGTGACCCCACAGAGCTTTCACAGAGCTTGTTACAACAAATGTAAATGGGGTGTCTGGGGCCTCATCCCCACCCACACAATCCAGTCGCTGGGGAGCTTTTTAAAAACACCATTCTGGGCTTCCCTGGTGGCGCAGTGGTTGGGAGTCCGCCTGCCGATGCAGGAGACACGGGTTCGTGCCCCAGTCCGAGAAGATCCCACATGTCGCGGAGCGACTGGGCCCGTGAGCCATGGCCGCTGAGCCTGCGCGTCCGGGGCCTGTGCTCCGCAATGGGAGAGGCCACAACAGTGAGAGGCCCGCATACCGCAAAAAAACAAACAAACAAACAAACAAAAAAATCGTCAACAAAATACTAACAAACAGAATCCAACAACACATTAAAAGTATCATACACCATGATCAAGTGGGGTTTATCCCAGGGATGCAAGGATTCTTCAATATATGCAAATCAATCAACATGATACACCATACTAACAAATTGAAGGAGAAAAACCACACGATCATCTCAATAGATGCAGAAAAAGCTTTTGACAAAATTCAACACCCATTTATGATAAAAACTCTCCAGAAAGTGGGCATAGAGGGAACCTACCTCAACATAATAAAGGCCATATATGACAAACCCACAGCAAACATCATTCTCAATGGTGAAAAGCTGAAAGCATTTCCTCTAAGATCAGGAATGAGACAAGGATTCCCCCTTTCGCCACTATTATTCAACATAGTTTTGGAAGTCCTAGCCACAGCAATCAGAGAAGAAAAAGATATAAGAGGAATACAAATTGGAAAAGAAGAAGTAAAACTGTCACTGTTTGCAGATGACATATACTATACATAGAGAACCCTAAAGATGCCACCAGAAAACTACTAGAGCTAATCAATGAATCTGGTAAAGTTGCAGGATACAAAATTAATGCACAGAAATCTCTTGCATTCCTATACACTAACAATGAAAGATCAGAAAGAGAAATTAAGGAAACAATCACATTCACCACTGCAACAAAAAGAATAAAATACCTAGGAATAAACCTAGCTAAGGAGGCAAAAGACCCATACTCAGAAAACTATAAGACACTGATGAAAGAAATCAAAGATGACACAAACAGATGGAGAGATATACCATGTTCTTGGATTGGAAGAATGAATATTGTGAAAATGACTATACTACCCAAAGCAATCTACAGATTCAGTGCAATCCCTATCAAATTACCAATGGCATTTTTTACGGAACTAGAACAAAAACTCTTAAAATTTGTACGGAGACACAAAAGACCCCGAATAGCCAAAGCAGTCTTGAGGGAAAAAAACGGAGCTGGAGGGATCAGACTCCCTGACTTCAGACTATACTACAAAGCTACAGTAATCAAGACAGTATGGTACTGGCACAAAAACAGAAACATAGATCAATGGAACAGGATAGAAAGCCCAGAGATAAACCCACACACGTATGGTCACCTTATCTTTGATAAGGGAGGCAAGGATATACAATGGAAAAAAGACAGTCTCTTCAGTAAGTGATGCTGGGAAAACTGGACAGCTACATGTAAAAGAATGAAATTAGAACACTCCCTAGCATCATACACAAAAATAAACTCAAAATGGATTAAAGACCTAAATGTAAGACTGGACACTATAAAACATAGGAAGAACACCCTTTGACATAAATCACAGCAAGATCTTTTTTGACCCACCCCCTAGAGTAATGGAAATAAAAATAAACAAATGGGACCTAATGAAACTTCAAAGCTATTGCACAGCAAAGGAAACCATAAACAAGGCGAAAAGACAACCCTCAGAATGGGAGAAAATATTTGCAAACGAATCAACGGACAAAGGATTAATCTCCAAAATATATAACCAGCTTACGCAGCTCAGAATTAAAAAAACGAACAACCCCATTAAAAAATGGGCAGAAGGGACTTCCCTGGTGGTGCAGTTGTTGGGAGTCTGCCTGCCAACGCAGGGGACATGGGTTTGAGCCCTGGTGCGGGAGGATCCCACATGCCGCGAAGCAACTAAGCCTGTGTGCCACGACTCCTGAGCCTGCGCTCTAGAGCCCACGAGCCACAACTACTGGAGCCCATGTGCCTAGAGCCCATGCTCCGCAACAAGAGAAGCCACCGCTATGAGAAGCCCGTGCACCGCAACGAAGAGTAGCCCCCACTTGCCGCAACTAGAAAAAGCCTGTGCACAGCAAGAAAGACCCAATGCAGCCAAAAATCAATCAATCCATCAATCAATTAATTAGTTTTTAAAAATGGGCAGAAGACCTAAACAGACATTTCTCCAAAGGAAATATACAGATGGTCAAGAGGCACATGTAAAGCTGGTCAACATCACTAATTATTATTTCTCTAATTATTAGAGAAATGCAAATCAAAACTACAATGAGGTATCACCTCACACCAGTTAGAATGGGCATCATCAGAAAATCTACAAACAACAAATGCTGGAGAGAGTGTGTAGAAGAGGGAACCCTCCTGCACTGCTGGGGGGAATGTAAACTGATACAGCCACTATGGAGAACAGTATGGAGGTTCCTTAAAAAACGAAAAGTAGAATTACCATATGACCCGGCAATCCCACTACTGGGCATATACCCAGAGAAAACCATAATTCAAAAAGACACATGCACCCCAATGTTCGTTGCAGCACTATTTACAATAGCCAGGTCATGGAAGCAACCTAGATGCCCATTGACAGATGAATGGATAGAGAAGATGTGGTTCATATATACAATGGAACATTACTCAGCCATTAAAAGTAACAAAATTGGACATGGATGGACCTAGAGAATGTCATACAGAGCGAAGAAAGAGAAAAACAAATATCGTATATTAACGCATATATGTGGAATCTAGAAAAATGGTACAGATGAACCGGTTTGCAAGGCAGAAACAGAGACACAGATGTAGAGAACAAACGTATGGACACCAAGTGGGGAAAGCGGGGGAGGGTGGTGGTGGTGGGATGAATTGGGAGATTGGGATTGACATGTGTACACTAACATGTACAAAATAGAGAACTAATAGGAACCTGCTGTATAAAAAAAATAAAATAAGGAAAATAAAATTCAAAAAAAAGAAAAAAGAAAGAAAATTCAGTCCCTCAATTGCACTGAACACAGTTCAAGTGCGCAATGGCCATGTGTGTCCAAGGGCTGCCCTGGAGGACGGTGGAGTTCTAGAACGTTCCACCATCAGAGAGTGTCCGCATCCTGATCCCGTGACCTGTGGATGTGTGGCCTCACACGGCAAAGGGACTTTGCAGGTATGATTAAGTTAAGCATTTCGAGATGGGAAATGATCCTGGCATCTGGGGGGCCCAGTATCCTCAGAGGGTCCTCATGAGAGGGAGGCAAGAGGGCCCTAATTCGTGGCCCTTTGTTCTGGCGGTTGCAGGAAACTCCCTATGGGCTAAAGCCCACTTCACTTGAGACTCAAGGCTGGCTACATTTTCCCAAAAGACAAGAAACAATTTGGGCTCCAAACCCAACTTTAAAATGTCTCTTTCCCTCCTGGATCCCACGGGTCTGCAGCGGGTGTAGTCACCCACCCACCCAGTGCTCTGCTCCAGCTGGGGCAGCTGTGCTCAAACCAGTCACCCATGCACCCAAACTCTCTTGTTTGACTCTGTGTCCCATGTAAGCCGACATGAAAGCTTGTTGTGCTGCGTTCGGTCAGCATTGTCATTTGATGGGCAGCGGTGAGCAGTTGTACTTTTCCAGGAAAAACGTGCATAAGGAAGTTTCGGATTACTTTCTCTGTAGTAGGTGCCAGGACATTGAATAGCCCAAAGCCAGACAGTAAATTGTTGATATGACAGGAAGTTCTGCGATTGGGAAAAAACTACGAACCTCTGTCAAAACAAACCACATCCGTAATATAGGGTCCCTTTGGTCTTAGATGTTTTTTGTGGACTGTAATAATTCTGTTTATTCTTTATCTCCCCAAAAGAAATGGAGTTTATCACTGTACCTGGGTAGGCACATGAGTATTTGCTTTCTTTCCTGGGCTGTGTTTTCCGTGTTTTTCTGACAGTCAGGTAATGTTGGAAGATGACGCGATTGTTCTACCAGAGGGGAATGTGTTTAATGCTGTGAAAATAAAAATACCACGATCAATTAGGATATGATTCAGCCTTAAAAGGGGAGGAAATTCTGACACCTGCTAGCACATGGATGAAACCTGAGGACATTATGCTCAGTGAGATAAGCCCGTCACAAAAAGACAAACACCGCCTGGTTCCTAGAGCAGTCAAAATCTTAAGAGACAGAACGTAGGATGGTAGATGCCAAGGATTGGGGGCAGGGGGGAGGAAATGGGGTGTTAGTGTATAATGGGGACAGTTTAAGGTGAGAAGCTTCTGGAGGCGGATGGTGCGGATGGTATCAACACAGTGTGAATGCACTTTGTACCACTGAGCTGTGGTTAAGATGGTAATCTTACGTTATGTGTATTTTACCACAATTAAAAAGACCCCGCAGTGAGAAACCATTACACTCCGCCCCCCCAGAATGACCACAGTTAAATGGCAGCATGTCCTAAGCAGCCACTTTGTAAAACTCCTTGGCCTTGAAGATGGAGGGAGGGGCCACCAGCCAAGAAAGCAGAGGCCTCTGGAAGCTGGAAAAGGCAAGGAAACAGATTCTCCCCTGGAGAATGACTCCGGAAGGAAGCAGCCCTGCTGACACCTCGAATTTGGATTTCTGGCCCCCAGACTGTGATTCAATAAATTTCTGTTGTTTTAAGCCCCCCAGTTTGTGGCTGTTATGGGCTGAATTGTGTCCCCCTCCCCAATTCTCATGTTGAAGCTCGAAGCCCCCACTGTGGCTGCCTTTGGAAATGGGGTTTTTAGGAAGTAATTAAGGTTAAGTGAGGTCATAAGGGTGGGGTCCTAATCCAATAGGATTGGTGGCCTTATAAGAAGGGGAAGGGAGAGAACGCTCTCTGTGCACCAAAAAAAGGCCACTGAAGGACACAGCAAAAAGCCAAGACCCTCCCAGAACCCAGCCATGCTGGCACCTGGTCTCAAGACTTCCAGTCTCAGAACTGTGGGAAGGAAGATACATTCTGCTGGTTTCCCCCCACCCCCAGTTTGTGGTCATTTTACAGCAGCCCCCGGACACTGATACACCAGGAATTTGGAACTGGGAAGAAACGACGTTAGTCCCAGTCTGTGTTGCCAGGGCGTGGCCGTCTGGAGAGAGGACACCATGGACCTGAGAGAGGGCTGGGTGGATGACCCCAGTCAGTGGAGCTCACTTGGCCCCTAAGTTCTGTGCACTACTGTGGGTCCCTTGAGATAGTCCGTGTCCCAGATTTCCCTTCCCTATTGTGCTTAAGCTTCTTTTTTTTTAAAAAAAATATGTATTTATTTTGGCCGCACCAGGTCTTAGTTGCGGCACTCAGGATCTTTGCTTTGGCACGTGGAATCTTTAGTTGCGGCAGGCAGACAGACTCTTAGTGCAGCATGCGTGTGGGATCTAGTTCCCCGACCAGGGATCGAACCCAGGCCACCTGTATTGGGAGCGTGGAGTCTTACCCACTGGACCACAGAGAGATTCCTGCTTAAGCTTCTTTGAAGTGATTCTTTTCCTTGCAACTGCAAAGTACACTGACTAAAACTGCGACCTCTTTCTCCATTTTTAATTTCAGAGGTTACATATGATCAGTACACGAAGCCTGGGAAACAATACTTTCTCCTGTTAAAGTCAGGTCTACCCGTTAGCTTGGATGTAGTGAATTTAGGATCCTGCACTGTCTTCAGTGGCTGGAAGGATGAACGGACCTCCCGCTTCATCAGGGGCTGAAGTGGGCGGTAGTTGTTCACCATCGTCTTCTCTTCTTCACCAAGTGCCGTAAACATGAGTGAGCGAAACGCGGCCAGCTGGAACGGAGAGCAAGCAGAGTAATCTGGCTGCAGCTGGGGCGTGAACCAGCTCCCATGTCCCTTGTGTCGTGTGTGGTCCCCTTGCGTCCCTGAATCAGGGATGGCCCTGTATGACCAATGCAACATGGTGGAGGTGACCCCAATCTGGGTCAGAAAAGGCATGGCAGCTTCCACCTTGGCCTCCTGGACCACCTGCTCTGGGGAAGGCAGCCGCCGTGCTGCAATGACTCACAAGCAGCCCTCTGGAGAGGCCCACGTGGAGAGCAACTGAGGCTCCCAGCCAACAGCCAGTACGACTTGCCAGCCACGTTGGGAATGAATCCTCCAGCCCCAGCTTTCAAATAACTGCAGCTGACATCTGACTGCAACTCCACAAGAGATAGATCCTCAGCCAGAACCACCTGAATTCTGACCCACAGCAACCCTGGGAGATAATAAATGATTACTGTTTTACTAAGCCACTAAATTTTGGAGCTATTTGTTACACGGCAATAGATAACTAGTTTATATACTATAAATGCTAATGTAACATTTGATTCACTTTGCACTCCAGGAACTAAGAGACCATTTTTTACGTATCATCACATCTGTTCTCGGAATACACTATGTGCTCTGTGAGAATAGCTTTCACACTTAATTAAACACAGAACTGGGATTATACCTGCATAGTGACCACCTATTGAGCAAGTCAGGTCTGCATGGCTGAGGGAGAGCCCCCTGGAGGTGTGTAGGGTGTGGAGCATGCTCTTCCAGGCACTCAAGCATGGTGTGCCCACACGTGTGCACCTGTTTTCACCACTTGTTGCCTCTCAGAAAAGCCTGCTTGGCAGGCCTGTCCCTGCCGTCCAGGGGGTGCACACACTATCTCCCCAGCCCCCTGGGAGGGTTGGGGGCTCTGCTCTGGATTTTGGTGTAATACTCACCCAGCACTCTGCCTTAAAACTGTTGACTTATGTTTCTATTTTCCTGCTGGGTAGCAGTGCACAGAGACTATGGTCACTGCTCTGTCACCCCTCCATCCCTCCTGCTTGCCCACCCTCTCCTGCTACAACACCTGACATCTAATAAGTGTTTATTATGCGTTTGTTGAGTGACAGAGGGGTCTTGGTGACAAGAGCCATTTTCTTTTCTTTTTTTTTATTAATGTGTTTTTTTAAAGTCTTTTTAAAAATTAATTAATTTTTATTTTTGGCTGCATTGGGTCTTTGTTGTTGTACACGGGCTTTCTCTAGTTGTGGTAAGTGGGGGCTACTCTTCCTTGCAGTGCGCGGGCTTCTCATGGCGGTGGCTTCTCTTGTGGTGGAGCATGAGCTCTAGGCGTGTGGGCTTCAGAAGTTGTGGCAAACGGGCTCAGTAGTTGTGGCTCGCGGGCTGTAGAGAGCAGGCTCAGTAGTTGCTCCGGGGCATGTGGGATCTTCCCGGACCAGGGCTGGAACCCGTGTCCCCTGCATTGGCAGGCGGATTCTTAACCACTGTGCCACCAGGGAAGCCCCATCCCATGACTTTAAAATTAGAGGCTGCGGACTTCCCTGGTGGCACAGTGGTTGGAAATCTGCCTGCCAATGCAGGGGACACAGGTTTGAGCCCTGGTCTGGGAGGATCCCACATGCCGCGGAGCAGCTAGGCCCGTGCGCCACAACTACTGAGCCTGCGTGCCACAACTACTGAGGCCCACACGCCTAGAGCCCATGCCCCGCAACAAGAGAAGCCACTGTAATGAGAAGCCCGTGCACCGCAACGAAGAGTAGCCCCACTCACCGCAACTAGAGAAAGCCCATGCGCAGCAACAAGGACCCAATGCAGCCAAAAATAAATAAATAAAACAGAGAATTTCATTTTAAAAAATAAAATAAAATAAAATTAGAGGCTGTTTTACAGAACTGAAGGGCTGGAAGGACTTCCAAGGACTCATCAAGAGCCCTCAGAAAACATAGAGCTGAAGGCGAGGTGATGAATGCTGCTGTGATCAATTAGAAATGTCTGTCCTGGGCAGAGGATGGGACAGTGGAGCATGCTTGCTGCATATCTGTCATCCCTAAACTGTGCCCTAGACAGACTTTCCCTAGATTCTGGAGATTTCCAGAGAAAAAGATACTTTAACTTTTTAAAAAGTATATAAGTAATATCTACTTATTTTAGAAAAAATAGAATATTTAAATAAGGATGAGAAAGAAAATAAGAACCACTGCAGATCTGTGACCATAGGACAACCAGGATTAACTTTTAGGTGCACATCCGTGTGACAGCTTAGGGCATTGCTCAGCAAATAGACACTCACCTCCTCCCTGCCCCACTGGCGTTGGCCTGGCCATCATAACTCGCTTTGACCAACAGGATGTGAGCGGGCGTGATGCAAGCAGACGCTGTAAATGTGCATGTGCGGTTTGGCTTGTCTTTTGCATTTCTGTCACGTGCCATGACATCCAGCCCTGGGTGGCCACTGGTCCAAGAAGCATGAGAGACACTGGACCCAACCCAACCCCTAATGATGGCCTAAAACAGATTCTCCCAGCTCCCAGAGACCCTTGAGCAGGAAAATAAATGCTTATTATTAGTCAGTGAGTTTTGGGGTGGTTTGTTACACAGCATTTTGTAGCAATAGCTGACTAATACAATCCTTCTGGAATTTTCTCTGGGCACTTATAGTTCCATAACTTCTTAGCACAGCATGAGAGAAAACCCTCTGCGGTCTTGATTTCCTACTGCTCTAGCAGCCAAAGAAGCAGAACAGACTCTAAAAGCTTCTCTTCTCCCTCAGTGACCCCACTTCTTTCACGGCTCTCCAGCATTCATCTATGACATCCCTTTCTTAGTTAATTTATTCATCTAAAACACCCACGGAGGTCCCAGTATGGGCACGGACCCATGTCCCAATTATGTCACTTCTGTTCTTTAAAGTCGCCTTACCCCAACGAAGACCAAAGAGTAAGTACTGGCCTCGTCCAAGCATTTTTCATCGGGGAGACTCTCCACGCCTGAGGCTGACCACTAAGATTAGAAGGTGCTGAATATAACTGTCCCGCCTCAGTTCCCTCCCTTCACCCCACCTTCCCTCCCTGTCTCTCTGTGTCTCTGTCTGTCTCTTTCTATCTCTGTCTCTCTGATTTTCTCTGTCTCTCTGTCTCTGTCTCCCTGTTTCTCTCTGTCTCTGTCTCCCTCTCACCACCAATATCTCAAGGTCAGAAGACCTGTGATATGGGGAACTTCTGTTCACTCCCCAAGAGCTCCTGTTTCAACTGGAAGATTCTTCTTGTGCAGGAACATCTATAAGGTACCAAAGCACGAAACTCTAGGATGCTTGTTCACGCTATCTTAGTGAAGCCACCAAACCGGAGGGATTCCCGTGCAGTTCTGTGCGCTGGATACAGGCGCCACTCACCTGGTCCTGAGCCACCTCAGTGGGCTTCTTGTGGATGATCCAGGTGACCGACTCAGAGAGCGGAGGCGTGGTCAGGGAGCCCGGATACGTCCAGTAGTCCCGGCAGGCGGGCAGCAGGCAGGAGGGCTGGAAGGGGCCCAGGGCCGCCCGCGCATCCTGGGGGAGGAGACCGCAGGCTCTCAGGTGGGTGGAGGAGGCCGGGGAGGGGGCACCACGCTTGGCTTTATCTCAGCGATGTGGCCTGGAGGGGAGCGTGTCTCCGAGATAAAGGCCGTGGTTGCGGTTGTCACGTTTGGAAACCGTAACAAGAGAACGCGGCCCTTCCACGCTGAGCAGGGATGCCCACCGCAGGCGTGTAGTTTTTCTTTTAAGGCTACTCATTTTTGTATACCTTGGCTGTGAAAATATCACACTTTTAAAAGCTGACGTCAAATAACATACACAGCATACAATTTACCATTTTAAAATGTACAGTTCAGTGGTGTTAAGTACCTTCACATTGTTGTGCAAACATCACCACATCCGTCTCCAGAATTTTCTCATCTTCCCAAACTGAGGCTCTGTCCCCATTAAATACCAGCTCCCCATCTCCTCCCCCCGGCCCCCAGCACCCGCCCTTCTACTTTCTGTCTGTATGAATCTAACTCTTCTAGGGACCTCGTATAAATGGAATAATACAGGATTTGTCCTTTTGTGACTGGCGTATCTCACTCAGCACGATATCCTCAAGGTCCATCCATGTTGTAGCCTAGGTCAGAATTTCCCCCCTTTTTAAGACTGAGTAATATTCCACTGTGTGGACGGACCACATTTAGTTTATCCATCAGCCACCGATGGACACTTGGGTGGCTTCCACCTCTTGGCTGTTGTGAATAAAGCTGCTATGAACATGGGTGTACAAACATCTCTTCGAGACCCTGCTTTTAATGATTTGGGGGATACACCCAGAAGTCGAAATGCTGGATCCCACGGTAATTCTATGTTTAATTTTTTGAGGGACCACCAGACTGTTTTCTATAGCGGCTGCACCAGAAAACATTACACTTTTAAGACAGCTGATCCTCTCCTTGGCAGACCTCCCCAGCGTGAGAGCCATGGCAAGTACAAACGCGCAGGGGGACGCCCTGCACTGGCCGAATTCCCTGACTCGTGCCAGAATTTTCCTTCTCATCAGCGAGGGGTGGGACGGATGGACTGGGTCAGCCCAGCTCTCCAGGCTGCTCCGTCAGCACGTGTCCTGCTTGGGAGCCCCACGTTCAGAATCCAGGTTTGCTTCATTTCCATGCTCTAGAGGAGCACAGGGAGAAACCTGCCTCTCAGCTCCTCATGACCCTGATGGGGTCCCACCATCACTCACTCACTCAGAGCTATTCTCGAGCACCCACAATAAGCCTGACTCTATCTTAGGTGCCGGGGCTACAGGAGAGACAAACTACCCACTTTCGTGGAACTCACTTTACTGGAGGAGAGCAGACGGCCCCCGGAACAAATAAGTAGAACATCTAGTAGTTTACACAGTGATAAATGTGATGGGGAAAAATAAGGTAGGGCAGTGAAGTAAGAGATGCGGGGAGTATAGGCTGGTGTTTTAGGGGGGTGGCCCTGAAGGCCTCCCTGGGAAGGTGACGTCTGAACAAAGACACGGAGGAGGTGAAGGGGAGGAGATTTCTCCGTAGCAACGGCCAGTGCAAAGGCCCCGAGGCAGGGTCTGGCCTGATGGGCTGGGGGATCAGCAGAGAGGCCGCAGGGCTGGAATGAGCACGAGACGCGGAAGTGATTAAAAGAGATGCGGGGGGGGGGGTTCCCTGGTGGCGCACTGGTTGAGAATCCACCTGCCAATGCAGGAGACACGGGTTCGAGCCCTGGTCCGGGAAGATCCCACATGCCGCGGAACAACTAGGCCCGTGCGCCACAACTACTGAGCCTGCTCTCTAGAGCCCGTGAGCCACAACTGCTGAGCCCATGTACCACAACTACGGAAGCCCGCGCACCTAGAGCCCGTGCCTCACAACAAGAGAAGCCACCGCAATGCGAAGCCCGCGCACATGAATGAAGAGTAGCCCCCGCTCGCCACAACTAGAGAAAACCCAGGCACAGCAACAAAGACCCAACACAGCCAAAAAATAAATAATAAATAAATAAATTTATTTTTTAATAAAAGAGAGAGATGGGAGGGGGGAGCGGGGGACACCCTGCTTCTGCCCAGGGCTGGGGACCCCGTAGAAACCCACCGGCAGAGGCAGGGGCTGGGGGGCTGCTCTCTGGATGCTGTGGACAGAAAGCAGGGCCTCTTGGCTGGTCTCTGCCTCGGTGCAAGCAAAGCTCCTGGACAGCTTCTGCTCAGAGGGGAAAGGCTCAGAGAGGTCCCTCGGGTTGACGGGCCCAGGACGGGGCCTCCACCCGCCCCCCCCGTGAAGTGAGCGAGCCGAAAGGCTGAGGGGGCAGCCCTGGGAGAAGCAGGACACCAACCAGTGCCCAGCCGGAGCGGAGCCTGACCCAGGGGCCCAGCCGCATGCAGGGCAAGCTGGGAGACAGTCAGCACGAGGCACCTGTTCTCGGGTCCCCGAGGAAGGAGGCTCCCTGCTGCTGGGGGCCCCTCCGCCCGGCCCTCAAAGGCAAAAGCAAGGAGCCGCTGACGGCTTGTCCCCGGTCGCTGACTCACCGCTCAGCCACGGGGAGGTGGTGTTTAAGTTTCTGGCAGCTGGAAGCGGGTACATTGACTCTGCCAGATGGTCGCCAAGCACCTTGTGCCGGGCTCCACCTGTCACCAGTGTCTAGTTGACGGCTTAAAACGGCATGACTGAAACACGCTTCCCAAAGTGTGGCGCCCGCCCACCTGAAGTGCACGATTCTACGGCTGTTCGTATATTCACAGACGGCCACGCGAACGCTCAGAACTGCCGCTTCTAGAACACGTTCGTGACCTCAGAACAGAACTCCAGAAGAGAGCCCCCCCAGTAAACACTCTTTAGCTGTCATTCCCCCTAACCCGCCCACCTGCCCTCACCCTGCCACAGGCCCCACCCATCTGCACATTCTGGAAGTTTCTTAGAAATGGAATCATCTGCGTCTGGCTTCTTTCACTCAGAATGATGCCTTCAAAAGCCGTCTCTGTTGTAGCAGGTGTCAGAGCTCCATTCCTTTTTATGGCTGAGTAATATTCCACCGTGTGGTCTACTCAACTCTTGAAGGACACAGGTCACATACGCACATGGGACAAGATGCAGAAAGTACCTGCAGGTGTGCGGCGACAGATAAATGCCCCTCCTGCCCCCAGACGCCAGCCCCATAGGCACTGACATGCCAGATGTCCTCTGAGGCTCTCACCTTGGATTTTCAGAACCAGCCTTTACGTCTGCTTCATGATAAAGAAAGAAAGATGAGAACTTCCGAAAGCCACGTGATTAGATGGCGGCAAACCCAGATGCTACGGGATGTCTGTCGCATCCCACAGAGCTGGACACCACAGAGGTGCCTCCAAAGGCTGAACATTTTAAAAATCGACCCAGACGTTGGGGGACCCAGGAAGGAGCACAGACTGTGACAAATGACTTGAGCCGCTCACCCTCCCGGCCCACGGGACACAGACCCCTGCCCGCTGAGGCGGGACCTTACTCTCTTCAGATTCTGACTCTTATTCTTCTGGTGAGGAAACGGAGGCCCAGGGAGCAGCATCAGGACCAGAACTGGGCCCAGCAGCTTCCTCCATCCCCTGCCAACACCGTTCCTCCTGCAAGTTTGCCCAGAGCCTTCGGGGAAGCAAAGAGACCCCTTAGCACATAGCACCTCATAGCAGCTCTTTCCCACCAAGCGGTGGAGACCATGCCCTGAGGGGGTGGCTGCCACCAGGGAAACGTCCAGGTTTACTCTGGCTGTGGACCAGGGAGGAGATGAATGCTCCCAGCACCTAGACCTTGCTGAGTTCCTGAGCTGGCAGACGGGGCAACGGGGGCGGTGATCTGGTCTGGTCCCAGGAGGTCAACATCAAGGGGCGGGTGCCACACAGATCAAACAGCCCCTGTGAGGCTGCCGAGGAAGGGCTGGCCCCCATCTCCCATCTGGAGCCGCTCTCGCCATTGTTAAGACAGGTCGGAGACCCACCCGTCCCCACGTCCAAGGACCACGGGTGACTCCTGCCCTCGGAATTCTTTTGTTTGGTGCTGAACAAATAAACTGCAGTTTTCAGGAATTTCCATTTCTCCATCAAAGCCCTCTCACAGCTGATACTGGAGAAAAGCTACCTTGCTGGCCTTGCTGTCTTTCGGAGCTATGCTGAGTGCAGCCAGCTGTGCAGGGGAGCTGGGCAGGATGGGTGCGTCTGCAGGCCCCCTTGCCCCGTCTCCCTGTTCTCCCAGGATGGGGCTGACCCTAAGGATACCAGATGGCTTGCAGGTGGACATTCTTAAATGTCGATAGTTGAGAATTTATTTCAATTGGTTTTATATTTTTTATTATTTTTAAAATATTTATTTATTTTTGGCTGCGTTGGTTCTTCGTTGCTGTGCGCGGGCTTTCTCTAGTTGCGGCGAGCAGGGGCTACGCTTCGTCACGGTGCACGGCCTTCTCATTGCGGTGGCTTCTCTTGTGGAGCACGGGCTGTAGGCACGTGGGCTTCAGTAGTTACAGCACGCGGGATCAGTAGCTGTGGCTCGCGGGCTCTAGAGCACAGGCTCAGTAGTTGTGGCGCACGGGCTTAGCTGCCCTGTGGCATCTTCCCGGACCGGGGCTCGAACCCGTGTCCCCTGCATTGGCAGGTGGATTCTTAACCCCTGTGCTACCAGGGAAGTCCACATTTCAATTGGTTTTAAAACAAACATTATCACAAACGGATGCTCTTGCCTGGGACAAGGCTAAAGATTTTTAAAAAGTGGATCACTTTCATAAAAAGTACTAAGTAACTAATAGTACCCCAGGTGGGTAGACAGGCAAAAGCCTCCAAGATGCTGCCTGAATGGCCGAATGTTGGGAAACCCCATTACGCTGAGGAGGGAGGGCCCGAGAATTGCAGGAACACCTCGAAGTCGGTGAGCTGACTCGAGACACACCTGGAATCAGCTCCAGGGAGTCCCAGTTCTAGAACTGGACTCAGACCCTCTCTGCAACGCTCTTTCCACCCAACTGGTTCCTTTTTTTGGTTACTTTTTTGGCGAAGTAGTCATCACTCTAAGCAATGTCGCTTTTCCAATTATGTTGATTTCAAAATACGTAGCTTACCTTGTGTTTTATGTCCGGCAAGGCTGCCACCAGCTTCTGCAGTGCCTCATGGCGGGCCCCCAGCTGCACAGCGCGGCACGCCGAGCCGTCACGTGACAGGGCAGGGGACAGGGTGACAAGCACACGTCACTCTAAGCTGACCTCGTTTAGAGAGCAGATCTGACGAGGAGAGCTGCGCCCCAGCAGGCTTACCTTTAAAAACACGCCTACCACCGCCAAGCCGTCCTCTCCCATCACGGCTTCCGTGTAGTTTTGGTATTTCACAGCGTTCCAGTGAACTAGATGCAGCTGGGACCCAGAAGAAGAGAATTCCCTCCATCACCACGTGGCCGAGAGAGCTTAACCCGCTGCTCCTCCCTCTGTGTGGCCGACATGTGCCCGATCTATGCTTTTAATGAATCCGCGGCTGCAGGCCGGTTCCCCCAGCCAAAGCTCGCTCGAACCCCAGAAAGCAGGGCCTCGGCATTTCTAGGGGGAGAGGAGGGAGGCTCGCTTTAACTTTGTCAAACAGAAATGCGTGGTGGGATTGTTTGCTGCTGCTCAGATGGCCCTGAATGAGGGCTGCCAGGTCAGATATGGGACTCTCAGTTAAACCTGAGTTTCAGATAGACAACGGATCATTTTGAACCTACGTACGCCCCCCAAACGGCATTTTTCTCCATCTGTCACCCTCCTCTGAACTTCACCTATGTCCTTTCTTCACACGCCCTCCGCTGGTTTTCCTAAGTCCCAAATCAGCATCGCTACGGACCAGATGACAAGGATTTAAATCAGCGGGGAAACAGGCTGCGGGAACGGGCTTTCCTGGGCCCTGGTGAGTAAGAGGCAGAACCAGGACCCCTGGGTTCTGTGAGGGCACGTGGGCCGATGCTGCGTTTGGCTCAGAACCAGGAAGGGGCCTGGGTGTCTGTCCGCAGGTCCTGCTCCAGCATGCGTGGTGGTGGAGGCCTTTCTGAACAGTGACCCAGGCCGTTAGTCCACAAGGACTCGGCCCAGAAAGTCCTCCAGCCTCTCGTGGTCAGCAAGACCCTCCCCCGCGCGGCTGCTGGACTCCAGGGCCCGGGTGGCCCTGCCAGGGGGGCGGGGTCCACGTGGCTCCAGGCGGCACCTGTCAACAAGTCTCAGTGCTCCTGGCCACGCACACCAGGGACCGTGAGTGTGGCGTGGCCTCCCCCTGCCCTCCCGTAGCTCACCTCAACCCCCCACCCACTGTCACGCGTGGTCTTCCAGAAATAGGGACAGCTGGGCCTGAGGTCCCGCCCACAGCCTTCCTCTTTCATGGACCCCCACCTGTGGGGCTGGCCTGGCCTCCCAAACCCCACAGGAAAAGGCCCGCTCCAACATGGGCCGGAGGCACGGCCGGGACAGTCGGGCAGCCCCCGCCCACCTGGCTCACGGACAGCCCCTGGTGGGTGCCAAGCTCTGCCCCCTCTACTGGGGGGCAGCAGACTCCTCTATCGAAAGGCTGCTCACCAGAAACCGAGGTACCGGTGCACAGTTACCAAGAGGAATGAGGTTCACTGAAAGCAAGTGTGTTGCAAGCCGCTGTTCCTTCATTTTTGTCATATTTGTCAAAATGTGTGTAATTATAACAATCAATGGAACGCCCTAATTATCAACTGTCCCCAGAGGCCACCTCTGGCTGTGTGATCGCAGTGATTTTCCCCTTCTGGTTTGACCGGACTGTCGGTCTATTTTAACCGTGGTATTACTTCCGTAACAATGGTGACAAGAACAGTCCAGAACTTGAAATACCTCTAAAATCCAGGTGGCTGGTGGGTGGACTGAGGGAGGGCCGGTGGGCAGAGGCGCCAAAGTGAATCGGGCGCGCGTCAATCACAGGATCCGGGCGGTGACCTCACGGGTTCTCACTATACAGTTCTTTCAGTTTTTTGGTAAGTTGGAAACATTTCGTAATAAAATATTGGGGGGCACCAGTAAGGCACTACTTCCCACTCCATAACCACCCAAATCCAATTCCTGACCTTCATCTCTACTCCTTTTCTTTACTGACTCCCACTTGGAAATGTTGCAAATATCACTTTGTCTTAAGATAATTTCTATTGTAAAGATTTTCTGTTCTCAGTATAAGATCTTGAATGCCTCGAAGGACAGGAAGCGTCTCGCCTCTCATCGACCAGCAGCAAGCGCGGGGCTGAGCGAGAGCTAAGAGCACAGACGCTGCTCCTAAATCCCAGCTGTCTGACTTCGGCAAGTTACAATTCCACTCAGAGCCTGTCTCTTCTCCTGTTCGCTGGAAGTGCTGACAGTACCCTCCCCTTAGGAGAGTCGTGAGGTTGAATGCGTGGGGTGGCCAGTGGTTCTGGTTTGAGCACTAAGGGTCCCGTGTCCCAGGAAATCCGTGCTGAGCAACCAGGATGCCTGATCACCTGACATCGAACCTGGCACATGGGAAGGCCCCACACATGAGCTGCTACGAACCTCTGCCGGGTACACGTGATCGTCCACCGTGTGCTCCGAGCCCCACTCGTTCGCTGCTCCCCAGTGGAAGTGGAACTGTTTTAGTCTGTAGTGGTTTTCCAAGGGGCCACCACTGATTCCTGGAAGGTGAAGCAGTGGAAATGGGGTGTTAGTCTAGTTGCTCGACTGTGGGGTTGCTGTGACATTGACTACATTGGGGTTACTCGATTTTGCTCTCAAGAGACTGATGTTCTGCTGAAACCACAAACTGAAACGTGGGACCTTGTCTGCCCTGTCACCTGACCCCATCACCTGGTCCCGGCGGGCCCCCGGCAGCGCACAGGAAACACCTGAGTGATGCAGATGCCAGTGCCGCCACCTGGTGGCAGTAGGGGCCTCAGCCAATTGCAGGCGGCAAGAAGGCAAAGAAAAACCATTTCGGAGATGCGTGCCATGCGGGTCCTATAAGATTTCCAGACCTTCCTTTAATTAAAAAAAAAAAAAAAAGAAAGAAAGAAAAGAAAAAAGACGTCTTTCAAGTGAAAGAAGAGCAGATAAAATTCTATCACCAAATAATTTCATAAGCTAATAGGTAATGAGCAAGACGTTTAAATAAACAGATTCTGAGATATAAGGTACTACATTTTGGGGACTTCCCTGGTGGCGCAGCGGTTAAGACTCCACGCTCCCAATGCAGGGGGCCCGGGTTCAATCCTTGGTCAGGGAACTAGATCCCACATGCATGCTGCAACTAAGAGTTCACATGCCACAACTAAGGAGGCTGCATGCTGCAACTAAGGAGCCCACCTGCTGCAGAAAAGACCTGGTGCAACCAAATTTAAAAAATATATAAATATTAAAAAATAATAATAAGGTGTAACGTTTTCCACCAGGGCTGATCTCCAGGCAGCCCCTGCTCGGTCTAGCCTCACTGTATGACCACTTTCTAAGTCACCCTGAATTCCTGGTGAGGCATCCCCAAGAGCTGTCAGCGTGACGCACACAGGCTCATCATCCCTGAGCACCTGCTCTGAACTGTGGGATCATGGACGCTGTCCCAAGAGGTCCAGGGCCACGGCTGGGAGCCTGCATTTGAATGAGCTCCCGGGGGGCCCTGACGCACAGGGTTTAGCCGGTCTTCCGGTCTTCAGCTGCACTTTGCTAACAGATTTCCACCACCAAGTGCTACAAACGTAATGGTAACGGTCGGACATCCGCTTGTATTCGAGGTGAGCGTAGTGTGACACTGGGATCCTCGGACAGGGCTGGAGGACACTGCCACAGCGACGGCGTGAGTTCCCGGGGTGGGGGGAGGGGTGGGCGTTGCTTGCATCAGCTCCTCCACGCGGCAAAAGCAGGGACGACACTTAGTGATGTGACGGACGCTGCTGAAAGGGTCAAATACGGCTGGCAGGGGTGCTTCTGCTTTGTTTTTGCCATTGAAGGTACTGGTAGCAGAAAGCACTGAACTGTAAACTGGAAAAACAGATTCAGCCCATTATTCTGCCCTCGATCAAGTCATGAAGCTTCTCGCTGTCTGTCTTCACTTGAAAGCGTTGGTCTAGAACGTCGTTACGGGCATCTCGTCATGAGGCTCTATGGCTTTATTCTCCTGAACACCCACAAATTATATCTCACTTGAAAAACATACAGAGAAGTATCTCATCCCCCCGCAAGTACAAAAAATCAGAGTAAATCAGGAAGCCTGAGTCCACGGGTGTGGAGGAGCCGTTCTGCAGGCAAGAAGCTGAGGTAGATAGAAAACCTCCCTGTTGGGTTCAAATCACAAGACTTTACTGGATTTTCTGTGAATGAGAATACAAGGGGGTGATTGTTTTCCTTTGAGGGGTGAGGATACATGAGCCTACTGACCTCTGTAGTTTTGTGTTATTTTTGAATTTACTAAGAGAGGCTAAAGAGGTTGTCAGTAATCCCGGGCACGGGAGCCAGGATTCGAAGCCAGGTCTGACGCCCAAACCCGTGCCTTGAGTACGAAACATCATCTGAGGAAATTACAGAAGCTTGAAACACCAGCAGTGCCATCTTTGTGCCACTCCTGTCTGGCACTGTGTATCATGCTGGACGGGGAGGTGGGAGCCCTGGCCAGCAGACACCTGGAACCGCCAGAATGCACTGACTGGTGCGTTTGCTGTGTGACCTCGAGCAAGTGGATCAGCCTTTCAGAGCCTCAGCTGTCCCACCTGTGAAATGAGCAGTGCTGGCAGGATGGCCTCATAAAGTGCAGTCAGACGGTGATGACAATGATGGTGGTGACCACACGCCACGTAACTTTTCGGGGACTGGGCTCTCCTTCATGTAATAACAAAGCAAGGATTCCTAGCTAGGTGGTCCTGGTGGTCCCTCCCAGCTCAAGCATGTGTAGACACCACACAAGGTCTCCAGAAAGAGCGACACCAACTGCACGAGGCAAAACCCCACCACCAGCTGGGTGTCGGGCAGACCCCGCCAAAAATAACCTCGTAGAAAAACCACTCCCAACTGTGGCCACCAACAGAGAGCAGGGGAGGGGAGGGGGCCGGGCACGAGCATCGCCCCCGCCTCCGGCAGGTGAAGACTTTCCCAGGGTCTCCCTCAGGGCAGGCCTGGAGCCCAGGGACCAGGGCCCCATGCTCTCCCCGCATCCAGCTGCCCCCAGAATTCTCCGAGAAGCAGCCTCTCGCAGGGGGACTCCCTCCTGTCTGCTTCCCAAAGACAGCTGCCCGTTGAAGGAAGAGAATGTGGACGGAGGTCAGCTTTGGAATCGGGCCTGCAGGGAGGAATGTTCCTCTCGGTGGGGCCTCTCCTTCCGGCTGCAGGCTGACACCTGGTCGTACGTAAGCGGGCGGGGGCTACCCTGAGCTGGGACCAAGCAAACTCACAGCAAACCCCGCAGGCTGCTGCCCCTCGCCAGCTCTGTGACCTGCAGATGCAGATAAGGAGGAAAGCACAGCTCGAGCATCTCAGGGGGGAAGCGAAGAGGGAGGGGAGGCGTGGCCAGAGGAGCCCTGGTGCCACAGGCTGGGCTGCAGTGGCGCCCTGCGGCCGGTCGGTGGTGCACCCGGAACCGGGCACTGTGATGCCCTCAGCCTCCCTCCTTCAAACGCATTTCAGGAGAGAAACAGCGTCAACTGTACAGGAGCTGCTTGGGTACAAGCTCGGGCGTCAGACTTGCACATCTCGAGCATCTTTCAAGTCAGGGACAGAAGACTCTCTGGAACGGCGTCTCTAAAATGAGATGGATGGGCAAAGACAGCCACTAGCCGAGTGCCAGCGCCTCTGCTGAAAAACCGGAGAACGGTGCCCGGTTCTGCAGGTGGCCGGGGGTGCGCTCTGGGTCGGTGCTGGCGCCATCGCCTCCGAACGCGGCGATCTCCGTCCGGTTACTGAACTGTTCCCAGCCTCAGTTTACCCGCCTGTAAAATGGGGAGGGTCCTAGCACCTACTCCATGGGACGTTGCCAGGATTCAATGCAAAGTTCTCAGCAGAATGCCCGGTATTCTGGAAGCACCCAAAGGACGAAAGCCGGCAGCCATGGCACGTCTGTGCGACGGGATGAGTACAGGGTCTCATCTGCTCTCACGGGTCAGCAACTCCTGCATCCCCGGCACTGTGCACCCACATCTGTCGGTGCCCGTGATCGCCAGCGCCTTGTGGACCGTCAGCATGAGCTCTGAGTGTACTAACTGACAAGCCAGCGTTCACCCAGTGCCCGCTACACGCGAGGCATCGTGCAAAGCACCCTACCTTCCCCCGGGACCGCCCCTCACAGTGACCCTGCAAGCAGCTACTACTGGCCCAATTTTGAGATGAGGAAACTGAGACTCAGAGGGGTCCATCACCTGCCCCAGGTCCCCCAGCAACTCCACCCCAGGCCTGCTTGGGTCCAGGCCCTCGACTTTCGTGGCAGGGTTCAAGCCAAATGCTCACCTTTTCCTGCCAGGAAAGTTAGGAGTCCAGCTTAAGGCGGCTGCCCCGGATAAAATAATCTGTGACCTTTCATAATGACCAGCGTCAGAGTAATTCCCTTCCCTGGTGGCGCAGTGGTTAAGAATTCACCTGCCAGTGCAGGGGACCCGGGTTCGAGCCCTGGTCCGGGAAGATCCCACATGCTGCGGAGCAACTAAGCCCATGCACCACAACTACTGAACCTGTGCTCTAGAGCCCGCGAGCCACAACTACTGAGCCCATGCGCCACAACTACTGAAGCCCGCACGCCTAGAGCCCGTGCCCCCCAACAACAGAAGCCACCACAATGAGAAGCCCGCGCACCACAATGAAGAGTAGCCCCCGCTCGCTGCAACTAGAGAAAGCCCGTGCACAGCAATGAAGACCCAACGCAGCCAAAAAATATATATATATATATTAATTAATTAATTTTTTAAAAAAAGAAAGAAAAAGAAAACAGGCGAGCCCAATTTGTGACAAGGGGGCCTTTAGCTCACCAGCCCCCAGACTCTGCCATCCGCAGGGCTGTTCACAGACCAGAGGCCATGCATCCCCCTGGCAGTCTCTGGGAGCAGGTGTGTCACGACGTGTAACTGGGGAATTGCATCTCCGAGGACAGAGATGTTGGAGGCTGACTGCAAGCCCAGATCCTACTGTCTCTGTCCTCACAACAGCCGCTGATAACAGCCGTCAACTTGTAGTTTGGTGCTTTGACCAGGATAAGCAGGCTGTTGGCAGGTATGGTTGTCTTAGGGCTTAAAATAAGTCCAAGAGCAGGTTGACATGTTCTAATTAATCCAAACTGCAAATGACTCGATGGTGCCGAGGAGCAGCCTGTTCTTGGTGCCCCTCCAGGATTTAACCAACGTTCCCTCCGACACTCTACGCACAAGCGCAAAGGCTCTCCGTGCGTTCTCTGGATTCGGGAGGTCTTTGTCATTCTTTCCAGGAAAGCGGGAGCCAGAGCTGGCGGCCAGTGCACTGGTGGTGCCTGAGGGGCACAACCCCACCCGCAGTACCCCAAAATCCAGAAATGAGGGAGGTCAGATTGCTTTTGGGGAGCTAACCTCTGGGACCACCACACATCGGCTCTGGGTTTGAAGCCAGGCACACGTGAGCACAGCCCCTGGTTTCAGGCGGCGTGTCCCACACGGTGGTCCTATCTCTCTGGACCTCAGGCCTGATGTCTGTAAAACGATAAAGATGCCCCCAGGCCCATGAGAATGTGGCGAGCGCTTACCAAACGCTCCCTAGCACGGCCCCTGGCACCCAGGAGGAGCTCAACCAGTGGTAGGACCTTCTGTTATTACGACCGTATTCTGGTTATTATTACATCATGATCACCATCTCATCATCCCAGCAGAGGTCTGCAGTCACCGGAAATAGCCACTATTACTCCCAAGATAGGACCTGCACGTAAAGACTTTGAGGGATAAATGTATCTTAAGAGAGTCCTTTAGAAGGGGCTCGGCCAGCCACAAAGCGTAAAAAGGGAAAACCATGCATTCATTCAACAAATATTCACTGAGTTCCTACGATGTGCTACAGCCTCGGCTAAGTGTTGGATGTGGAGAGGGTGACACGGGGCAGCCCTGCCCCTCCCGGAGCATGGACTTCCCAGGGGCAGGCAGGCAGTGAGTCGTGGACATGTGGGCAAGGACGGGGTGCTCTAGGGGGATCTGAGGGGTGCGGGGCATCAGAGAGGGCCTCCCCGAGGAAGTAGGGGTTCAGCTGAGCCGTAAGAGGGAAGAGGAGGGCCGGCTGTAGGCGGGAAGGGACAACAGGCAGAGAGGCCTGGAGGGACAGAGCAGGCCACTGTGATGGACCTGCGAAGGCCCCCAGGGGCGGGAGCGCAAGGTCAGCAGGGCGACGGGTCGGAGGGCACAGGGGCAGGTGCAGGCAGTGGCCACGTAGGGGAGCCTTCGTCAGCAGACTTTGAATGTTCCAGTCTTTAGAAATGGATGTCTGCCTAGAGAGGTGGGGTCTGGGGGCGACACTTGCATCCCCGTCCTTGACGTAGTCTATCCTTCAACGCACCTTTTCCCGCATTTCCTAACTTGAGATCTCCTCACGAGCAGAGACTGCGTCTGGGGAGGTCCTGGGACCTAACGCGCCACCAGGCAGAGCGGGCGCTTACTGCGCGGCTGTACTGCAGATTTACAATCCTAGCTCCTTGCATGGAGCAGGAATGGCTAATTCCTGGGTGGTTCTGCAGAAGCAGTGGTGAGGGGCACTCCTGGCAATGGACGGAGGGAGAACGGGGTCACCACACGGGGTGCGACGGCGGGTAGGGATGTCACACGGTCCTACGAGCGTCCACCTTCCACCTCCCAACCGATGCCGGTAAGTGGGGTGTTTCTTGATACAGCTGCCCACGACGCTGATGAGCCCTCAGGAGTGGTAGGGGTGTGTTGGCACCAGACGGGCCTCAGGCTTGCCCCGCAAGACTGGCAGCCCCCTTTCCGGGGCAGAAGAGCTGGTGGTTTAGGGAGATGCAGAGAGGGAGGAGGAGAGGGAAGCTGCCGGGCTGGTCACGAGGACCCTGTGTCCCTAAGGGAGCTGCAGTTGAAGCCAGGCCGGGGGAGGGAAGGTGCGATGCACTGGTGACCTTGGCCTGGCTGGGGTGTGGGGTCGGGGAGGGATTGACATGGATTCAGGGGCCGTCGGGGGAGGCGTGTTTTCCTGGGTGGGGATTATCATTTCCACAGATTGGGTGAGGGGAAGCACACTCCACCTAACCAACCTCCAAATCACACCTCTGCCCCCCAAGATACCCACGCCCAGAACCTGAGGGAAGAAACAGCGGATATACAAGGAATGAAGATGAAAACTATACGGTTTTAAGAATCAGAATGCCAATGAACGAATTTGCAGTGAAAACTGTCCCAGGAAACAAGTGTGGACCGAGCGGCCCCAGTCACCTTCCCGACAGCACAGGACCCCCCCCCCGGAATGCAGCCCCCCCTGCCACCCCCTTGCATTGTCTGGGAGGCACCAGCTCACGCCCACTGCAGGCCCCCCGCCTGACCCGTGGGAGAAGGGTCCCCGGGGCCCTGGGCCCTGCGTGGGATGATGCAGGGTGCTGGGAGATGGCAAAGCAGTTCTGCTGCCTCGTTCGCGACCCACCGACCCACCTCCCAGCCCCATCTCCAGCCCGCCTTTCCAGCAGGGACCCCCAAACTCTCCCGGCGTCTCCCTTTTGGCTTTCGTGCTGGAGTCAGTTTTCTTGGGTGAAGATTCCCCAACGAATGGACGTGAAGTCTGTGAGCTTTAAAATCATACTGACCTGCAGTTACGCGTTCACTCCAGGAGCGAAGGCCGCTCACTGGGCCCTGCTGTGTACACCCGCTGCCGACTCCGTGAAGCTCACGCTCAGGACCCTGTCCCGGTGGCGCTGGGCACCCTTATTAGTTGTCATTTAGAGGCTGAAAGGCCATTACTGGCCCCCCCTTTACAAACGGCTTAAAATCCACTTTGGTGTTGGCCCCCCCGTGACCTCTGTGCCCACTGGGTCCTTGCAAGTGAGTGACCCTTCGGGAAGGCTGCTCACAGCTCCAGGCTTGGAGTTTCCATTTTTCCTCCTTCGGCCGACGGATGGGGTCACCAACCACAGAGTCCTCCGTAGTCAGAGGAAGCCGGGCCGGGCCTGGCCGGCTCTGGGTTCCCTCCAGTAGGAGGCCTGAGAGGGGCACAGCTGTGTCCTGTTCTTGTCTTATCTGGGAGGAGCCCCAGCAGGTGAAGCTAAGCTATCACGGCTGAAATGCTCACTTCTCCTGGCTCGGAGGTAAGTGCTTCCCTCGGGCCTCTTCTAATCCTCCCTCGGGGTGGGTGTCCGACCTCAGTGGACAGAGGAGGAGACTGAGGGTCAGAGAGGTTAGGGAACGAGCTTATACTACCAGGCTGATAAGCTCTTTCTGCTGCAGAGCTGGGCCCTGACCACCATACCGTCCTCCCCGCCCCCGAGCCCTTCAGGAGGAAGATGAGCCGCCCCCAGAGGAGGAGGGTCTAGCAGGGAAGGCGGCTCCCGCAGTCCATGCGGCTAAGTGGGCGGGGGGAGCAACATCTGAGCTCCTGGGACTCAGGCACTACAGTGCCAGCAAGACCTGGACTCCCGGCTTCTTTTCTTTTCTGTGGATGGCGGGGAGGGAGTGGGATTTGAAACAGCCCTGATCTGAATGTTGGACACAGACGTCCTCTTCCCATGTATGGGCATATTAACCCATCTCTTGGAGTTACTGTGAGAATGAAATGCCTTCAAAAGTGTACCCTGGGACTTCCCTGATGGCGCAGCGGTTGAGAGTCTGCCTGCCGATGCAGGGGACGTGGGTTCGTGCCCCGGTCCGGGAAGATCCCACATGCCGCGGAGCGGCTGGGCCCGTGAGCCATGGCCACCGAGCCTGCGTGTCCGGAGCCTGTGCTCCGCAGCGGGAAAGGCCACAACAGTGAGAGGCCCGCGCACCACAAAAAAAAAAAAGTACCCTGATTTGCACATTGATTTGTCGTGTAACGGGCACTCAAAAGCACCTGGCAGCAGTAAGGACATCACTGCTCGTGGTAACCTAGGACCTGGCTCAGAGAACACAGGCGTCTCCTCAAGGAACAGCGGGATCTATCTGTGGCCTTTGGTCCTTGACCTTCCACCCCACTTTCTGCACCTACACTGCCCATCGGGTGGAAACGGCATTGTCACTCCTTAGGAAAAGGATCGCTCGGGTGCTGGGACAAGGGGGCCCCGCCTGTGACGGGTTTGCGGGGTGTGACCACGGGGTCTGTCTGGAGCCGGCGCTATGTTCCTCCTTGCTTCCTACCCTCTGCCAGCCCTTCCTTCCCTGCCCTTCAGTCTCACATTCCTTGGAAAGAGCCGCTGCCTTCACCTCTGTTATTCATCGTCGTTGTTGCTGACCGGCCTTGATCTCTGAGCTCTCCTATCCCTCACCCGCTGGAACCCTAATGTCCTCAGTTCCCCGATCTGGTTTGCTCAGCCTTCCTGCGCTCACCTGTTGGTGTGACCTGACCAAAGTGCTCACATACTGTGCAAAGTTACTTCTGCACCGTGCACCTTCTCCACTCACTTCCCTTCCTGCCGCCAAGGCTTTCCGTTTCTGTCAATGAATTTAAAAATAAAAATTATGGGAGTGTCTCACGATTCTCATTTTCTTACTGCAAAACTTTTTCTTAGTTCTTCCCGTCTTTCAGCTGCATTTTCCATTTCCTTTGCTCCCAGCACCTTCCAATTTCCATTGGAGGTGAACAAAGAAGACAGAGAAGCTGAACAGAGGCGGCTAGAGGCTGGAGATGGGCGTGGGTGGGTGGGGCATGTGAAACTGAGCAGGAGAGAAAGAAAGAGGAAACTGGGCTTTGGGGAAAATGACAAGTAAAGTAAAACCAGATTGGCCTGTGTGGACGTGAGCACCAGGGGGATTATACAAATAATTTATACGGCCAGGGAGAGACACCCAGAGAATTCGTTGGGTCTGTGGCAGGGCGGGGAGGGGCCCTTGGAACCCGACTGAGAACGTGCTGGAGGAGCGAAAAAGCGGGGGTCAGGACCTGGTCAGCACAGAGGCCTGGCTGCAACAGGGCGCAAAGGCCTTGAATCTGAAAACGACCGGGATTGGGGGATGCCGGGGTCAGCTCAGGTTCAACCGCCAAGTGGGAGCTCCCAGGAGAGCACGGGGAGCGTGCCTCTCTCCTGGGGACCATACACCTGGGGTCCTCCCCTCTCGGTCCTCTCCTGCTCCAGGCGGGCTCAGCCTGTCACTGTGATGGCCTCACCCCACACGAGCGACGGAAGCTGGGCGACGGCCATCAGCCTGGGGCCAACGCGGCGATCGTGGGGACAGAGGCGCCGCCCTTAGCGCCGCCCTACTGGGAAGCGGGCCCGTGCCGCAGCCCGCCCTTGTCGCCCCATTTGGGAAGCCCCCGCCTGGGCGTGCCTGGACGTGTCAGTGCACGGTTGACGCAGTGATGCGACGTGGGCTTTAGAATCAGCAGGAGTTGGGCCTGAACCAGACGCCCCCTGCCTCCCCTCCACCGTCACTCTCCCCGCCCCACCTGCACCCTCCGTTCCTCCTTACATAGAATGAGGATGGGGACTTCCCTGGTGGTCCAGTGGTAAAGCATCTGCCTTCCATTGCAGGGGGCGCGGGTTCAATCCCTGGTCAGGGAACTAAGATCCCACATGCCTCAGGGCAACCAAGCCCACTCGCCTCAACTACTGAGCCCAAGCGCCTCAACTAGAGAGCCTGTGTGCCGCAAGCTACAGAGCCCACGTGCCCTGGAGCCCACGCACCTCAACTAGAGAAGAGAAAACCCACACGTCACCACTAGAGAGAAGCCCACGAGCCGCAACGAAAGATCCCGCGTGCCACAACTAAGACCCGACGCGGCCAAAAATAAATTAAATAATAAAATAAATCTTTAAAAAAAAGAGAAGAATGAGGATGCTCATACCCTCCATAGCGGCATCTGTGCCGGGCTGCTGTTCATCCAACCGGGGCTCTTTTGAAAGGGGGTGTTTGCATGTCTGTCTGTCCGGCATACCTTCCCCCTTCTAGAAACAGCGCCTCGATTTCCCCTGGACCAACGCGTCCCTGGGTGTGTGATCTTGGTGGGGATCTTGGTCAGGGTGCTGGGTGTTCCGCCGACGAGGGGCAGGGTGACTCCAAGCTCAGCCACCAGTCCTCCTCCCCTGGGACTCTGAATTAGTTTGTCAAACGTATCTTAACCGTACACATACAAAAGTCCAAAGTAACCTTCGAAGTTTTTCACATTTTTTAATTTAAAGGAAAATGAACTTGTTACAGAGGTATCGTAACTGAGAAGGACCCTATGGGGCCTTCCCAGGACAGACCTCTCCCCTAGATCCTCTGCTATACCTCCTCTCTGAAGTACCCAGATAATAGTATCTCATGTATATTTCCTGAGTTTTTCAGATGCTAAAAACCACCACTAAATGAGAAGCAATGAACTAATTGATGATCCTGAGCACATAGCCTCGGGACCTCCCAGAGCCATCAGCCCATCAGAAAATTGCGCACAAGCTGATCACATCCCCTGGGACGCCCCTCCCTTTCCTGGCCTTTAAACAAGCTGTGCTGAAACTCTTCAGGGAGTTTGGGGTTTTTTGAGGGGCACGAGCCACCTGTCTCCTTGCCTGGCCCTGCAATAAACCTTTCTCTGCTCCACGCTGCGACATTTCGGTACTGTCTGGCCTCATTGTCTGTCGGGCACATGAACTTGCATTCGGTAACAATGTCCGTAAGACCCTTGACTACACATAAAAATTATATAGGAAGAGTATAGATTCGATAGGAACGCATCTACATCCAAATCTGTTTTTCTCAAGATGACTAGTATATTCACACAACTATTAGCCAACCAATTAAAAGTTCAGGAACTATTATTCTTTATTCAATCGTATAAGTTGCTGTGTAAAATTAAAACAAAATTAATATAAACCGTATTAAACCTGAAAGGACAATTTTAGTTGCTCCTTGGGAATTTGGGCTTGGAACAGACCAACAAAGGCAGAAAAAAAGTTGGCACGCTAAGTACATAAATGCATAAACCTCTGCTCCCCAGATCCCTGAGCTGGCCTGGTCCCTGTGCTTTTAAAGACGTGGTTAGGGGCTTCCCTAGTGGCCCAGTGGTAAAGAGTCCACCTCACAATGCAGGGGACGTGGGTTTGATCCCTGGTCAGGGAACTAAGATCCCACATGTTGAGGGGCAACTAAGCCCACGCGCCACAACTACTGACCTCACAGGCCTCAGCTACAGCCCACATGCTGCCAACCACAGAGCCCAGATGCCCTGGAGCCTGCGCGCCACAACTACAGAGAGAAAAACCCGCACGCCACAACTCGAGAGACGCCTGCGCGCCAAACGATCCCACGTGCCACAGCTTAGACCCAACGCAGCCAAAAATAAATAAATAAATAATAAATCTTTAAAAAAAAGATCTGGTTAACATCCAACTTTCCCTTCTCTTCTCTGAGGTAATCTTATCCTTCCAAGAAGATGCTTTGGTTTGCGTCAACCAGAGTTGGGGTTCCTGTCCACTTGCCTTTGGCAAGCCCTACATGAGAAGCAACCCTGAGGGACACTGCGAGAGCCATTCCAGGCACGTAGGCTGTGCTCAGGAAACATGGGCTCCTTCTTACCTGTGAGATGAGGAAAGAGACCCCTGGAAACTCTGAGCCACGGTGTGCGTGAAGCACCTCACAGGGCCTGTCCCAGGGAAAAAGGGCCCTCCGTGCCATGCCGCAGCCACTGGTCCATCAGAGCTGGGGCGGCTCAGGCTGGGCCTCCACTGCCGTCCAGTCCCTCTGCCCGACTCGTTTCTACCTTTAACTTTACATTCATTATTCATCCACCAGTTTACCGAGCACCTGCAGTGTCCAGGAAGAGTGATCCTGCCCTCGTGGAGTTTACATCCTCACTGGGGCCATGGGTTAGTGAACAAGACGACTGGGCATATGGGAGGAAGTGGACCGAGGGCTTTCCTGGAGAGGACATGGGTTTGGGGGCTGTGTCTGGCGTCCCCAGGTTCTGTGGTTCCCTGCAACTCCCAGGACTCAGCGTATAGTCACGTGCACGGCTAAGACTCACCACGGCGAAAGGATGCAAGAGCAACAGCAGCAGAGGGAGAGGGAGTGTCTGGAGGAGACCAGGTTTCCAGAGTCCTCTCTGGTGGTGTCACAAGCCACACGCTGAAACCCAGCAACGAGCTGTGACAACACGTGTGGAGTGCAGCCCACCAGGGTTGCCCATAGGAGACTCGGTGCCCAAGGTTCTCAGTGGGGGCTGGTCACGTAGGCATCCCCCGCCCGTTGCAAATTCCCGACTCTCAGAGGCAGAACAGAAAAAGTTGACAAAACACCAGATGGAATCCAGCAGCCAGTCCCCACAAGTAAAACGGAAGTGGAAGGAAACTTCCCAAACCTGTAGAGTATCCACCCAGCACGGGTGAGGGTTCCTGCCAGTGAGGCTTCAACGAGATGGTGCGAGTACAGCCCTTGGCAGGACGCCGGGACCCGCCTCCCTGCCCACCTGCCCTCCGCCACTGGCAACACCCCCAGCCAGCCTCATGCTCGTCCCTACTCCCCACTTTCCCCTCCCCTCTTCCTCCTGTAGCAGCTGGACATCAGCCAGGTCACTGCCCCGTCTCACTCTGAGCGAGGACCAGCGAGGTTCCCAGGCTCCGGACGCCCGGCCACCATCCTTCCTCCGTTCCTCCCAGGCCTCCTCACCTCGGAGACTCTCTCCTCTACCCCACTCTGCTTCTCCCCTCTGAGTGCAATGTACGTTTTTATTAGCTCACTGTTTCTGCCTTCCAGCCCCTGGAATGTAACCCCCCAGGGAGGCCCTCACCGTTCAGAGTTTTGTCCCCAGTGACGTGTGACGTAGCTGGTCGGCAACACCAGCTTTAAGGTGAACATCACTCTGCCCGTCCCCACCGCCAGCCTAGGCCGTTCTCCGTGCCTCGTCCGCTTCTCTGCCGACCCCGTGACCCACTCCGGAGTGACAGGAGCAAAGGGCCCCGACCCCAGCTCAGGCTCACCTGACCCCTCGGTGGAGTCGTCGAATTCCACCTGGAAGAGGTAGCCGGTGTTCCAGACGTAGAGGCAGGCCGCCGAGTCGTAGGAGACCCTGAGGGGCTTCAGCCGGGGGTCGTAGACGCTGTCCTTCCAGCGGATGTTGATGGGGGACTGCCGGGCCCCCCTTGGCACCGAGGCCGGGCCCTTCCAGAAGGCATGCACTGGGGGCAGAGAGAGGGAAGAGGAGCCCCTGATGGTGCGTGGGCGCCGTTGCAGCCTCAGAGGGGGGTGACAGAAACCTGCAAACGCAGTCCCAGAGGAGCCAGCACAGGGGAACCTGGCCCAACGTGGAGCCTGGGGCCACCAGACCCTCGGCCTCTTAACACCGCCCCCGGTGGGCGGGGCCCTCGCGCCACCTCCTCCGCGGACCACGCCCAGGAACCGATTCCTTCCCGCCCTTGCGCTGCGCCGAGTTGGTTCTCATCTGTGGTCATTGTCACAGCGTGGTCACAGGGAGTCATGCCTGGGGGTCCAGCCCAGCCCCGGGGAGGCAGGCGGTGGAGGACTGTGGACTGGGGGGGCTGCTACAGGTCTCAGAGAGCAGGAAACCAGAGTCCCAGGACCCACAGCAGACCCTGCCTGGAAGGGTCTGGAATAGACGCCTTGTCACTCCCAACCCCCGCTCTTTCAGTTACCCAGCACTCAGGGTGCGGTCCGCGGACCAGCAGCCCCCCTGGGGGCTTGCTAGAAATGCAGAAACTCAGGCCCCACCCAGACTCCTTGCAAGTTTCAAACCATAGAGAAGGGTCTGCACTCATGTAGAAAGACCCGCGCACCCCGATTCCCAGAGGCAGCTGCCTTTGGCTGGTTTAGAGCACAGCCTCTGGCGCTTTCCTCCAAGCTCACAGAAACATACACATAGTTCTCCGAAAAAGCAAAAGTACTGCTCAGTACAAAGTGGGTCTTCACCTCGGTTTTCTTCACTTCACTGCGGACATCTTCACAACTGTCTCTCAGCACCTGTCCCCTCCTTTATACTCCGTGACCATGAAGAGCATCAGGCCACGTGGACCGGAGTCCTGGCCCCACCACTCTGTGGCTCTGTGCCCCTCGGCAAGTTTCTTAACCTCTCTGAGCCTCAGTTTCATCACCTGTAAAAGGCAGATCACGATGGTACTTATCACGGCGCTGGTGGGAGCATGAAACGAGAGGCTTAGAACAGCGGAAAGACGGGGATTTTGGCATCAGCCTCAGGTGTGGACCAACGGATTAATTGGGAAGAGCTAAGAGTGTTTGCCGAGAGCCCGGTGTGTGCCAGGCTTTGTGCTCACGTCGTTTCATCTTCAGGTGGCCCTGGGTGGCATTTCATCACCCCATTTTACAGACGAGGAGACTGAGGCTTGGGGAGGTGAAGCAACCCACCAGCTCTCACCTCTGACAAAAGTCACCAGTGCACACACCCCCGGAGACTGACTCCGAAGCCCAGGCTCTTCCAACCACCGAAACCTGGAAAGTGTGGAATACTGATGTCAGAGGTGAACTTAGTTGTCCATGCAGCCCCTGTATCTGACAGAGGAAGAATCTGAGGCCCAGAGAGAGGGAGGGATGAGTCCAAGGGCACAGAGCACCAAGGACACCGCCACCGGGGCAAGGCTGACACAGGGCAGTCTCTGGACCGAGCTGGCTGCCGACCTAGTTACCGTGTTTGCTGAGATGTTCTCTGCTGGTGTTTGGAGCCCTAATGACTGGCAGCATGGCTTGTTCCGTGGGGGCTGTAATAACAGCTCGTCTTGGGGGGGCCCTTGCTACCTGCCTTGCTCCGAGCATCTCGCCTTCCTGATGGCCCTGTGAATCTGAGGTTAAGGACTGGCCCACGTCTCCCATGGGAAAGACAATGTGGAAATCTGAAGCCAAGCTGTCCAGCTCCGGACCATCTCCCATTCTGAAATACACCATAAAATAGACAAACAGCAAATTGCATCTGGAAGCTCTACTTACAAGCATCATTCCTCTTTGTCTGTACGCAGGCACCCTGAGAGCACCACCGCTCCAGCGTCAGCGGGCGATTGCGGAGGGTCCCGCACATCTGCTTGACCAGGACGCAGAGACCCGAGGCTTTCGGGTGACCCCTGCCTGACCCCAGGAGCCTGAGCATCTTGATTCTGTTCCCCGGGGACCCGATAACCGGAGGGAGGTTGTCCTCACTGACTGTCCTCACTTCAATCTAGACGGCCGAGGAGTGGGGTGGACACACCTCTTCTGTAAAAACTCATCCAAAGCCCTGATGGTTAAACTTCAACCCGGCTTCTTGGATGCCACGGGGTTTGGCTTAGGGGTGGGTGCACTGGGACAAGGGCGCTCGCTGTGGCCAGTCCCTCGGGTCACTGTGCTTTGACCCGGTAAACAGCGGAGTGAGGGTACCAGGGAGTGAGGGGAGCTTGCAGAGAGCTTGCCGCCAGGCCAGGGAGCAGACAGGAACAAAGAGACCAGAGCGAAGTCCTTGATCTTGGGCGTGACCCTGGCTCAGGGCTGCGCAGCCCTCCAGCCTTGGGGCACTCAAGGCCAGGCACGGAGCCACACTGCGTGTACCTACAGGGGAGCAAGTGGCCCTTCTGCCCAGGGCTCCTGGGAAGCAGCCCGTCACCTCTCCACAAAACAGACACCATCTGATAGGAATTCGTTCTGCCCAAAGTAGCGTGTCCTGGTTGGCCCGGGATACTCCTAGGCTTTGCCTCCTGCCTCAGCATAAATATGAATGTGCCCCTTTCGTGCGCAAACTAGCCACATCTGGACAATCAATTAGATGGTCACCTCAGCTACACAGCTTGTACTGCAGACGCCAGAAAACAAAACACCTGCTCTGGACTCTACAGCAGTTTACTCCCCCAGAGACTTCCTACCTGGGAAATGGAGACATCAGTGTTCGGATGGAAAGGTGTGTACATTTGGGGGCGGGGAGGTTGAAAGTATAAGCATCAAGGGAGTCGGGATAGCATCATTGATCCTGGAATCCTGGATTCTTAGATCTGGAAACCCCACAGGAGAGGGGCCCTGAACACTGAGTCTACTTGTGGGCTCGCGAGGGCCCGAGAATCCCGCTGATGGGATGCACAGTTTGGTCTGCAGCTTCCAGCCAATTCTCTGACGGGCCTGTGAGTTTGATTGCCTGGGTTGCAAGCCACAAAAACCAACTGTGGGGCTTCCCTGGTGGCGCAGTGGTTGAGAGTCCGCCTGCCGATGCAGGGGACACGGGTTCGTGCCCCGATCCGGGAAGATCCCACATGCCGCGGAGCGGCTGGGCCCGTGAGCCATGGCCGCTGAGCCTGTGCGTCCGGAGCCTGTGCTCCGCAACGGGAGAGGCCGCAACAAGATATACCATAATTTATCAAATCACTCTCCCTACAGATGGACTTTTTTTTGTCTTATAAATAACACTGCACTGAACATCTCTGAATGGAATTCCTAGGTCTGATGTCTGTGGGTCAGAGGAGAAATGCACGGACACTGCCGATCCACGCGATGCTGCCCGCCCAAGAGACTGTGCTGAGTCCTGCTCACCCGCCCACCTTACGTTGTGAGCCGCAGAGCCTCATTTTATTCAGCTCAACATCTTCTAATTTTCGACTATCTCCTTTTGCCCATAAAACACGCAGTAATTAGTGAGCTTCACGTGACCTGCAATTCTCTTCGGGGATTGCAAGCTCCTCGTGTGGATTTGTGATGGTGAATTTTGTGTCAATTTGGCCAAGCCGTGGTGCCCAGACACTGGGTTGAATGTTGTTCTGGATGTTCCAGGATAGGTGGGTTATTTTGGGTGTGATTAACACGGAAATCAGTGGACTTGGAGTAAAGTCGATTACCTGCCGTAATGGGTGGTCCTCGTCCAATCAGTTGAAAGCTTTAACAGAACAAAGACCGATTCCCCCTGGAAAAGCAGGCGTTCTGCCTTTGGGCCCCGAACCACTCTCCTGGGTGTCCAGCTCGCTGACCCACCCCATCAGATTTTGGACCTGCTAGGCCTCCCCAATCACATCCGTCAAAGGGCAGGAGGAAAAGACTGGAATTTCTATTTTTATTTCCTCTCTCACCTTTTATAATTCCTATTTTTCATATGTTTCATAGAGTACACAGTACATTAGTATCTGATACACGGATCTAATTCATACATAAATACACATGCATTGGAGGGGCAGACTCAAAATCTTTTTGCTGAAATGAGTGTGTGACCAAAAAGTTTGGAGCCCCCCTTTCTTTTTTTTTTTTTTTAACATCTTTATTGGAGTATAATTGCTTTACAATGGTATGTTAGTTTCAGCTTCACAACAAAATGAATCAGTTATATATATACATATATTCCCATATCTCTTCCCGCTTGCGTCTCCCTCCCTCCCACCCTCCCTATCCCACCCCTCCAGGCGGTCACAAAGCACCGAGCTGATCTCCCTGTGCTATGCGGCTGCTTCCCACTAGCTAACTACCTTACTTTTGGTAGTGTATATATGTCCATGCCTCTTTATCGCTTTGTCACCGTTTACCCTTCCCCCTCCCCATAGCCTCAAGTCCATTCTCTAGTAAGTCTGTGTCTTTATTCCTGTTTCACCCCTAGGTTTTTCATGACATTTTTTTTAAAATTCCATATATATGTGTTAGCATACGGTATTTGTCTCTCTCTTTCTGACTTACTTCACTCTGTATGACAGACTCTAGGTCTATCCACCTCATTACAAATAGCTCAATTTCGTCTCTTTTTATGGCTGAGTAATATTCCATTGTATATATGTGCCACATCTTCTTTATCCATTCATCCGATGATGGACACTTAGGCTGTTTCCATCTCTGGGCTATTGTAAATAGAGCTGCAATGAACATTTTGGTACATGACTCTTTTTGAATTATGGTTTTCTCAGGGTATATGCCCAGTAGTGGGATTGCTGGGTCATATGGTAGTTCTATTTGTAGCTTTTTAAGGAACCTCCATACTGTTCTCCACAGTGGCTGTATCAATTTACATTCCCACCAACAGTGTAAGAGGGTTCCCTTTTCTCCACACCCTCTCCAGCATTTATTGTTTCTAGATTTTTTGATGATGGCCATTCTGACTGGTGTGAGATGATATCTCATTGTAGTTTTGATTTGCATTTCTCTAATGATTAGTGATGTTGAGCATTCTTTCATGTGTTTGTTGTGGAGCCCCCCTTTCTATAAGACCCTTCACATTTCTTGGCATTACTCTTTTCAAATAACGCTTTCTCCTTCTTTTTTTGCTTTCTATTTTCTTTTTGGCTGTGCCACACAGCATGTGGGATCTTAGCCCCCCGACCAGGGATCGATGGAACCCGCGCCCCCTATAGTGGGAGTGCGGAGTCTTAACTGGACCACCAGGGAACTCTCAGTGCTTTATTCTTATATGATAGAAATTCAGATTCACTCTTAAATGCAACCAAATGCTCTCCAAAGTACTTTAAGATCCCAAAAGATACATGCGCTATTCATAAAAAATTATATTCTAGTTAAAAAAAGGAAAGAAAGAAAGAAAGAAAAACTCACATTGGGCAAAAATCTTGAAAACTCACGGAAGTTTCTGCATGTGTTATTCACAGTAATTTCTTCGGCTTCTCCACTGGATTTTTTATACCATGATTTTCGGCAGACACTTTTATTGATTTTATAGATCTGCTGATTCCCGATCTGAAGAGCCTGAGGGGATGCTTTGTAGCCGAAATTTTGTCTTTACATGGACGTTAAACTAGCAGTGCTGCCCCGGTCATCACCTGCCTGGCTTCACTGCACTGCGGCCTGGGACAAATGAAAAGCAATGAATCAGGGCTGCCTGGGAGCCCAAGGGAATCGGTTCCTCCTCCCTTGAGACGCACTCAGCCTCTTCTTCCGGAAAGTGTGCTCAACAGCTGCTGGGAGAAAAGAGCCTCCACTCCGCTGGACGGATGCTGGTGTCAACGTCACAGCTCACGCTCGGCTACTCCTCCGGGTCACAAGAGCCCAGGGAGACCTGTGTTGGGGCAAATGCTGTGATGTCTGCCCCACGCCTGGTCCCTCTCCTTTGGTAACAGCACCTGGGTTTTCCCTGGGACGCTCCCTCTCCCCAACCAGCCAGCAGCCCCCACCCCACCCCGCCATGTACCTGAGGTTTGGCCAATTGGAGGGAAAGTGGTTCACAGGGAACCTGAACTGGCCAGTCAGTGTTAGTCCTGGGAACTGCTGCGATTATGGGGAGAGAAGCACTGACTCTCCCTGGGGATTATGAAACTGCTCACATATGCACTGTTTGCAGTTGCTGGGAACACTTTTTGAGATCCTGCCCAAGCATGGAGAGAAAATTGAGCCCAGAGATGGGAAGGGTGGGGAGGGAGAGACAGAGACAGAAAGAGACAGAGACAGACACATGCAGAGTGACATTGAAACATGACATTGTTTCAGCCAAGCAATTCCTGTTCCTATACCCTGAAGTCCACTTCCAAACTTTTCACTTACGTGAATCAGTAAGTTCCTTTTATTAAGTTCATTGAATTTTTTTTTTTCTGTATTCCAAAGGGTCCTACCTTAGTTTCCATCTTACAGACGACGTAACCAAAGCTGAGAGCAGTGACATGACTAAGTCCCCTTGCTAGGAAGTGGCAGAGGCAGTGCTCAAATGGTCATGGAGCAACTGGAGGTCTACATGCGAAAAAGTCAGTCTAGACACAGACCTTATACCTGTCATAAAAATTAACTCAAAATGGACCACAGACCTAAACGCAAATTCAAAACTGTAAAATTCCTAGAAGACAACACAGGAGAAAACCTACATGACCTCTGGCTTGCCAATGACTTTCTAGATACAACATCAAAGACATGATCCGTGAAAGAAATAACGATAAACTAGACTTCAATAAAATTTAAAACTTTTACTCTGTGAAATACACTGTCGAGAAAAGGAGAAGACAAGTCACAGAAGGAGAAACTATTTGCAAAAGATGCACCGGATAAAGAACTGTTATCCAAAATATACAAAGAACCCTTAAACTCAACACTAAGGAAGCAAACAACATGATTAAAAAGTGGGCCAAAGACCTGAACAGACCCCTCACCAAAGAAGATAGACAGATGGCAAACAAGCATCTGCAGAGATGCCCCACGTCCTATGTCATCAGGGAACAATGAGACAACAATGAGATACCACTACACACCTACTAGAAATGGCGCAAATCCAGAAACTGACAACACCAAACGCTGGCGAGGGCGTGAGGAAGCAGGAACTCTCATTCATTGCCGGTCAGAATGCAGTGGAGCAGCCACTTTGGAAGACGGTTGGGCAGTTTCTCACAAAACTAACCATCCTCTTATCATGTGAGCTAGCAATTGGGCCCCTTGGTGTTTACTCAAAGGGGCTGAAAACTTATGTCCACATACTAACCTGCACATGGATGTTTATAGCAGCTTTATTCGTAACTGCGGAAACTCGGAAGCAACCAAGATGTCCTTCGGTAGGTGAAGGGATGAATAAACTGTGAGACATCCAGGCAGTGGAATAGTATTCAGTGTTTAAAAGAAATGATCCGTTGAGCCATGAGAAGACACGGAGGAATCGTAAATGCATATGACTAAGTGACAGAAGCCAATCTGAAAAGGCTGCAGACTGCATGATTCCAAGTCTGTGACATTCTAGGAAAGGTAAACTATGGAGACAGTGAAAAGATCAGGGGTGGCCAGGGGTTGGGGGGAGGGAGGGGTGGACAGGTGGAGCGCAGGGTTTACAGGGCAGTGAAACTACTCTGCAGGAGACTATAAAGGTGGATACACGTCATTTGTCCAAACCCATAGAACGTTCAACACCAAGAGTGAGTCCTAATGTAGACTTTGGACCGGGGTGATGGTGGCGTGTCCGTGCAGGGTCATCGACTGTGACACATGCGCCACTCTGGGTCGAGAGGTGATGCTGATGCGGGGTAAGTTGGAGAGGTGCCACAGGGTATGTGGGAAATCTATACTTTTTTGCTCAATTTTGCTGTGAACTGAAAACTTCTCTAAAAAATAAAGTTTACTAAAAAAAAAAAAAGGAGCAAAATGCTGACACACACTACGACATGGATAAACCTTGAAAACATCACGCTACGGGGAGGAAGCCAGTCACAAAAGGCCACATATCGTGTGATGCCATTGATACGAAATGTCCGGAACAGGCACATATGCAGACGGACGGTTGCCAGGAGCTGGGGGGAGGGGGGAGGAAGGAAGGGGAACGACGGGTAAAGGGTGATGGAAAGGTTCGGGAGCAAGGTAGTGTCGGTTGCACAACGTCGTGAATGCACCTGGTGCCACTGAATTGCACACCTCACAATGGTTAATGGTTAATTCTACATTAAGGGAACCTCTACTGATGGTACTTCCTTACATTTCTCGGCGGCCCGGAACGTGTGGCAGTGGTCTGTCCTGGCCTGGGTGGAATCCCCGCCAGCAGCGGTGGGGCTGCAGGCTGCTGCTCTCTCCCACTCCCCCTGAATCATCCTCTGAGCTCTGTCCCCAGGACTCCGGTTCACCCCCAAACCAGGTCTCTTCCAGGTGTCTGGGATGGGGGAGGAACTACACGAGAGGTCCCCTGGGTGGACGGGGCACAAAGAGACACTGTTCAGTGCAGGCTCAGGGAATAGCATATCCGTCCACCCAGTTGCACATCTGCAGGCCCAGGAGGCATCCAGAGGCCCCCCTCCCTCACCCCTGCCCCAGGGTCGGATTCGTGCTCCTGTCCCGTTGACGTCACCCCTCGGAATCTCCTGATTCGGTCCCCCCGCCTCTCCGTCTCCACTGTGACCACCCTGGTTCAGGCCTCCGCCGTCTCTTGCCTGAACCCCTACCACAGCCTCAACTGCTCTCCCCAAGTCCACTCAGGACCCCTCCTCCCCACCCCAACTCATTTTCCAACACTCCCGCCAGAGTGAATTTTGAAAATGCAAATCTCATCATATCCACCCTTGCCCCACACCTTGTAAAGGCTTCCTGTTATTTTAGGATGGAAACAAAACTTGTCCCCTGGCCAAAAAGGACCCGCATATCCCACATGCTAAGTACCTTTCCCGCCATAGCTCACGACCCTCCTCCTCCAAGCTCTAGCACTGCCATGGCTGTGTGACCCTGGGCGCGTTGCCTAACCTCTCTGAAATTCATGTTCTTCACAATGAGAAGGGATTATAAGATGTGCCTGGCCAAGGCAAGGTAATTCAACACACGGTAATATGATCATTTCCTGAGTTAGACCCTCCGCTAAATCCTTTACAAACTCTGCTTCATCGAATCCTCCCAATACCCTCACGAGCTCGGAGTCTGAAACGCCAGTTCCCAGAGGAGACGGCCAACTTGCCACAGGGAGCTTGGACTCCAAGCCCACGTCAGGCCTGCTCTCACAGCCCTGCTCTATGGAGTTATACTGTTTTCTAGGCTTTTCCTGGGCAACTGAGGGCTTCACAAATAACTCACTCTTCTCCATGCTGGGTGCATCCTCAGGAACAGGACCCTCTAAGGATTCCGGGGTGTGCCTGAAGTGGGCCCTGCGCGGTTTTGAAGAAGCGGCCTTTGAGATCTTTGCAAACGCCTGCTGCACGCACATCCACGTGGTCCCCCATGTCTGGTGTCATCCAGGCCAGGGTGCACCTCCCTGTCTTTCCATAAAGCCCCCAGTGATGAGACTTCAGCCTAGTTAACTCCAGGAACTTGGATTGGATTCTTTATATATATATATTTTTGGCTGCGCTGTGTGGCTCGTGGGATCTTAGCTCCCCAACCAGGGATTGAACCCTGGCCCTCAGCAGTGCAAGTGTGGAGTCCTAACCACTGGACCACCGGGGAATTCCCTGGATTGGATTCTTGTAAGGATTGATGGCAAGGAGAAGAGTCCCCTGTGGTAGGGAAGTCAACTTTCATTGGTAGGCAGTTGTCTTCGCTGATTTCTAGCTATTTAATTTCTTTTAAACCATGGTTAGTCAGCTGTCCGTACTGCACACCTTCGTCTATTCGAGCTTCCCGGGCAGCAAAGTGAAAAGTAAATAAACGTGAAACATCAGAAACAGAAAAGAAAAGTCAAGCACTCCAGCCTAAGCACAATTGTCATTTTGATCAGCTTAAAAATGACGTCCGATGACTTAGCAGTGGCCTGGAAAGGAAGGAGCAGGCAAAGCCATGCCTGGAAGGGAGCTGCAGATGAGGACTTGGTGATGTTCTGAAATAGTATGAAAACCATCACCCTACGTTCATCTGCTTTCTCGTCAGATATTCATGAATCCTTGTCAAGAATTTTAGAGTTATGTGTTCAGACTGGTTGTAATTGAGACAGAAGTGGGGACGGAAAGCACGGCTCTCCCGGGACTTTTGCGGTTGGCTTCAGAAACCCTTTTCCCACTGCAAACGGACTCTGGACTCCAGACCCAGGTGCTTTGGCTTCTAGACCCCGCTTTCATCTCTTTCCAGCTATGTAACCTTGCTGAGCAATGTTTCCAATCTCTCTGGACTGTTCCTCACCTCTGAACAGGACAGATCTCATTTCATTATCAGGATCTTCCAAGCGCTGAGCTTCTGTGGTTCTTTGGAATTTCTTTAGGGCACTTTTCCTGCAGAGGAATCCAGTGACCAGTCTCAGGAGACCCCCGAGGGCTATTTCTTGAAGAGCCCCTAACGCAACAAGGTTGCCCAAGGCCGCACAGCTGGTTACTGCCCTGAGTACGATTTTATTATTGGCGAAAGAGAAGTGGGCAGGAAACTAACGGTACAGAGTTTTCCTTTCCGAATGAAAATAGCTCCACCGTTTCGTGTTTGGAGGATCAAAGGAATTTTAGCTCGTTGTAAACAACTCAGAAAACAGAGGCGAGAAGAAAAATGAAAAAGCAGTGGTAATCCCAGCAATACCAGTAAGCAGGAATAACATTTCTGGGAACTGCCTATAGTTTGGGAATTTTTTTCCTACGAGTACCCACAAACGCACTTTTGTGCTCTATAAATACAGCCAAATTCATACTACGTTTTTCATATGTAACAGTCCCTATATTATACACGATACATAACTAACATCAATTACATATAAAATATACATCACATGTAATTAATATACATTTTTCCAGGAGTGTGCCCTCGAGCCTGTGACGGCCCTAGGGTCCCCTGAACACCCGCTGTTACTCGGGGGAACACGGCCAGAGCAGTAGCTAGAGCCTCGCCGGGAGCAGCCGACCGCGGCATCTGAACTACAAGTCCCACCATTCCATGCGCGGGCGCAGTCGGGCGACCGGAGGGCGGAGGGACCACAAGTACCGGCAGGCTTGGCGCAGACGCAGGAACCACGAGTCCCAGAATGCATTGCTCGAAGCTCGCGCAGGGTCCTCCGGGATATGTAGTCGTCGGGGAGCTAATTCCTATTCATTAGGCCTCAAAGAAAATGCAAATTCCTCCAACGGTCCAGCGATGCGACTTCTCAGGGGCTAGCGAGGAGCCCGAGCGCGCGACGGGGAAGAAAGAAGCCTAGGGTCCTAAACTGTGGCGCGGGAGCACGACGCGTGCGCATGCCCGGCGGTCACCAGCGCCAGCGAAGGGCGCGCGACAGGCCGCGAGCGGCAGGCCCCTCCCCTACGCCCCGCCCCCCGGCCGGCGCGCCCGCCCAGGGAGCCTGCGCAGACGGTGCAAAGCAGAGGGCCGCAGGGAGGGACTCGCAGCGCCTGCGCAGAGCGGCGGCTTCTCTCGCGAGGACGGACGCCATTATCGCATCTCCTCGACAAACACCACGAGAATTCCGCAGCCCACACGGTAATTGCAGCTCCCGCAGCCGGTCGCGTCTCCGCCTCCCCCTTCCCGCGGGGCGAGAGCGAGAGCGAGAGCGAGATCTCCCCTCCTCCCTCCTCCCTGCGCCCTCCTCCGGCCGCCGCGCCCGCGCCGCCGCCCCCGCCCCCCCGACGCGGGGACCGGCCGCAACGGCCCGCCGCCCTGCGCGCCCCCGCGTCAGCCCTGTCAGCCGCCGGTCCGCCGCACCTCAGCGCCCGGCTCCGGCCGCCCCTCCCCCCGCCGCCCCCGCCGGCGCGGTGCCGGCGGCCGGCGCGGGCCTCTCGTCCGGGACCTGCCCCTCACGAGCGGCGGGCGGGGCGGGGTCGCGCTGCTGCTGCAGTGCAGCCCCTCCGAGAGGCCCCGGGAAGCCGGAGGCTGCGGGCGCGGGGACGGCGGCTGCGGAGCGGAAGTGCGGGAGGCGGCAGGTTCACCCGGGGCAGGCCCGAGTGAGGGGGACGTCCGTGGGGACCACTAGTCGGTGCTCGGAACGCCTGAACCGCCTGTAACGTTAACTCCGTGGATTCAGCTCCAGTTCTCCTTTGTCTGGCAATTAAAATAAGCGTGTGTTCTTGGGACGTGGGATTCTGTCACCTCTGGCGTTAATTTGTAGCAAACGGCTGTCATGTGCGGGTCCTGTGCTGCGGCCGGGCCCGCCGAGCGTTTGCAGCGTTTCTCAGCACAGCGGTCCAGGCAGGTGGGCAGGGAGGTGACTGAGGCTCACGGAGGGTGAGGGACTTGTCCGGGACACACAGCCAGGTTTGAACGCGATCTGTCTCAAGTCCATGTTCTTAAAGAGCTGCACACATACTTGATATCTTAATAAAGCATTGTACCCAATAAAATGTCCGTGGAAAACTTAACATGAGAAGCAAAGCCCCCTGCCCCACTTCTCAGTTCCGCTCCTCAAATTCTTTGATATCTTTTTGTTGTTTCTTGAAGTTCTCCATAGCTCTAAATAATAAGCTGGCATTGTATTGGTTTTATACATTCTTGACTTGCTGTTATGACAGGATGAGTTAGCTTTTCGTATCTTATCTCACCTCTTCTATCCCTGTCGAGCAGATATTGCTTCACAGCCAGCTAATACATTTCCCCTCTATACAGCCTTTTTTTTTTCCTGTTGTTTGTGATGGCCTTTCTTTTTCTTTGCACTTTCTGTTCCCATTGATTCTTTACCTCGTTTTAAATTCTCAAGGATGGTGTTGGATCTCTCCAACCTTTTTCTCGTGTGGACTGATTACTCTTTAGACCGGCCCAGGTATCATCCTGATGTTTTCTTTTACTATACATCTGCGTTTGTTCAGGTCTCACGTTTTAATCTTGGCTTTCTTTATTTCAATGAAAACTTTCTGCCAAGGAGCCTTATTCCTTTTGGGTAGCTCGTGAGGATCCTCGTTGGTGTTCAGCCATTTCTGGAATGCCCCGAAAGTGTCGAGTCCCACCACGAGTGCTCTTTGACTTTGGGGATGTGTCCTTCAGCTCTGGAACTGGAAATGCTCTTGTATCATTTGAGAATTTCGTCTGGTCTGCTTTTACTCTTCTATGTTAGGAGTTGCTGTTAGTTTGATGATGGATATCTTGGATTAACTCTCTGAGTCTCCCGTCTTTATCCTCTTCCTGTGTCGTTTTATTCTTGTTTCTGGGATAGGGCTTCCATTTATCTTCCAGTCCTATTTAAAATTTTTTTATTTCTACAGAGTTTTAATTTCTGAGGACTGACTTGTTCTTTTTTCGTAATAACGTATTGTCTGGTGAATGCATTATGTCCTTGGCTTTGAGGATATACTGTTAAGGATTTGTTCAGTTCTCTTGTTCTCTGATTTCTTGTTTCCTCTAGTGTCACTTGTTTTCTTCTTTTTAAAAAGATTGGCTTCTTACTTTGTTCGGCAAGTACTCTTCAAGTATTGGTAATTATTCTTGCCTAAGGCAGGAGGAAGCAGGCAGAGAAATCTGAGTCTGTGGGGCTGAATTTTTTTTGGCCGCATTTGCGCGGCCTGAGGGATCTTAGCTCCCCAACCAGGGACTGAACCCCGGGCCCACTGTAGTAAAAGCGTGGGGTCCTAAGCACTGGAACGCCAGGGAAGTCCCCTGTGGGGCTGACTTTGAAAACGTGCGGGTTTCCCTTCAGGTGTTTGGGAACTTTCTGTTGTGCTGGGACCTCAAATGCCAGAAGACAGGTGTTCTATGGGCCTTTCAGCGTAAGGAAGACCCCTTTGGTTTGGGGCTGCTCCATCTGGTGTAGGGAGGGCCGTGGTGCAGCTCTTCTGTATAGGGATCTGACTTCTGTGGGCAGCCACAGCCCTCGCCCTCGACCGAGGATCCTGGATGTGGGGTCCTCGCCATCCACAGGCTTAGAGCCCTCCTTTGGTTGTATCCACTCCTGTGTGCTCCAGATTGCTATTTCCTTTTCCCCCCATTAAATCCTCTTGGTCTGCCAGAAGTTTGCCAAATCTCTTGCCTGTTGTCTTATATTCTTTCTTGTGGGTTTATTATACGATATTAAAAGTCATTTTAATGGGATGAGCAGAGCTCACCTGTGGGGCCAGTCGCTTTCTGTGAGTAGGTAGTCCAGGGTCTGTTCTCATTGCTCTGCTCTCCTGCCTCCCAGTGGCCTTGGTGATGGTTGCCCACCAGCAGTGGGATGGATGGCCAGATCACGGTCCCCATGGCCGCCGCTGCGTTGCTGTTGTGGGCGGGTGGTGTGCGTTCCTGCTGGCCGTTCTGGCTCCGCAGCCTTGCAGGGTGCCAGGCTCGTCTGGGGAAGGCCAAGCACAGACAGCGTTAGAGCAAAGATTGTGATTTTAGACTCTGCAGTGAGCTTCTCTCTGTGTCACTGGGCCGAAGTTTAAGGATTGCCTCTAGGTAAGCAGTGATTACAGTGCTCAAAGTGTAATCTTGATGCATTTACTTGATTGTCCTCTGAAAGTTGTGAGTAGTGAAATACATCAGTTGTGTTTTCCAGGGCCTTGCTAGTGGAGTGCTCCACAGCAAGGACCACAGCGTAACCATCACTGGGCTTTTGAGAGAAAAGCAGACTCTCAGGCCCTGTCCAACATACGGAATCAGAATCTGGAGCTTTGTAAACTTTTCCTTTTTAAAAAAATTTTTTTATTTTTAATTTGTTTATTTTTGGCTGCGTTGGGTCTTCGTTGCTGCGCGCGGGCTTTCCCTAGTTGCGGTTAGCGGGGGCTGCTCTTCGTTGCAGTGCGCGGGCTTCTTATTGTGGTGGCTTCTCTTGTGGCAGATCACGGGGTCTAAGCGCACGGGCTTCAGTAGTTGTGGTGTGCAGGCTCAGTAGTTGTGGCGCACGGGCTCAGTAGTTGTGGCACATGGGCTTAGTTGCTCTGTGGCATGTGGGATTTTCCCGGACCAGGGATCGAACCTGTGTCCCCTGCATTGGCAGGTGGATTCTTAACCACTGCTCCACCAGGGAGGTCCCAGTAAACTTTTCCTTTTGAAGGAACTTTAGACTTACAGAAAAATTGCAAAAATAGTTTAGAGAGCTTCCCTGTGCCCGTCACCCACTTCCTTTAATGCTGACATCTTAGATTATCAAATATTCTTATAAAAATCAGAAAATTAACATCGTCACAGTACTGTTAATTGAACTGCAGACTTTGCTGAACTTCATCAGCTTTCCACTAACGTCTTTTTTCTGTTTCAGGAGCTAATCCGGGATCCCTCTCTGCATTTAGTTGTCACGTCTCCTTAAGTCTTTTCCAATCTGTGATATTTACACAGCCCCAAAGTATCTCTCCCAAGATGTTTATAAATTACAAGCGAAAAATAGTAACTTCACAGTGGAAAAACCTGGCAGATAGCATCTCAGCATCACCAGTAATAAGACATAATGATATCATGTTTCTTGATATGCACTGAGACAGAAATGCATACCCAAAGTCTAACCGTGACAAAACCCAAGTTGAGGCACATGTGCCAAAATCTTGACTAGTGCACCGCAGAAGCACCCCAGGTGTTGAAAGATAGGGAACGATTCAGAATTTGCACTTTAAAGGACTTCCAGGTGTAGCATATGCACTTTGCTGAAGAAATACTTCCTGTGTTAGATGGTTGTCAAGGAGAAAAGAGATAAAGAACCACAAGCCTTGTTTGGTGGATCGGTAAATGGGTGTCCCTGGCACAGGGTCTAGGTGAGCTTGCCTAAATGGCTTATTGGTAACACCACTTACAGCTTACGAACCTTAGTTTTTCCTTATGACCTTCATCTACGCTATAAATTCTGAAAACTTCAGCTGTACAGTTAAGTATACATATTACATGACAATGGCGACTGACTTTAAAATGTCCATTTAACTTTACCACTTTAGCTATTTAAATCTGGAAAAAATAAGCATTTTCTCATTTTGAAGAAAAGACTTCTGGGGGAAAATACGTATTAAAGTTCTCAACGAGAATGTCTTAGAAAAAGCTGTAAAAAGTTCTCCCTTTAGGAGAGGGAAATAAAGGTCGTTACTGTGTTCTCTGACTTCACATATATGATGGTCATAAAAACAATTGCAGGGCTTCCCTGGTGGCGCAGTGGTTGAGAGCCCGCCTGCCAATGCAGGGGACACGGGTTCGTGCCTCGGTCCGGGAAGATCCCACATGCTGCGGAGCCTGCACGTCTGGAGCCTGTGCTCCGCATACGGGAGAGGCCAAAACAGTGAGAGGCCCGCGTACCACAAAAAAAAAAAAAACAAAAAAACAATTGCATAATGAATTGTTCACTGGAATTGCCCTGAACCATTCTGAAATGTTTATTTTTGGCAAATTTGAGAGCCGCTGGGGGGGTTGGGGGGCGGCATCACATGGTTGAAATTTGCTCTTAAAAAGTTACACTGGTTTTGTTGTTCCAGGATCGTACCTGGAGCTCATTTAAGTCCACAGAAGAGTAGAATCCTAGCATCATCCCTCCCTTTCAGAGTAGTTTTAAAAATACTTAACCCTTAGGTTTCTCACTTTTGTGTAGGTTGTGAAACCAGTTAAAAGCGAGAGCTTTAGCTAATCATCTCATTTTATGCCATCTGCCTTGCCTTTGACTCTGTCTGTCCACTATCCGGGGCTGTGCCCGGCCTGCCTCCTGGGAAGAGAGGGGGCCCTCTTCAGTTCTAGAGGGCAGGGAGCAGGGGGATCGCTCTTGACGCCTTGTCACCCCCCCAGTGCACGCCCTCATCATAATGCTGCAGACTGAGTCTGAGAGGAAGCTGAGCTTGGGATGACCACCCAGAGCCTGCCATTGCGTGAAACCTGTGGGTATTCTTGAATGAAAACACGATGGAAACCTTAACTTCCTAAGCCACTAGCTGAGAGTACACCCGAAGCATTGTGGAAGTCACGTGAAATTGATTCCTATTTTGAATTAAATTCTCTGCATCTTTCACATCTACCCATAGCCAAGAACTGTCTGATTTGATTAAATGTTTTGGATCATCTGCCTCTGTGGGGGGGGGGTGGCCAGTAAGATTTGCTTTGTCTTTATAAGGACCCTCGTGCTGGGGAGGGGGGATGGTGGTGGTGATGACTGGTGACCCATAGGGTCGGATTGCTGACAATGCATAAGTGATGGAAGAATAAAATCCACCAGAAAAGGCCAGAGAAGATGAAGAGATGAGAACAGGTTTTATTACATCACTGAAAAGGTAGATAGGTGGGATGGAGGGTCTGTGGAAGCTGACTACCCTTTCCTTGCCCTAAGTCCTTCTGTGTTAGCATTTAGAGTACATGAGTGCAGGTAATGCTCTGAAGGAGAAAGTGAGTTGGCAGGAAGGGCCCAGGTAGGGATGGGGCGGGCGGAGTGGTGTCAGGAAGCCGGCACTGCGCTGAGCGGCTTTGGGCAGAGCCCTGTACTGACAAACCTTTTGTAATAAAGATTTACGTTCTGTGCTGCAAAGAATGCTGCTTCTGGTCTCTAGTGATTTTTCCTTTTTCTTCAAGGTGGAAAGTCATCAAATGACTTGAAGCAAAGTTAAACATTTCTGAAGTAGCAATGGGTTTGGATAAAGCTGGCAGTGAAAACTTGGTGCGTGTGCTGCTGGCATTTCCTTCTTGGTGTGAACTGTGTCCCTTGAGTGTGGTGACAGCCCCCGGGCACCTGGATCTTCCTGGGTGGGGGGGGATGACTCAGGCTGCGGTTCCAGCTGTCACCACCAAGAGTGGCCCTGCACTTGCGTTGGCAGGTGGATGGCAGGACGGGACCTGTCCTGTGAACTGGTGGGCTGGAGCCAGGGGTGGGTCTCAGGAGCAGAGTGCTGCGTTAAGCTGCCTTCTATGCTGGGAGCTTCCCTGGAGACGCCAAGTAATTCACTCCACCCACGATTTTGACTGAATCTGACAAAGAATGCTGGGCATCCTGTTTACCAGTGAAGAATTGCTGCAGCTGTCAGTGGGCAAACATAGTTTGCAGTCAGCTGGCTTTCTAGTTTTGAAATTAAACATTTTGTGGATTTTTCAGATTTGCAGGATTCAACTAATTTCACGTTTTTTGTGAAGCGACGGTTTAATATTTATTACATTAGTTTACATTTGTATAACTTAAATTTGCATAATTCAGCTTTGTATAAAATGCAGTTCTACTGTGTTGGGAGAAAGAAAGCTGAAGGGGCGCAGTAAGATGAAAGCAAACGTGTACTGCCTGGGGTTCCCTCTGTGCGTAGCTGTTAATAAAACACTCAGGGCTTCCCTGGTCAGAATCTGCCTGCCAATGCAGGGGACACGGGTTCGAGCCCTGGTCCGGGAGGATCCCACATGCCGCGGAGCAGCTAAGCCCGTGCACCACAACTACTGAGCCTGTGTGCCACAACTACTGAAGCCCACGCACCTAGAGCCTGTGCTCCACGACAAGAGAAGCCACCGCAATGAGAAGCCCGCGCACCGCAACGAAGAGTAGCCCCCGCTCCCCGCAACTAGAGAAAGCCCGCGCGCAGCAACGAAGACCCAACACAGCCAAAACAAACAAAAAACACTCAATTCAACTTGCTTGCCGAGTTCTCCAGGGATCATTCAACAGCTCAGGAAGCCTGCTTTGCCTCTTTGGGATTTCTGTGGATCCACTATAATCGGAAGCAGAAATCGCTCTTTCCGGCCAACAGGAGGTGGAGCCGGCAGAGCCAGCCCATCCTGGAGTGCCTCTCAGGAGGCCACGATCGCTGCTCTTCAACAAAAGTTCCTGTCTCTTTTTCCCCGTCTTAGTCTCCAGGCAGTTTCTAGAGTCTGGAGATGCCACTGATGTGGTTAAACGCTCGGCTGCAGGGCAGAAGTGAACAAACTTTGTGTCAAGGGCTATATGAGTAGACATTTTTGGCTTTGGGGGTCTGTCCCAACCACTCAACTCTGCCCTTGGAGAGGCCGGAATAGACGTGGCTGTTTCCCAATAAAACTTATCTACAAAAACTAACTGCTGGCTGGACCTGCCCCTCAGACCGTAGTGTGTGACTCGAGGCTGCAAGTGCTCATGCAAGCTGGGGAAAGAAGTCAAGCAGGGGAATTGGGCGAGAGTGAGGCGGTGGTGAGGCGCCCCCGCTGGGCCCCTTTCCTGCAGGCCGCTCCACCGCCAGCGGCTGCGCTCCTCTGCTGACTCAGGGAGCCTGGGGTCGTCAGCAGGGTGTATTTTGGGGAGATCTGCGCGAAGTGTAATTGGCGTCAGCGAAGCCCCTTCAGATGAGAACGCGTCTGTCCGTCCTCACTGCCGTTCTTTGGAAGAATAGCCTCAGCATCTCTTCATAGGAATTGGATTTGGGTTTTTTCAGGCTTCGAAGTTGCAAGAATAGTACAAAGAATTATGGTGTAGGCTTGTCCTAGAGTCTCAGATGCTAATATTTTATATTTGCTTTATCCTTTCTCTTTGCAACTCTCTGTGTTTGTGTGTGTGTATATTTTTCTATTGTTTTTCCTGAACAGTTTAAACTATGAAGTAAGTCCCTTTAACCTTAAACACTTAAATGGCTGTTTCCTATTAACAAGAACCTTCTCTTATATAACCACAGTACAATTTTCAAAATTAGGAATCTATCATCGATGCAGCTGTGTTATCTAAGCATCAGATCTAGTTCAGATTTTATTAATTATCCCAATAACGTCCATTTTTAGCAAAAGAAAAAGGGACTCCTTTATTAACTTTGGATGTATTTTTCCCTAAGAACATTTGCCCTTACCGACATTATCATAAATTGGCACCATACTCCTTACAAATTACAAGTTTAGTTACATCAAAAGTCTGCGTGTTTATTGTTGACAGCGATCACTTTGCATAATCATTTCCTTCTGCTGTTCTGTTTGGGAGAGGGATGGGAAAGACTGACAGTAGAGGTAAGAGGCAGAATGCCGGGCTGCTTTTAAAGTCTGCCCAGATCATTGGTTGCACGTGTGGACGCGGTGGGCTTATGATGTGCTAGCGCTGTGGATGAGAAATGAGTATGACCTTACATGGTGTCATTTGCTAAGTATAAAAGTTCTTTAAGGTCACTCTCCAGTCTACATAGTCCTGTTGGGCTGGGGAAGGGTTATTTTCTAAGGGCTTCTGCTGTTCAGTGCTGGACCCATCTATTTACAAAAGTACAGTTGACCCTCAAACAGTGTGGGGGGTAGGGGCACCAACCCTGCACGTAGTGGCAGATCTGAATAGAACTTGTAGTCAGCCCTCCGTATCCATGGTTCTGCATCTTCGGTTCAACCAGCTGCAGCTTGTGCAGTACCGAAATGTTTACTGTTGAAAAACATCTGCATATCGGTGGACCTGTGCAGCTCAAAGCAGTGTTGTGGCTGCTTGGCTTTGGGGCAGACTTGGCAGCGTCTGCTCTGCGTGCAGGGTAGTCACGCACGGCTTCCCTCCCGCGGTGGTGTGGGGCGCACATCTGAGCATGTGTGAGGCCCTTGGCACACGGCGTTCTTGGTACTTGGCCTCCTCGCCCATTTGCGGCCTGAAGTTCAGAGTCCTCATCACGTTTCAGACCGGCTTCCTGGGGTTCTGGAGCAGTAAGAGGGAGGCATTCTGGTCTGATTAAGGCATTTGACTACGCATGTGGCTTTGAAAAGATTAAAGTATCTTTATAAATACATGCTTTACATGGACATTTTAATCGCATGAACTTTTCATCAGTCTTAGATCAGGCCCAGTAATTTTGGGGTTCTAAGTGCAGTTTCTAATCTTTAGGATGTTGTTTTTCGTGACTAAGTTTTTTTGTTTTTTTAAAATTAGTTAATTTCTTTATCTTTGGCTGTGTTGGGTCTTCGTTGCTGCGCGCCGGCTTTCTCTAGCTGTGGCAAGCGGCGGCTACTCCTCGTTGTGGTGCGCGGGCCTCTCACTGCAGTGGCTTCTCTTGTTGCAGAGCATGGGCTCTAGGAGCGCGGGCTTCAGTAGTTGTGGCACGCAGGCTCAGTAGTTGTGGCTCGTGGGCTCTGGAGCGCAGGCTCAGTAGTTGTGGTGCACGGGCTTAGTTGCTCCGCGGCATGTGTGATCTTCCCGGACCAGGGCTTGAACCTGTGTCCCCTGCATTGGCAGGCGGTTTCTTAACCACTGCACCACCAGGGAAGTCCCCATGACTAAGTTTAAATTACACATTGAGAATTACGATCTTGAGTAAAATGGAGACTCTGAACTTGGCTCCTTGGCCCCCGAGGTGACAGTGGCGTGGGCTGTGTCTGCCACCACCGAGCCATGCCAGCGCCGTGCATGGGTCAGCCAGCATCTGCGACTCGTCCTTGGCGGGCTCCTTACACTTTTGTCTATTTTCTGTTGTAGATCAGATTACTTTGTTCTCCTTGGTTATGGGCCCTGCCTCTGAGCGGCTGTGTTTGCCTGATGTCAGTTGTGCGTCAGAAACCTCTGGAGTGGTCCCTGCATCTGTCACCTGTCCTCGTTACTTGTTTTAATGACTGCTCGAGCTGGGTGTTCATCGTCTTTTTTTATGTTCCTGGCTAGGATTACAGCTTTCCTTAACATCTTGGCACTTGGTTGTTAGTATTATTTGGTTTCTGTGAAATTTCCAGGTGGAAAATGATTAAGACACTGGCATCCTTACCCTGCACGGCCGACCACCCTCCTCTCCAAGCTTTGCAGTTCATGGGAATAAACAGGAAGGGCAGATGAGTGATAAACGATTTCAGTTTCTGGAGGGAGCTGAAGGATGGATGGACGCGCAGCCCTGCTCTCAGGGGAGGCAAAGGGAACATGTGGTGATGGATGACAGTGGGGTTAGTTAGCCCGACGCAAAATGCGTTCCCGAGTGACCGGGCCCTGCCCCCCATGCCTACCCCTACCGCCACCCCACCTGCTCTCTGGTCTCATGTTGCCTTAATAAATATTTATGGTGAGGGGCTGGGCCTATCTCTGTAAAACGGGGATGCACCTACATCCAAGGTTGTGAAGACTCAGTGAAATAATGCAAAGATGTGTTTAGGATCCAATGAATGGTAGCTCCTATAATTACTGTTATTATCATCAGCTTCACCCACCAGGCCCTGTATCTTTTTATGCTTACCAGTTTATATGGGGCAGATTTAATTGATAGACATTTGCATGTAGTCAGAGTTTTGTCTGTGATAAACTTACGTCACAGAATCTTAGAATTTGAGAACTGGACAGGAGCTTAGAGGTGATTTAAATAGTACAGCTTGCTAGTTAAAAGCTTGGGCATGGTTGTAAAGTATACACTTGTTAGAAACGCAAGGACCCTTGATAAATGTGTGTTTCTACTGTGAGGAATCCTCCAGTGTGAACTCCACACAGCTGGCCCAGCAGCCGCCCTTGACAGTCATCAGGCTTAAGATAGCCTCTTGTTCTCTCCAGGGAGGTGACTTTTCTCCTGCACTTCTCAGAAAGTAAATTGTGGTAGATTCTGTTGCTATATAGTGTTGTAAGTTTGGCAGATTATTTGTTATTCAGTGATATTTTATTGACAATTTTAAATTCTATCAGATGGTTTTAGACAGTTTGCAATGTTGAGTTTGAATTCTTATAATTTTAGGGCCAATATTTCTTATATGGGCACATGTAAGTGGGAAAATGACTTTAAAGATTTTAAATTTCACCCTGAATTCAGCGTGATGTGTTGTGGCTCTTTGCGACATAACTTTCTTCTGTAGAGGTAAAAAAATTGACCTGCCATCTAATTTGTCCTCACGTCTCTGAATGTTTTCCACGTTAACTGTAAAAAACACAGCAACAAGTGAAGTGAAGTGTAGGAGAGAGCATTGCCTGTAGTCTCCAAATGTTTCATGTTTTACCTTTTTATTTTTATAACGGGAAGATGATTACAACCAAGATCTCTTCTGTCCCTGTAGCTGAAGGATTGAAGGAGCTGCCAGGCCAGTGACTAGTTCAGGAGAATCTGTGCTTACGGAGCACGTGAACCTCAAGGTCGTTTCTTTATTCACTTGCCCAGGATTTACGGGTCGCTCTCATGTGCCCAGCAGGGTGTTTGTGACGTGATGATCCAGCGCACAGAGCAGAGGTTTTTACATTAGAGTGAGGCTGTCAGTCACTGGACAAGCTGTGACAGCCCCCGAGCAGCCCCAGCCAGTGTGCAGACAGCTGGTTGCGGCTGTGTTCCAATAAAACTTTATTTGTGAACACTGATGTTTGAGTTTAATGTAATTTCATGTCAGGACATACTGTTCTTCTTTTGATTTGGTTCATGGGCTGTACAGGTGGAGGGTTGGAATTGGTCCACGGGGCCAACCCTTGGTCTAGTGAGGGAGTGAATAAAATGAGGTCATATCTAGGTAGGCAGGAGCCGGATTGGGAGAGGCCTGAAATGCGGGTAGAGTTTAGATGTGATGCCAAGCCGGGCGCTGTGACGACAGCCCTTTGGGAGGGATGAGCCTGGAACTCATCTGCAGGATGGATGGGAGGGGATTGGCTTCCCGCCTCACCGTGTGTGGCTTTGGGAGGGACGAAGGGACAGATCCGTGGATTCCACCTTAGGGTGGGTTACAGAGAGATGACACCTAATCGCCAGGGACCAGAGGCAGGGACAGGGAAGCCGGTTCACGGGTTCAAGGAAGCGGAGCCCAGCGGCACAGGTGTAGTGGGAGAGGAGTTGGGTGGGAAGGAGCAGGTGGGCAGGGCCCCCGGGCCTGGTGATGGTCAGATGCTGGGGGTGACAGCAGAGAGAGTTAAAAGAGGAGTTGCAGGTTGGTGGGATCTCGTTGGGCGGTGCTCTCGGGAAAGAGTAGGGATGGGGGCAGAGTTCAGCTTTGGAAGTGCGGGAGCGGATTTTATTGTCAAATGGCCATAGTGTGGTTTGACGTACTGGACCAGGGAAGTCACTGGTGAGGGATCCGGGCGGCAGTGGAGATTTGGGGGCATGGGTGTCACCCCCTGTAAGGGCCTGCCGTGTGCCCCCAGGACACGTGCTTCTGGGCTCTGGTTCCCGGAAGGGGCTCCGGGGGCCGCGGCGTGAGGCTCAGACCTAGTGCCGCTGGAGGGCCCAGCGTAGGTGGGGCCAGGGGTGAACCCCGGGGAGGAGGAGGACCCCAGGGTGCTCTGAGCGAGGAGAAGTGCTGAGCGGGGAGGCCGGTGGGAATTGTTCACAGGGCTCTTGTCCAGTCCGACGGTGAGTTTGGAAACCATTGTTTCGTTTGGGGGCCTGAAGGGTGTGGGAAGGGATCGTGTTTGCGGACGGGTGTGGGCGAGAGTTCCAGAATGTGCTATAGGAGTTTGGCTCTGGAGGGACGTGATGGCAGCTGGCGGGCGGCAGAGTGGATTGGAGGGTTTTATTATTTTTGTTTTTTCTAAAACAGTTATTTTGCAGTCGCCTGAGATTTGCAGGTACGTAGCAGAGGTGGTACGGGCTGTTTTTCCACCATTACGTCGTACATGGCCGTGGCCGGGACGGTGTCTGCCTCCAGGGCGCTGGCTCCCCGAGCTCACCTGAGCTTGTTGACTGAATCCGTGATCTGGCTGCCTCCTCGCTGGAATCTAGGGGGCACTTCCTAGAGGGGCCTGGTGGACACACAGGTATACACCCTGCATCTAGGTGCACGACGGGGCGATGTTTTGGCGCGTTGCGTTGTTTCTGTTTTTTCTTGTGTTTGATAGTAAGTTGCAGAGGTCACCTCATTTCACCCCTCAGTGCTTGAGCACTCGTGTCCTGGGAGCAAGGACATTGTTTTACATAACTGCACCTACAAACAGGAGCAGTGATTCCGAGTCACTCAGGATACGGTCCATACTCAAGTTTCCCCTGAGAGTCTTTGTGGCTGCCTCTCCCTGTCCCGCCCCTGGACCTCCCTACACTGGCAGGTCTCCGCAGCCTCTGCCAGTTTGTTTCATGCCGTGGACTTTTCAAGAGTCTGGCCAGTAGACCGGATCTCTGACCCCTTCGTTCGTCCTTCGATTGCTCAGCTCTCCGCCGGTTCTGGGCAGCGTGCCCTGATCCTCCCGGCCAGGCAGCTGCTGCAGACCCCCACCGGTGTCCGCCCTCAGCCCTGGCGGGCAGTCGATCCCCAGGATACCCCCAGTGTCACTGCTCCGACTTACTGCCGTAGTAAGTGTCTTGTGGGCAGGGCTAGCTCTGCTCCCTTCAGCGTGTGTCTAGCACAGAGCCCGGGGGTTGTTTTTTGAAGAATGTATGAATAAATGCAGTAAGGTCATTGATATTAATTGTATGCGTAGTCCATAGACACTCAGTAAGGCTCGTCACAGAACTAAGAAGTAAGGTTAAGGTGTTTAAGCCTACAGTCCCCGTACATTATTACAGTCCTGCATCTTTGGCAGATTTAGTATTTTATGTTATCAGAATAATACTTCACAGTGTAAGCAATTTAGGAGCTACCAGAGAAGAATTAAAATATGGGCATTATCTACGTAGAAACTGAAACTTTTATTGCGAGATATATGCAGGCCTCTGCACTGTATTTACATTTATCATTGGCAGTAGGTAAATCAGGTAAAAGTTGCTTTTAATTGCTTTTATGGTTTCCATTTTATAGCATACATTATCTGAAATTCATTTTAATGTGTATGTGGTTCTTATGCTTTCTTTCTAGAGATATAATTCCTGAAGGCAGTGGTTGTCATTGTGGTCCACAGACCCCAGGGATGTCCTTGAGACATTCCCAGTGGGTATTTGAGGTCAAAATAGTTTTCATGACTGTCAAGAGGTCATTTGCCTCTTTTTGCCTGTTAACGTTGGGACCGCGTCCCCGAGCTACCATTGTTGCTGGATTCCTTACTGCCGTGCAGTTCAGAAAAGCCATTCTCCTCTAAGAATGTCCTTGGGGCAGCAGTGAAAATCATTCATTTTGTTAAATCTCAGCCCTGAGTGCACCCCTGTTTAATACTCTGTGTAACAAAACAGGAAGTGTGTGGAAAGCACTTCTGCGTTTTGGAGTTGGGAGGTTGCCTGGAAGATGGGCCTTTCTGCAGTTACTTGGGTTGCTAGCTGAACTGGCCACTTTTTTTCATGGACCACCATAACGGAATAATTGACACATTACCAGTATTTCTTACTAAACGGACAGAGTTAGCCTGTCACTGCAAGGAAAGCAGCTAACACTATTGCCAGTGGTAAAATTTGTACTTCCAAGTAGAATTGGAATTTCAGAAAGCTTGTATCTGCCACTGTGAACCTGGCAGCTTCCTAAGACTTCAAGACTTTTCTTTTTCTTTCTTTCTTTTTTTTTTTTTTGCGGTACGCAGGCCTCTCACTGTTGTGGCCTCTTCCGTTGCGGAGCGCAGGCTCCGGACCACGGGCCCAGCCACTCCGGGGAACGAACCCGTGTCCCCCACATCGGCAGGCAGACCCCCAACCACTGCGCCACCAGGGAAGCCCCTCTTTTTCTTTTTTAAAATTAATTAATTAATTTACTTTTTTGGCTGCGCCGCACGGCATGCGGGATCCTAGTTCCCTGAGCGCGGGTCGAACCCGTGCCCCCGCAGTGGAAGCGCTGAGTCTTAACTACTGTACTGCCAGGGAAGTCCCCAGGACTTTTCTGATGAGATCAGTGCTGATGTTAAGGAATGTGTTGCTTTAGATAATCTGTAATTAACAACATTCGGAAGGTCTGCATAACTCACTGAACCAGTATTTTTCCAAATGACCAAATCAGACCCAGGTAAATGTCCATTTAAAGACAGATTTTAAAGTGATAAAGTAACAAAAAGTTCAGCAGTACAGTTTTAGATTCCGCATTGCAGCTCACGTTTGGGGAGAAATAAAGCCCTTGTTGAGGTTTGGTGTTGTATTACAGAGGAATATCCGCAGTTATCTTGAACGGGCTGTTCAGACGCACTGCCCTCTTTTTCATGCAGTAATAGATATGAGAACCCAGTTGTTTTCCAGTAAGTCTGACATTAAAGAGATTTGTCAAAATGCAAAACTGTGTCTCTTCTTGCTAAGATTTTACTGCTGTTGTTTTGGAAACTCTAGTAGTTATTTTTAAAAAATTAATTAACTAATTTGTTTTTATTTTTGGCTGTGTTGGGTCTTCGTTGCTGCAGGCGGGCTTTCTCTAGTTGTGGCGAGCTGGGGCTACTCTTCCTTGCAGTGTGCGGGCTTCTCATTGTCGTGGCTTCTCTTGTTGTGGAGCACGTGGCACGGGCTTTAGTAGTTGCGGCACGCGGGCTCAGTAGCTGTGGCTAGCGGGCTGTAGAGCAGAGGCTCCATAGTTGTGGCTTGTGGGCTATAGGTGCGTGGGCTTCAGTAGTTGTGGCTCACGGGCTCTAGAGCGCAGGTTCAGTAGTTGTGGTGCATGGGCTTAGTTACTCCACGGCACGTGGGATCTTCCCGGGCCAGGGATCGAACCTGTGTCCCCTCCACTGGCAGGCAGATTCTTAACCACTGTGCCACCAGGGAAGCCCCTCTAGTAGTTATCTTTGGTAAAAAAAAGTTTTGTATGTTAATATGTAATGTATGGATTTTTGTAATTTTTAAATGAATAAAGTATTCACACATTTTCTGTTCTAATATCAGAGATGGTGATATTGATAGATGCACGTCCACGAGTACAAGCTCACTAACTTTCAGATGGAGAAGGGGGTCCTGAGACCAGTGTGTCTTGAAGTAGGACAGTGGTGCTGTGGGATCAATTTAAATCCGGCCAGTTCCGTTTCCTGCGTTGGTGGTTTGTATTTGAGGAGGTTTATATATTTTGGAAAAGGTGAATAGAAGTGGCCAGTTTAATCAAACATGTTAACTTTAGAGGGGAAGGACCTGCCATCTGAGGGTAGTTTGACCTTCTTCTCCTAATTTCAAACTTAAACATTTTTAGGGGGGCTGTTTTGTTTTTTGGGGTTTTTTTTTTTTGCGGTACGCGGGCCTCTCATCGCTGTGGCCTCAACCCTCTGCGGAGCACAGGCTCCGGACGCGCAGGCCCAGCGGCCATGCCCCACAGGCCCAGCCGCTCCACGGCATATGGGATCTTCCCAGTCCGGGGCACGAACCCGTGTCCCCTGCATCGGCAGGCGGACCCTCAACCACTGCGCCACCAGGGAAGCCCAGGGGGGCTGTTTTGAAGAAGAAACAGTGTGGCCTGGATTTTCTTAAGAATCAGTGCTTTCCGACGATCTAGTACCTGGCTGGTCATTTATAGTCATGTTTTCTCTTTCTTCCCTATTTGTCCTTTGAGCGTCCCCCTGCCACGCCACACTGACTTGGGGAAAATCAGTAAGCTGAGTCTTGTTCACATGTCTCAGTTTAATAAAAGTTGATTTCTTTGCTTACTTCCTACTGGCTTTTAATTAATTTTATTGCTCCATCTATATCCAGATGGATCTGATTGAATGGAATGATCTTTATTTTCTTGGAGGTGCCCTGTTTCTGGAAGTTGAGCTTTTTAACTGGGCACCCCTGGGCCGCTTCCTGCTGGGGGTGGAGGTTACTACTCTGGTCTTTACAGTGTGTGGACTCGGCCTTGCTGCTCAGGTGGACGTGAAGCTGGTGCCAGAGGCAGGGCGGTGGCTGGGGCACCGTCCCATCCCCATCTGGTGGGACGGGGATGCTGTTGGGCCTGAGTGCTGGCGGTTCCCACTGTCTCCTGAGCGATTGCTCTCCAAGACTTGTCTTCAGGGTCTTCTGTCCCTTGTACTCATCGGGGCCGCTCCTGCGCCTCCAAGGACTGTCTTCAGTCCGTGTATTTGGCATCTGTAAAGGGAGGTCAGCCTGGCATGGCCTACTCCCGAGGCCCCTCCACGGTGAGCTAGGCGTGCCCCCGCTTCCACCCACGACGTCACGGCACCTGGGCCGCGTCTCTTCACACGGCTCGCCTGCAGGGATCTGACGGCTGGGAAGTAGTTCTGGTAGAGCAGAGTCGGAGGTCACACTGTGGCTGTAGTGTGCGCCTCCCAGGGACAGCCTCCTGCAGACAGGGTCAGTGGGGCGCTTGTTCAAGGGCTGATGGGAGAAACAGCTCTGTGCAGAGTGTCTGCCCTAAAAGCCCCATATGTTGTGACATCCCTAATGAGATGACCCGTGTGATGTCGTTCGGTGGTGACTGAGAAAATCCCAGGGTGGGCACACGGGGCTCTGCCTGGTTACGTCTGCTGAAGTTCAGTCGTGTGCTCGATTACAGTGGCTTTTCTTTTTTTCCTGTTTCAGTGGCCTTGTGGGTTTATTTTACAGGTGTCCGAAATATTTAAAAATGAGCAAAATTAAAACTAAATGTGCAGTTCTGTGTTTTTTTTATTTCAACGCTTCTTTTTAATAGAGAAAAATAACATATTTACATAGTTCTGTGTTTCTGCTGATGAACAGCTGCTCGTGTCTGTTGCTGACAACCCCTGAGCAGCTTGTATTTTCACTGTTAAACCTAACATGTCATTTGCATGAAGTTCACAGTTGTAAGCTAAACAGATTTGTGACTTAATTGTGGTACAGTCCTTACTGAAATCAAAACACAGATGTAGAGAACTCTGCCGCCCTTCCTGCACGCTTTGTCAGCAGATGTGCGGCCCTTCATAGTTCTGCCCTGGGGGGTGACTCTCCCTTGGGCTCTCCCACTAGACCCACGGCATGGACGTGCATGGTGTGCCAGGCCCCAGGCCGGGCAGCGAGCAAGATGGTGAGAGTTCCGGCCCAGTGGAGCTCGTTTTCCAGCAGGGGAGACAGATGCTAAACAAGATGGGTGTTTAGCCTGGGTCGTAGGTTAGATATAAGGGCTTTGTGATAAAGCAGGAAAGGGCAGCAGGGACGTGGGTGCTGGTGGTGGGTGTGACGGGTGAGGAGTGGCTGGCCGAGGGGCAGGTGGACTTCGGAGGGTGAGGGCTGAGCTGGTGTGTGCCTGCCCAGCTGGGGCGGCCTCCTTAGACGGCGGACTGAGGAGCCACACAGGGAGCCTGAGGGGCGCGGAGAGAGGCTGGCTGGTGCTGGGCGCCAGGCACGCACCTTGAATGAGTAGGGAACCTTCAACGGGCTTTGAGCAGACAGTGATGCTGAGATGGGCTTTAACATGATCCCGTAGCTTTTAAACATTGGCAGTAATTCTGGGGCAAAGGCAGAGCAGGGAGACCCAGGTGGGGGCCAGTGCGTGGGTCCAGGTGTGCAATGACAAGGCCAGAGTGAGGACAGCGGGAGATTCTGCCTATAGGTCGGATGAGAGAGGAGAACCAAGGCCCAAAGGTTCTGGCCTGAGCACCTGGGGTGGGAAGTCTGGAGGTGTCGGCTGGTTGTGGAGAGGTACGAGTTCAGTTTGGATTCCTTCACGTTGAGACTAGACACTCCGGGGAAGTGGCCTGGAGGCCGGTTGTCACGTAGATCTGGAGTTCCTGGGAGAGGTCGGAGGTGAAGTGGATTCTGAGCCGTCAGCAGATAGATGGTACTTCAGTGTGGATGAGAAGAGGTCCAGCGCTGAGCCGCAGGGAGAGGGGATAGTCTGACCCATGGTCCAGGAGAAGGGGCACTGCAGGGCAGGGCACGGCAGGGCGTACCTGCGCGAGTAGTCGTGGCTGTGGATGCCCATATGCTGTAGGCTGGGAGGTGGATTGAAGTCAGGATTGAAGAAGGCTCCCTAATTTTTATCCAGATTTGATGTGCTTGGCCTCATCCGTGTACTTATTGCTCTGTTTTAGAAAAACAATATCAATAATAATAAGCACAATAAGTAATATGTACTTATAGAAAGTTCAACAGTCCAGGGGCTTCCCTGGTGGCGCAGTGGTTAAGAATCCACCTGCCAATGCAGGGGACACGGGTTCAAGCCCTGGTCCGGGAAGATCCCACGTGCCGCGGGGCAACTAAGCCCATGCACCACAACTACTGAGCCTGCGCTCTAGAGCCCGCGAGCCACAACTACTGAAGCCCGTGTGCCTAGAGCCTGTGCTGCGCAACAAGAGAAGTCATTGCAGTGAGAAGCCCACACACCCCAATGAAGAGTAGCCCTGCTCGCCGCAACTAGAGGAAGCCTGCACACAGCAACGAAGACCCAGCGCAGCCAAAGCTCAGCAGTCCAGAAGGATAAAGGATGAAGGTCAGGTTGTTTTATCTGTACCCTTTCCCTCCTGTGTCACCTTGGTTCAGTGTGTATCGTTCCAGAGCATCTCGTGTGCATTTGCACACACGGACACGTGCCTACACACGGACACGTGACTACACATACATGCAATTTTCCTCTTATGCTCCCTTCTGTTAGTACTGTGTTCTGGAGACCTTTCCATTCACTTGAGTGACTGCGGTGTCTCAGGTCATTTACTCTACCAGTCCCCTGAGGCTGAGCACTCGGGTGGTTGATCTGGGTCGGTGGGCTCTTTTTCCGCCGGCACCCTGGAAGACGCTCTCTTCACAGGCTTGTTGTCATTGCTGTTTAGAGACATTATTGAACAGTAATCGCAGTCCAGCTCCTTTACGATATTAAGACTGGACTGTCTCCAGGATTTCTGAGAAATGGCGAATTTCATTTGCCAAACTGGCATCCACATGCATCGTTCTGTTCCAGTTTTCTTGGGCTTGTTGCCCTAATTTTTTTCTGTTCAAACGTTCACTGTTAGCAGAATTTTAAATGACTCTTTATCCTGGCAGTAGAGTCATTTTGAGTAAACAGCTTAGATAATTGTGTGGTGTCCTCATTTGGAAGAGGGTAGGAGTCAGGATTTTATGGTGAGCTCGGAGTATTTTCTTAAGTCACTCACGGAGCTTCTAGAAATCAGGAAAAGCTTAAGTTGGGCACCTGAGAACTTTCCACCAGCCATTTGTGAGAGACAGGTATTTAACCTGGGACGTGTGGCCCATGGCTCATGGGGTGAGTCACGGAGGTTAAGCCTGGCTGCATGCTCCAAAATGTGTTGTTTTTAGAGCAGGTGGTTGGTGATTTTCCTTTGGTGTAAAGGAAGTCCGAGGCAGGCAGTCCAGGAGGCCAGCAGCAGGAGGGCAAGGAGGAGGAAGGGTCCAGGAGCTGCCCCGCACTGCGTCTGCGCTCACACCCCATTGGCCAGAGTGGGTCACGTGGCCACGGTGTGCTGCAGCAGCGGCTGTGCTCTCTGGTGGCCCCGTGCCCTGTGAATTCGGATTCTTGTAACACTGAGCATCAGGGAGAGCAGGTACTGGGGTAGGCAGCCAGCAGTCTCTGGTAATTATGAGGCGCTGAAACTTGGCAGGACTGTGTCTGTGCTTTTTTCCTGGAAAAGGATCTGTAATTTTTTAAAAAGTAGATCCTGAAAGCAGTGTGTGACCCTAAAACGTTTTAAATCCATCAATTCAAAGGTGGGTAGGGTGGTATTATCTAACTGAGGGCCACTGCCTTCATGAAGGAGTCCACTGTACCCCTTTAATAATCCTTGCTTTGGTTCTTAGTTTGGAAAAAAGACCAAGTTATGGCCCTAGTGGCTTTGGTCTTTGTACCAACCACAGTTAATCTGCTCAGAGGTCACCTTCAGAGGACCCAGGTTTAGAATAACCCCGGTAAGGCCTGCTGGGCCCTCCCAGCTGTAGGTCCTGCCTGCCTCTGAGTCCTGGGGCTGCGGGTGAGGCTGAACGGGTGCCAGGGCTGAGAGTCGTACTGCACATGAGGGAGGTCGGAGGTGAGGATTTCCTCACGGTGGACGCCTCAATATTTAGTTGTCTGACCATTTTTAAAAAGTATTTTTACTTTTGAAAAGCTGATAAATGTACATGATAAAAAAAGGCAAATATAATTTCCTTTCATCTTTGTGCCCCAGGGATAGTGTGTGCATGTCTAGCTTTTTTTTAAGTGTGTTGCACACATTCTGCCCCATTTTTGTTCATGTAATACTGCATCTCGGGAGTCGTTCCTTAGCTCTGACTGGTCCTTCTAGACCAGCAGTCCCCAGCCTTTTCGGCACCAGGGACCGGTTTCATGGAAGACAAAGTTTTGCACAGATGGTGGGGGGAATGGCTCAGGCGGTAATGTGCGTGATGGGGCCATGGGGAGCGGCAGGCGAAGCTTCACTCGGTCGCCCGCCACGTACCTCCTGCTGTGCGGCCCGGTTCCTGACAGGCCACAGACTGGTATCAGTCCGTGGCCTGGGGGTTGGGGACCCCTGTTCTAGACTGTTGCCTGGTCTCTCATTGTTCAGCTGTGCCAGGCTTGTTGTTTTAAAACAGCATTCAGGTTGCATCGTCCATTCTTTTGCTGCTAAAAGCAATGCCTTGGTTTTTTGTTTCTCTGGTGGGTAGATATTTGCACAAGCGTGTGACTCTCTGTGCTGGGAGGATTCCTTGGTGGGAAGGTCAGGGCCGGGCAGCAGCACTTTGATGCCTGTTGCCTATTGGTCTTCAGAGCTAAGCTCCCATCAAACGTGCACAAGAGCGCCTGCGTCCTGACAGGCCTCTAGCACGCCTGTCACACTGAGCGGCTGGTTGAAATTTGCATTGAGAGGTCGTGTCTTCTCGTGCTTAAAAGCTTTGCGACTTTTTTCCCTGTGAATTTACTCTCATTCTTATCCTCCTTTTGATTAGCTTTATTGGTCTTTTTTCTGTTGCTGTGAAAGAAGGAAATTAGCTCTTTGGTGCATGTGTAACAAGTGTTTTCCACTTTGTTTGAATTTTGCCTTAAGAAAAACCTCTTTATTAAATACAATACAAATAGAGAAAATCATAGTTTTGCCTGTTTGTTGTTGTCATTGAAGTCTCCTTTAATTTATAGGGGCCTTTTTGACGCCGCCCCTCACCCGCCCGCCCCCCCCCCCCCCCCCCCCGTTTAATGAATTTAAAAATATTTCTTTTTCAGCCCATGGACGTGGTTACCCTTGTTGAGGGTCATTTTTTCCCACCTTTTGCCAGGAGGAGCATCTTTGAGTTGGTTTCTGAGTCCTTTTGGTACAGCCCTGATGTCTTTGATCACTTCCCTACATCTGGGATGACAAGATGTTATCTTGCATATTCCTTGCCTCAGATGTGGAATTGGCCATTTCTCCAGGAAGCCCTCATCTCTTGGTGAGAGGCGGTATTTCACAGTGGAGGCTGTAGGGAGGCACGCTGCTCCTGGATTCAGCTCCTGGATTCTGCACACACGCCTGACTTCATATGTCCAATTCCAATACATGCCTGGAGTCAGATCCGCAGCCCCGAGACCTCTTCTGCCCGACATCTGGATCTGCTTGTCAGGACATCGGGAGTGACAGAATTGGAATATCCTGTAGATCCTCATTTGCGCGTGGAAAATTCTCGGAGGGAATTCCCACGCCACCACCCAGTGTGATTGTTAAAATTGTTAAAATTTGTTTTGTGTGTATTCTCCCAATTTTTCTCCCCATTTCTAAGCAGGTAAATTGTATCTCCGTTGTCAGAGCATAGAGCCGTTGCAGACTGCTTTCTCCTTTAGTCTCGGTTCTCCATGTAAACGTAGGCTGCTCACCACTGACCAGCTCATATGTTGTCTCTCCAAGTGACCTTGGTTTTCTGAATCTTGTTTTCCAGCAGTTTCTTCAGGAAGGGTTTCTGGGAGTGCTGTTCTCTGAGTGCGTTATGTTGGCACAAGTTGCTGCCTGTGTACCTGAAGCTCACTTTGTCTGGGTGTAAAGGCTCCCGTTACTTTCCTCGAGTGTCTTGTGTGTGTGAGTCTCCCTTCTTCTGCTGTAGTTGGATAACCTGCCCTGCCCCCCACCATTTTAAGGTGTCCAGTATTTTTGTCTAGATGTCTAAAATAACTTTTCTTTTTTTCTTTAAATAATTTTACTAGAATGTGTCTTGGTATTGGTTGTTCTGCCTGCCCTGCCCCAGGTTTATGGTGTGTCTTTTTCATAAGTAGTTTCAAATGTTTTCTCCTCATTTCTGAAGAGTTTTTTCGGATTTGCTTGTAGTATTCCATTTCATCGCTTTCCTTTGGTTTCCTTTGTAGAGTCCCCTATTAAACATATGTTGCATCCTCTTTGCTTGTCAGCTACTTTTTCTTCAACTTTTTTCTTTCATTTCTTTTTTTTTAAATAAATTTATTTATTTTATTTTATTTATTTTTGGCTGCATTGGGTCTTCATTGCTGCACGCGGCCTTTCTCTAGTTGCGGCGAGCAGGGGCTGCTCTTCGTTGCGATGCGCAGGCTTCTCATCGCAGTGGCTTCTCTTGTTGCGGAGCACGGGCTCTAGGCACGCGGGCTTCAGTAGTTGTGGCTTGCAGGCTCAGTAGTTGTGGCTCACAGGCTCTAGAGCGCAAGCTCAGTAGTTGTGGTGCATAGGCTTAGTTGCTCCGCGGCACGTGGAATCTTCCCGGACCAGAGCTCGAACCTGCGTCCCCTGAATTGGCAGGCGGATTCTTAACCGCTGTGCCACCAGGGAAGCCCCCATTTTGTTTTTCTTACGGTGTAATTTATTGTATTTACTTGCTCTTGGATTCCTTCTAGTTTAGCCTTCATTTCCAAAATTATTTTCCTTATATTTCTAATCTTTTCTGAGTTTTCCCCCCTCATTTCTGAGTTTTTCTAATGCTGGTTTATGGTTAGCGATACCTTATATAATTTCTTTCATGAGTATTAGTTTGTTTTGAAATATTAAGATAGCGTTTTCATCTCTTAGGGACATGTCTTTCTACCATACTTTAACTGTCTGTAGTGATGCTACTTTGCTCCTATTCACTTTTAAAATATATCACCTTGGCATGAGATTTGACCTCAATATTTTCTTTTGTTAATTTTCTGTGGAATTGATTTTCCTGGATATATGGAAGGAAGGCTAGATTTAGAATAGCTTTTCTAATTTCCGTGTCCTAGAGCTCTATTTTCTGTTGTTTTTAGAAAGTTGTAAAACATGTGGTAGCTGTTTTCTTGCGCTCTCCCGGCTCTTCTCCTCTCCCCCCCGTAATTAGACTCTCATTCTCCCTGTCCTGTATGCTTCGTATTCTATTCTAGTCATTTCTTTCCAGTGTATTTAGCGCAGGAGGGAGCTTTGGATGAGTAGTCTTTGAGCGTCCGTGGCCCAGAATGTTGGCCTGTGGCCGTTCCGCAGCTGCCCTGGTGTTTGTCTGCCCCCAGTGGTGCTCACCTCCTGGGTTCAGCCACTGTTTCCAAGCAGACCCGTTTTTTCCTTCTCGCTGACCCCTGCTTCCTCCTTGCTGCACCCTTGAGGACCTCGTGCTGTCAGTGGTTTGCCCACTCGCTCCTGCTCTGGGGCTCTTCAGGAAACACCCGATCTCTCAGCTTGTTACAGACCCTGACCTGGGTTCGCTGTCCTCATTTGAGAGATTAAAAATCTCTGTCACTGCCATCCCTCCCCAGCTGGACTTTTGAAGGGCTCGCGGCAGTACCTCTGCGGGCCCCCCCCCCCAGTTGTTTGTCTGTCACTGCCACCCCTCCCCAGCTGGACTTCTCAAGGGCTCGCGGCAGTGCCTCTGCGGCCCCCGCCCAGTTGTTTGTCATCGGCGTCTGCTCTGGAAAGGACGTTTGGTGCTTTCGTGCTTTCCTCAGTCTCGCGTGAGGTGTCTAAATGGCGGTAACACACCTCGGCCATTTGATGGACTGCACCTACGTGAAGGTGTTGTGTTCGTTTTGTGAAGGGAAATTTAAGGGAGGAGCTTGGCTCCTTCTGCAAATGGCTGTCCCTAAGAAATCCTGGCGCTGCTACCGTTTAAGCTGTAGAATTTAAATCTGGCTTTATAGGATTTACGAACACGTGTGGAACCTGCGAATTTAATTTTATGCCTTTGGAACGTAGCCATTTAAAGGAGCTGTCAGTAGACTCCTGATTGAGACTAGGTGATCTGAAACTCTTAATACAGCTGCCCTGCGTGGGCATGGTGGGGGTGGGCACGTGCGGGGCAGGCGCTGTGCTGTAGAGTTGGGTGCCCGCTGTCCGCCCTCAGGGAACGTGCAGTCCAGTTGGGGAAGATACATTACTTCTTTCATAAATACTTGTTTATAGGTAATTAAAATATAAAGTGTAGAATGATAAAAGTATTATGGTGGCATTGATTCCTGATCTCCGGGCATCCTGTCTGCAAGTACTGCATTTAGACCTCTGTGTTGATGGGTCCTATTTGGAGTGACGTGGCCTCATTTCTGTCTTGGAGAAGGTGTGTCTAGGCCTAATCAGAGCGTTTGAGGATCAGGAAGAAAGGAACGCACTGTGTTGCAGATGTGGTACCACCTCTGTGGCGGCAGGGTGGTGGCGGACAGGCCCCGGGCTGGGGCAGGGGGCCGGTGCTGGGCTCAGTCCTCCCAGGAGCTGCCGCTCTCTGCCTGCCTGAGGGGAGGATGCCGCGAGGAGTGGAAATGGGGTGAGGGGACAGCCTTGGCGGAAGGGTCCTTTTGGGTAAAATTCGGGAGGTATGTTTTCAGTGTTCTCCGGGGTGTGGTGTGTCTAGTGGATCTGAGAGCCGGCAGGGGCAGGCGAGGGACAGGACGTGTTCCGTGGGCAAGAAGGGGACCCAGGGACGTCTGGCTTGGGGTGACGCGTTCTAGCTGTCTTAGGAAGGTGACTTATGAGGCGGTGTGGGAATGGACTGGCGAGGTGGGGACTAGTCTGGTGCTGAAGGACAGAGGCAGCGAGAAATGTTTGGGGGCCATTTCTCAGTTCTCAAAGGACACTAACCTTTTGGTGGTTTGGGGCAAGAAGAACCCTATATTTAAAAAACCCACAGGCTTCTGGTGTCCTCTTGGATACAGAACGTGGCTAGCAGTTTCCAGCATTTCAAGGTCAGGATCGTTCATCTCCCTCTCCGCTATCCTGGCTTTTGTTTTTAGGTGACAGAAACCCCGTGCCTGGTGAGTCTGATTCCTGCCCATTGACCGGCCACTCTCCTCTCGTCCTGGATGATGTCAGAACAGGACCTGGCGGATGTGGTGCAGATCGCCGTGGAGGAGCTGAGTCCCGACCACCCAGGTACACAGCGCGGGCATAGGGAGCCGGCGCTCCCCCGAGTCTGTAAAAGCCCAAAGCGCTTCCACAAGTTTCCTCTCCCTTCAGTAAAGCAAGAGAAAAAGCGGTGCACGCCCCGTATGAAAAACTCGGACCAGAGCGCGTGAGCTCTGTCAGCCGCATGCCCATCCCGGTGGTCCCTCCGCCTCCCCTCGGCCCACCTGTGCACCACACGTGGCTGTCCAGCCTCGGCCCCTCTTCCTGCCCTGCCCCCAGCTCCCCTGACTCCCCTTTAAAGCCCCCTGTGGTCACATCTGGGCCTCTTCCGCTGCTGTGGACAGTCTGCCCTGCACGTGGACACCTGCGAGGTGTTCCATGCACGCTGCTCCCTCCTTCATCCACCTCTTCCCTGGGGACGCTGTTAACATCGTTAACACTGTTTTTCTTTTAAGTACACCCTGCTACAAAGGTCCTTGCTGCGTACTGCAGCAAATACTTTCGTAGGGTAAGTTCCCAGAAGCTGAACTGCTGTGTATGTTCAGAGTTTTGGTAAGACACACTTTATCCGATTATCCTGTGAGGTAACTTTCCTGCCCTTTTGCCAGGGCTGGTAATTTTCCTTAGTCACGTTAAAGGCACCCATCTACTTTGGAACCTTAACTAGATATTAGACACGTTATAAGGGAAACCCTAAATTTCAAGAACTTCATCTTGAACTACTTCACCTATGAAATACTTTGTTAGCACTTTATTTTATAAAAAGATTTCTTAGTAAGGGTCCTCCTTTTTTTTTTTCGTAAAGTTTTATATTTCTGTTAAGTTTGAAATAACAAGCATATACAATTAAATCACATAGTGTTTTGGTTGTCTGGTTATTCTTTCTGGAATAGTAGAGTTGAAATGCTAACTTTTTTCCCCACAGAAAAGAGAATTTTCAGAAATCTCATAAGAAAGTATGAAGATGTCTATCTTGTGTGATCTCTTTGCTGTGTTAGTTGAGAAAGCTTCACTGGGAAAGTAGTTATATATGGAAGGGTGGGTAGCACGTGATTTGGGGATTGAACAAGCAGCCACAAAGAGATTGGGGCACCCTTTCACGAACGCTATTCTTTAGTCAGTTTTTGTCATTTTGCCTCTGAGTTGTTTATGAGAAGCACTGTCACCTGGTAACTGGCAAGATCAAGACCTGCCAGATCCTTGAGCCAAGTCAGGGTGTCTGAATGTAGCTGTTTAACCCCAGTTTTCTCTGTGAAAGTGAACCAGTTTGTTTAGAGCGAGAATGTGAAGACTTGACCTCATTTAGCACCCCACCTCAGAAACCAGTGAACTAGAAAACACGCAGTGCTGTCACTGTACATCACAATTTTAAAAACAGCTGTTCATATTTTGGTGGGTGGATGACCGTTTCTTTAGAAAACACTCACACTGCAATGCTGTAGAAGAAAAATATTCCAGTTATGTAAATTTTAAGCATTTTTAGAACTATTAACATTCTGACAGTTTACTTCCCAATTAAATTCTCTCTCTGTAAATTACAGTCCAAGGAAGGGTTAGAGAAGTCACTTCTGATCCTGGTGGTGTTCCATGTGGGTTCCTTAACTAACTGGGAAGTATAGCTGTGGCTGTGTAGTGAACACCTACTGTGTGCAGGGCTCCCTGAGGCCTCCGTAGACAGGAGGCCTGCCATCTCTGGCCCCAGAGGGCTCCCCCAACACCGGCAAGCACTGTGCTGCATCCCACATGATTGTCCTGAGTGGATTTAAGATTGAGATGATTTTTTTCCTCATTTCTGAAATGTGAACTTTGTAAAACTTAAACCGTATAGTCAAGCAAGTAGAAGAAATGAAAGTTTCCCATAATCCTAGTGATAGAACTGCTTTTAAATTATTGGCATGTACGTCCTTCCGTTTTTTTCTGATTTCCATTTAAAATCAAAATGCTTAGGTTCTTGTGACTTTGCACGCACTCACCACATGGCTGCAGTCTCTTTGCCCATCTGCACACACGTACGATTGTAAATTTCATCGGGCCTGTCATTGCAGGTGATCGTGATGGCTTTAAAATGAACACTGAGTTCTTTTGTCTAATTTTAAAAGTAATGCATGCAGAATGATAAAAAACAAAGTAAGAAAGGACCAAGAAGAAAGTAAACTAGCAGCCCCGCGGCCCGTAGAAAGTGAGCGCCGGAACCCAGGTGTGTGCCCCTGTCCCCGCCACGGGCTGTGTCTCCTTTCCCTCATCTGCTCTGCTGCCCTTTGCTTACAGCCTGAGGTGCTTCGCTCTGCCAAGGGCTCGGAGTCTCCTTCCTGTAGTTACAGGAAACCAGCTGTGTGACCCTGGTCAAGTCGCTTAACCTCTCTGGACTGGATTTCAGCAAGTTAAAAGGATCAGACTAGCGGTTGCCGGAGTCTCCCCGTCCTCCCAGTCCTTTCTTAATTACCAGCGTCCAGTGGGAGTAGGTAGGCTTCGATGAAGGTTCTGAGAACCTGTGTTTTGCACTTGTAGCTACGGATTTTTCCTTTTTTACCTTAATGACAATTCATTCCCACACATTTCATGGAGGTGTTTGAGGTGTGGAGACACAGTGTACTATGCAGGGCCCTCTGGTAAGCAGGATGCTTCTGGCATCGTTGGCCCGTGGCTGGTTTCTGTGAGGTAGAGCTTTGGGTGACAACTTAGCTCTGGAAACCAGCTTACTGGTCTCGCCTGGGACCCCTGAACGGTTCACGTTAGAGTCGCAGGTCTGTTCAGCGTCTTTACATTTTAGAGTTTTGCGACGAATCACCTGGCACATACAGGTGTAAAGGCACCGGGTTTGGGACCATGTGGTGCTGGCCTTGAACTTGGGCCAAGTTGCTCATCCGTGGAGAAGCCCTGAAGACCCCTTGGAAGGTGCTGGTGGGAGGCCTTGATTTCAGCCACACTGGCCGGGGAAGCAGCTTTCCCTGTAACTTAGCGTGTTACGTTGGAGACAAGTTTGATGATTAGCACCTCAGAAAATGTAATATTCAGAGAGTGGCTTTGATTTTGGAATGAGGTGGCCGGCTGACAAGACTTTATTTTAAAGTCGGGAAGAAATCATTATTAGCGATTGGATTCTATCAGAAAAGGGAAGCCGGATAGAGCGTTGAGTGAAAAGCCTGCTGTCTCGGTGTGGGGGTCAACTCAGTGGCGCATTAGTGAAAAAATTTATCCGGTATCTCAGTTTTTCTTGAGATTAGGGAGAGATCCTGTTTTCGGCCTGACTGAGAATTTTAAGTTAAACCTGTAAAAAGTAAAATATGAAGCAGGTTGTGCCATTTCTCATGTCACCTCAAGGTGACCCCTCTACACTTCAGGTGTCAGAACTGTTTCCTGTCTTAATATTAAACAGCTCTGTAAAACTTTTTGAATTAAAGTGTTTTTGTCTCTGCCTTTAATTTTCAGTTGTATTGGAGAATCATGTAGTGACAGACGAAGATGAACCAGCTTTGAAACGTCAGCGACTAGAGATCAATTGCCAGGATCCTTCTATAAAGGTAAAAATATTAATGTATGTTTTTGTTTGTATCTTATGTGGGGCTGCCATAATGAATTATCACAATGCGGGGCAGAGCGGGGAGCACCTAAAACAATAGAAATTTACTCTCTCACAGTCCTGGAGGCCAGAAGTTTGAAATCAGTTTGTCACCAGAGCTGAGTTCCCTGTAGAGGCTCTGGGGGAGTGTCCCTCTTGCCTCTTTCAGCTCCTGGGGGCCCCAGGCGTCCCTTGCCTCATGGCCGCTTCCCTCTAGTATCTGCCTCCGTCTTCACGTGGCCTCTCCTCCCTGTCTGTGTCTCTCCTTTTCTGTCTCTTATAAGGGCAGTCTCATTGGATTTAGGGCCACCCTAACCTAGGATGACCTCATCTTAATTTGATTACGTTTGGAAAGATACTGTTTCCAAGAAAGGCCACGTTTGTAGGTTCTGGGGGTGAGGATGTAGACGTATCATTTCTGGGAGTCACTGTTCAACCCCCCACGAATGCATAAAGGCGTGACGTTTTCCCTTGAAGAATCACATGGTTTAACTGGGATCGCTGCCACATGAGGCCTCGTCCTCCGTAGACCCGTGGACCTATCGTGCACGGAGGGAAAGTGCACAATTCCTGTGGCGAATATTTTCTACTAGTGATGAAGCACTTTTGTGCCTATCGTTTAAGTCACCTGAATTTTAAAGTTTGCTGGATGGGGTCTGGGAAACCACAGAGTCAGTCGTGGGTGATGGCTGGTTCTTGGGTTTGCTTGTTTGGTCTGCAGTTTGCAGAGCCACGGAGATAAACACCAGCACTTGTGAGAAGTTAGGACAGCAGTGCAGAGAACCAAAGCGACTTCTCCTATGCCCTCTGCTTCTGTAGGGCTGTGTTTAGAAACATCTGGCTCATCTTTTTAACAAGGAGAAGCAGCGTGAGCTTAAAGATACGTGGCGTGGTTTAAAGACACATTCAGTTAAATTTCTATTTCATACTAATGGATAGAGGGCCGCTGCTTCAGTAACCCCACATTATGTCTTAAAATAAAGTGCAGTTATAATTTTATCACAAAAGAGGCGTGTGTGGTAAACAGCACAGCAGTCAGATGTGGATAAGGTGCAGTGAAAGCGCCCCCGCCTCAGCCCCGTCCCCTGGTCAGCGAGCAGGACCTCGGGCCCCGGCTTGAACCCGCACCCGTGTGCTAGGAAAAGTGTGCTCACCAGATTGCCAGAGCTCTTTATTTTTTTTTTCACTTTAAATTGGTTAATTTAATTTTTTAATATATCTTTATTGGAGTATAATTGCTTCACAATGCTGTGTTAGTTTCTGTTGTACAACAAAGTGAATCAGCTATACATATACGTATATCCCCATATCTCCTCCCTCTTGTGTCTCCCTCCCACCCTCCCTATCCCACCCCTCTAGGTGGTCACAAAGCACTGAACCGATCTCCCTGTGCTATGCAGCTGCTTCCCACTAGCTATCCATTTTACATTCGGTGGTGTATATATGTCCATGCCACTCCCGGACTTTGCCCCAGCTTCCCCCTCCCTGTGTCCTCAAGTCCATTCTCTATGTCTGTGTCTTTATTCCCGTCTTACCCCTAGGTTCTTCATGACCTTTTTTTTTTTAGATTCCATATATATGTGTTAGCATACTGTATTTGTTTTTCTCTTTCTGACTGACTTCACTCTGTATGACAGACTCTAGGTCCATTCACCTCACTACAGATAACTCAATTTCGTTTCCTTTTATGGCTGAGTAATATTCCATTGTATATATGTGCCACATCTTCTTTATCCATTCATCTGTCGCTGGACACTTAGGTTGCTCAGAGCTCTTTAAAAGGAATAGATTTGGATGATTTTTGGTTAATATCCCTTGTATATAGAAGACTTATTTAAAAGTACTATTCTCTGCCTTTCTTTGTTTTATTAATTTGTGAAGTTGTGTTATTAGTGTATTCACAGTGATGTTTGTCCAAACTCCAGGCAGAATCACTTCTAATTCAGAATTAAGACGATGAGGTTTCACTGTGTTTAGGGAATTTGGGAGCCGCATGGTTGATGCCTTCAAATTATAAAAAATAGTGGGGTCATCGGTGATTTGATCTCAAGACTTCAGCCAGCGGCTAGTGGTTGTCACGACGTCTTAGGTCAGGGTGGGCCTCGGGCGCTGCCTCGATGTCACTCTCAGGGGATGGGCCGCCCGCGCTGTGTCTCCACATGACCCTGGCACGGCCTGCCGTGCCTCCACGGCCCGTCCTCCTGTGGGGGAGTCAGCGGAGGGTGTGGGATTTAGCCCTCTCCCGTATGTGTTAGCTCTCCCGCGATGGGACTTGTCAGGGGGGTGATTGCTTGAGACACAGCAGGTTGTTGGGACAGTGTGTGGGTTTTATTTACACCACTGCTGCCCTTACTGCCGTACAGACCGGGCAGTTAGACAGATGTGTTTAATTTCTTCAGAAGATCAGCTCAGTCTGTTAAAAGCACTGAATAAGAGTATCCATTTTCCCCGCCTCCTGGGCCTTGACTCCAGCCGCACGGTGTGATGGACCACATGGCTCTAGCTGTGGGGTCACCTCCCGTGAGGAAGGGGAGCGGCCGCCGGAGTGGGTCAGCCGCGGCCAGTGGGCAGAGGGGCCGGCCTCCGTGCCGCCGTGCGCTGGGGTCCCGGTCTGCTCCGAATGGCCCCTGTGCCCGTCTGCTCTCCGCGGTCTGTCCCCTTCCTGCTGATGTGACTGGTACTCTGGGCATTTTTCCCTTTGAAGTCAAGGGCAGAAAAGGAGAGAGACAAGGTAAAATACGAACTCTTCACTATTTCAGCTGCTGCCCCCCCTGCCCCCCTCACTGCTGAGCTGGGCGGTTGGATGCCCCAGGGGCTTGCTCCGGGCTGGCGCCCGTTTCCCAGTATCAGCTGGTGAGGCTAGCGGGGGCAGCAGCCTGCTTCCCTCTGTGCCCCTGCCGACTCAGGGCAGGAGCAGCCGCCGTGGGAGGGGGCGAGCTTCCTGTCCGGTGTTTGTCTGAGCCATTCCTTGCCTTTGGAGCCACACACGTCCCTGTGGTCGGCGGGACTTGGGTGGCAGCAGTGGAAGGCGAGGCTGCTCTTTCTGTGGCCACTAGGTGGCAGGCGTGCTGCTCCCACGCGCGGGACAGTCATTGCCACATTTCACCTTGGGGGTGGGGCTCGGGGGAGTGTAACACGAGCAGGCGGGTTTCCGGGCCGTTTTGATGCTGGATGTCATCTGTTTTCATTGTAGAATTTGACCAGTTTTATGTGTAAGTTTACTGATTAATAGAAACTTGCGTTGTAACGTCGACTTACATCTTGTGTTATACGGACTTAAGTGTAACTAAGAATCGCAACTACACAGAGGAGAGCCCAATTAAGTAGTCACATTGTGAGTGCACAAGGTCGAGCTTGTCTAGTGAAATGCTTCTGGCTTATAACTAAAGAGCTGAAGTGCGAGGATCGTTCTGTGGGAATAGATACAGCTGAGTCTGGGAAATAACTGTTTGATGTTCCTTGGAATTATCTCCTTGGAGTTCAGGATGCCCTTCCTGAAGCTTTCCTTTTTTTCACTTGCAGTCATTCCTGTATTCCATTAACCAGACAATCTGCTTGCGATTGGATAGCATTGAAGCCAAGCTGCAGGCTCTGGAGGCCACATGTAAATCACTGGAAGAGAAACTGGATCTGGTCACCAACAAGCAGCACAGCCCCATCCAGGTGCCCATGGTGGCGGGCTCTCCTCTCGGCGCCACCCAGACCTGCAACAAAGTGCGATGGTAAGAACCTCCTCCCCGGGCCCATGCCCCCTGGTGCTCTCAGGGCGGGATCCTAGTCAGACTGGAAGGAAACACGGGGCCTCTGCGGGGTGGCTGGGGTCGTCCTCACAGTTTCATTTTGACATAAGCCAGGCTGGTGCATCTCTCCTTTGGAACTGGCCCACCGGAGCTTTGAAGCTGTACGTTCGTTTCTTCTCTTTTTTTTCTGTTCCATCTGGCTAGTCTTGAGAGAATTTTTTCTTCATAGGTAGCTTTTTTTTTTTTTGCGGTACGCGGGCCTCTCACTGTTGTGGCCTGTCCCGTTGCGGAGCACAGGCTCCGGACTCACAGGCTTAGCGGCCATGGCTCACGGGCCCAGCCGCTCCGCGGCATGTGGGATCCTCCCGGACCGGGGCACAAACCCATGTCCCCTGCATCGGCAGGCGGACTCTCAACCACTGCGCCACCAGGGAAGCCCTCCACTGGTGTTTTTATCCTTGCCCACGGTGGGCTACGAGGAAGTCTCAGTGTGACGATGGCAACACTTGTCTTTGCGCTTGACCAGAGCTCGGGGCTTTTACTGAGGGTCTTGTCGTGGCTCTCTGGGCCAACTGCTGCCTCTCTCCCGTGTGTCTGCGGAGGAGGGTGGTGGGGCTCAGAGGAGGGGGAGCCACGGCCAGGCTGCTGCCGCGTCTGCAGGTCCACCCACGTGTGCCCTGGGGCACGTGGGATTGAGGAGGGTGCTCAAGTATGTGCCTCGTGTCAGGGTGGCTGCCTGTCCTGGTCTGCCTGGGACAGCCGTGGATGACGCCTGCAGTGTGGGCCTCCTTTAACTCTCAGAAGTGTCCTGGGGTGTTGGAGACCCTGCGTGGCCCCGAAAGCTGCTCTCCAGCCGGGGTGGGGGACCCCAGGGGTCTCTGTCCCCAAAGGGAAGGCCTGTTGGTCCGTGGTGATTCACCCTGTGTTTATACCTTGTCCTGATGGGTCAGCCGTATCTTTTCTCCCAGTGAACATTTGTGGAGTGTGTCCTCTCTGCAGGCAGTGAGGCTCAGACCTACCAGGACCAGTACCTTTTTTTTTTTTGAAGAAGAAGCTGGTTGTCCATTTATTTATTTATTTATTTATTTGGTTGTGCTGGATCTTAGTTGCAGCAGGCGGGCTCCTTAGTTGTGGCATGCATGTGGGATCTAGTTCCCTGACCAGGGATCGAACCCGGGCCCCCTGCATTGGGAGCGCGGAGTATTAACCACTGCGCCACCAGGGAAGTCCCAGCCAGTGCCTTTTTTAAAGAATAATTTTTTTGTAATGCCCTTATATCCTAAAATGCAATGTTTAGAAAATGTAATTTAAAAACTAATGTAATGTCTTAATAATAATGTAAGGAGAAATAAAAGGATGGTCATGTATAATAAAATAACATATATTTTGATATGGAAAAGGCTGGGGGAACTACATAAGGAGTTAGTGAATAGGACCAAACCTCCCATGTCAGAGCTGGCAGCTGGGAGGGCTGTCACCCTGGGACTCAGATACCAGTTGGTGGTGGAATATTTCAAAATGAGCAGTTCTTGATGAAGTTTCACATAAAGCAAAGTGTAGTTTTTTCTAGACTCAAACAATAGTGAAATTCCGGGAAAATTCACCTTATGTTGAAACTATCCAAAAATACTTCGTGTATGAGTGTAGAATGGAGTAAGATTCTGGGCTCAGAGAGTTAGAAGCATGTTGTTCACGCCCGTGAATGGGACCTGTGGGATCTGTGTGGGAAAGGTTTCTGTCGGGGAGGCTGTCTCATGCCGTGAAGGCTGGCAGCCTCCTTGGCTCTGCCTGCCAAACCCGTGGGGTCTCAGGTATAACCAAGTGCGCCCCCGGGCCCCGCCCTCGAGGACTGTTGCTCTGAGAGGTGAGGCGAGAGTGAGACAGGCTTCCTGCCCTGAGTAAGGATGGCTCTCGTGGTGGCGTGTCACTTTGTCACCTGTGTCGGGAAGAGGTCGTCTTCAGGACCCAGGGATGTGCCGCTCATACTGCACCGTCGGTGGTTTGTGGCCGTTCCATGAGGTTGGGCGGACGAGGACGGGTCCTCGGGGCTGCAGGTGGCGCTGCAGCTGTGCTTGGACCCTGAGGCCGCTCGTTTGGGGCTTCCCTGGGTGTCAAGTCCAGGGGGGAGGACGGACCTCGGCGGGCAGGTTGTCCTCGTTTGACACCATGGGGTGACCGGGCTGAGTCACAGAGTTGTGCTGTTTCCAGTCTGCCCGTTTTCAGAAGGAGGATGGGGGAGAAGGGCAGGTCTGCAGGGACCACCAGCCCTGTCCTCTCCTGCAGGCCAGTGATGGACCCGCCATGGCCACGCCCGGCCTGCTGCTGAGCGCGGCCTGACTCGTGGGCCACGTCCCGTCTGACGATGGCGCTGATGGCTGCTTGGGGGAAGGCACTTCCAGACTGCAGGGAGGCCCCTTCTCTCTCCAGCATTCCGGTGACTCGTGGGGGGGCTCGTGGGGCGTGTTAGCGACTCTCCTGTTCAGGAAACCCAGAGCGCTTCCCTCCGCTGGGGAGAAGCTGTCATCGTGGAGAGACCTCCGTGTGCATTGACAAGTGGTGAAATCAGAGTAAAGTTTTCTAATACAGACTCAGGTGTGTAATCTAGTTAATCCAACTCAGTTAGCTTTTCTGGTTTTAAAGGATCGTATTGTGACATAAAATCAACCCATTATAGAATACACTTATTGTATGTTGGCAGCAGATTTATTACTATCGTTAATAAAACCATTACTTATACAAGTTAATGTTAGATTAATAGAAGGAAAGGTCACTCCTTTGTTTTCTTAGACATAGTTTAGAATAGGTTGTTTATGAATGATTTTCAAAGAAGATACTAAGTCTGGCATTTCCCTCCATGAATGTTCTAAAAATGAGAAATAAAAATTACCAGTAATCGAAAGCTGTTAACAAGAAAATTTGGGCAGAAGTAAAGGTCAAGAATTCAACCCTAGTATATCAATGAAAAAAATGTATATTTAAGTTAGAAAATGACTAATTTCTAAGCACATAAGTAAATGAGAAACGTGTGTCTTAAGTGTGGGTAGTAGAACAGAGAAAAGGAAGTCTCCAAAAAACAATGAGAAATTGGTTAACGTTCTGAGTAATAAAGTACTTCTACAAGTACTTTGTACCTCAGATACTTAAAATAACAGTTAGAAGCATATAAATCCCACATTATTTTATATCCGGATCATGTGCTTTAAAAAATAACTTAAGATTCCTTAGGCCACTTGGCACTGGCGTGAGTGTTGTTGGGAAGTCTGTCATCTCCCAGGACAAACGAGGACGACCCTGAGGGGCTTGTCGGCTGTGACGAGGCCTCTGGATGGTGGGTGACGAGTTGTCCACTGCAGCGTCACTGGCCCCTCCACTCGGAGAGGCCGCACCTGGCCCAGAGCAGTCCAGCAGCTGTGGGACGCACCGAAATCCACTCACCTGTGGGTTATTTCTAATTAAAACTGGCCTGGACTAGACTTTGCTCTCAGCTCTGAGAATTATTTATTTATTCTCTTGAATTCCCAGAGCACAGAGGGCAGTGGACTGCTGCCAACCCTATTTGGCATTTTGGATCCAGATTTTTCAGATTCTACGCCTGAATGAGATCCTTTAAATAAATTCAAGAAAAAAGAAGAGAAAGAAAGAGAGAAAACCTTTTTCTTTGATGCTAAAGCTTAATCATTGTAATAAACATGTTTGTAAGTTTACTTGGATGGGCTTTCATTCAGCAATGGTGTTCTACTTGGGAAAGAGAAAAATGGACTTGGCTTCTTTCGGGTGACTGCTTCCTTTCCTCCTTGTACGTGTGCCGTAAATTGGCATTTTGCCTCATTGTGATCCTAGGTGTAGCCATGTGAGGTTTCAACCCTAAAGCTGTGTCGTGCTGGCATTGGAAGGGGCAGGCGCCGAAGCTTTCTGTGACGAGCTGCACAACTCAGTACGTGGCAGCTCACCCTTCACGTGCCCCCGTGAGCATTTCAGGAGCAGCCTCCATTGAATTGCGTGGCGTGATGGGATCAAGTGTGTGGATGGGGACGTTTATCTGGATTAATGTAAAACCCCATTTTCTGAGCTTTGAGGCCAGGCACAGCCACTTGAAGGACGGCAGTAGGTAGGACCGAGCTGAGCCTGGGGTGCAGGCCCACCTGGGTTGCTGTCCTGGTAGATGCCCTCTGGGAGGCCAGTGCAAGTGCCCATGTGCAGTGTGGGGACCCAGGGACCTGTCCCTGCTGCCCAGCAGGGTCCTGTGGAGCCAGACTTACCGAGAGTGACTCCAAGCCAGCTGGTTCAGGTTTGTTTGTTTTCATGAACTGAACATACTGATTAACTAGAAAAATGCTTGTGTTTCTTTTAAAACAATTGATTTTTATTCTTTTTTTGTTTTTTATATATATATATATATATGTATATATAAATATTTATTTTTCTGGTCTTAGTTGTGGCGTGCGGGCTCTTCTTTGTGGCGTGTGGGCGTCTCTCTAGTTTTGGCACACGGGCTCCAGAGCGCGTGGGCTCAGTAGTTGTGGTGCATGGGCTCCAGAGCATGCCGGCTTAGCAGTTGCCCTGCAGCATGTGGGATCTTAGTTCCCCAACCCGGGATCAAACCCACGTCCCCTACATTGGAAGGCAGATTCTTAACCACTGCACCACCAGGGAAGTCCCTCTTTTCTTTATTATTTAATGTACAAATGGTTTATTTATTGAGATATTATTGACATATAACAAATTTTTAGCTTTAAAAGCTTAAACATTTCTTTTAAAGCTTTAGTGTGTTCCTATAATTTTAAAACAATTGTAATGAATCAGAGGCTTCTTTCCCCCCCCTTAATATTTATTTATTTATTTCAGCTGCGCCGGGTCTTAGTTGCAGCACACGGGTCCTCGTTGAGGCATGTGGGATCTTTTAGTTGCGGCACGAGGGCTCTTAGTTGTGGCATGCGGGCTTCTTCGCTGCAGCATGTGGATTCTTAGTTGCGGCATGCGGACTCTTAGTTGTGGCATGTGGGATCTAGTTCCCTGACCAGGGATCGAACCCAGGCCCCCTGCATTGGGAGCGCGGGGTCTTACCCAATGGACCACCAGGGCAGTCCCGAGAGTCTTCTTTTAATACTCAAAACTGAAAAAAAGAAAAAAAAGTGATTTCTTTTAAAGTTTTTCTTTCAGAGAGATGTGTCATGTAAGATGAAAGTTTACGTGTAAGGGGAAAGTTTTCTTCTTTCTTTTCCTCTAAGCTGGTTATTCACCCACAGAGAATTGAACTATTTATTTATTTATTATTTAATTATTTAAATTATTAAATTATTTAAATTCCCTCTAATACGCTGATTGCTGATTCTTTGTTTTATTTCCCAGAGGGTCTTTTTAAAAAAGTAAAAACGTTGATGGATGTTTATGGAAAGGCTGTTCTGGTTTTTTGAGCCCTCATGGCTCCTGGGTAGAGAGGGGCCTCCTTCTGGGTGTCTCGGTTCCAGCAGTGCAGCCCCAGCGTCTCTGGGTAGTCATATCGTTCAGAGTTTAAGGTTGAAAGTACAGCATTTCATAGGCTTTGGACTGTGACAAGATAGGGTTGTTTGAATTGTGAAGAAATGGTTTGGTTTTAGCCATGAGGGATTTGTTTCATCCTTTCCTTATCAAACTTTGCATTTCCATTTAATTTTGTGTACGTATGACTTCTTTTCCTGACTGGTGTGGGTTACCTTTCACAGCTGCACACTTCTGGGGGCCTAATCCTGGTACCCTGTACGTGTCAGGGCTACCGATCAAAGAAAACATACAGTTTACATACATACAATTTAGGGGATTGTTAACCTCATGACTGCAGATTAGAGATGCAGTCTAATAACCAAAGCAGGTATAGTCAGAAGTGTTAATAGACCATGCACATTCTCATCGTTTGGAGCACTTCTCTAGTTTTAGGATAACTCATGCCTCATGATTGGGGTTGTGTTGAATCCGAAGACCATCTGGAGAGAACTGCCATCCTAACACCATTGAGTCTTCTGATCCACGCACAAGGTACACCTCTCCATGTTCGCAGGTCTTTGATCCCTCTCAGCGGTGTCGTATAGTTTTCATTGTAAAGCTCTTTCATGCATTTGTTAAATTTATCTCTGAGTACTTCATACTTTTAGATGCTCTAATACATGGTATTGTGTTTTAAATGTTAACTTCTGCGTGTTCATTGGCAGTATATAGAAATACAGTAGACTTTTCTCTGCTGACCTTTATCCTGAATTATTTCTAAATTCACTTGTTTTAGTAGCTTTTCAGTAGGGTTTTTAAAAAGTTTTACTTCCTATCAAAGTTCTGTACCTTTTCTTACTTCGCTGCACTGGCTGTGATCTCCATTTCAGTGTATACTTTTTAAAAAATATTTTTACCTTATTTCTGGTCTTTGAGTGAAAGCAACCAGCCTTTCACCATTAAGTGTGATGTTAGCTGCACATTTTTCATAGCTGCTCTTTGTCCAGCTGAAGAAGTTCCCTTAGATTCCTTATTTTGTGAGTTTTTGTCCTGAGCAGGCGTTGAATGTTTACATGCTTTTTATGTACCTACCTGAGATGACATTTGCTTTTCCTCCTTGATTCTGTTGCTACGGTGAATTATACTGCTTGATTTTGGATACTAAAGCAGCCTTGCATTTCTGTCGTAATAAGCCTGACTTGATCGTAGGGTAGTACCCTTTTTATGTGTTTGGAGTGACGGCTAATATCTGGTTATGGATTTTTGCATCTCTGTTCGTGGATTGTATTAGTCTGTAGTTTTCTTTCTTGACGTGTCTTTATCTGTTTTGTTATCAGGATAATGCTTGCCTCAGAAGGTGAGCTCATTGTCCATTTTTTTAAAAGAAGTAATTAATTAATTAATTTATTTATTTATTTTTGGTTGCGTTGGGTCTTTGTTGCTGCGCGCGGGCTTTCTCTAGTTGCGGCGAGCGGGGGCTACTCTTCATTGTGGTGCATGGGCTTCTCATTGCGGTGGCTTCTCTTGTTGCGGAGCACGGGCTCTAGGCGCACGGGCTTCAGTAGTTGTGGCACATGGGCTCAGTAGTTGTGGCTCACAGGCTCTAGAGCGCAGGCTCAGTAGTTGTGGCACACAGGCTTAGTTGCTCTGAGGCATGTGGGATCTTCCAGGACCAGGGCTTGAACCCGTGTCCCCTGCATTGGCAGGCGGATTCTCAACCACTGCGCCACCAGGGAAGCCCCATCGTCTGTTTTCTGAAAGTGTTTCTATAGGATTAGTTTCATTTCTTCCTTAACTATCTGGCAGAGTTTGCCAGTGAAGACATCTGACCTAGGTTTTAATTTTGAATTCAATCTCCTTAATAAATGCAGAACTTTAATAAACGTGGAACTTCTTGAGGCGGTGTTGTTTGATTTGTGTCCCTCAGGAGGTTTCCTGTTTGTTGAAACTCTGGAGTTTATTTGTATAATATTCTCTCTTCACTGTAGGTCCACGTGACATTCAGTGGCTGAGTCTCCTCGGGCTCCTGGCCTGCGGCACTTACTCAGCCCCTTGTCTGTATGGCTTTTGGGGGTGCTGGTCAGGTGTCTCGTGGGGTGCCCCTGGTGGCTTGGGGAGGATGGTCGCAGAGGTGAAGGCCTCCCCCCGCCGCTGCTGGGGTGCAGCACGGCGTGGCCTGTCCGTGTGGCCTGGAGGCGGGTCACGGGGCTGAGCGGCGGCAGGCCTGGCCTCTGCGCAGGCGCTGTCCTCCCCGGCCCCTGTGCTAGCCCCGCTCAGGGAGCAGAAGTCGCGCGCTGCGTCCCAGGGAGCGTCTGCGCCTTCAGGCACTGGCCTCACACTGTCCCAGCTTCGGCCGTCAGTGCTCGTCGGTGGCTCCGGTGACCTTTGACGCCCCCCTCCCCCTTGTGGGTCTTTTGTTTGGTTTGAGCGCTTCCTTCCGGGCTGTGCAAGACGTCCCTTGCCTAGTCCTAGAGGCGTCCTGTCTCCTTTCGTTGGGGACGGAGCTGTGGGTGCCAGGGTCTGGCTGCCTGGGGTGTCCCCCACTCCCAGGCCTGCCTTTCTGTGAGCAGGCGTCTCTGCAGCTCCTCGGGAAGGAGAAGAAGGGACGCACAGCTCTTCTGCTGCCTCAGGGCTGTGACTTTGCACTTGCAGCGTCCTGTCCTGGGCGCTGTGGCTTCTGTGGGGTGGGGGCGGGGTGCGGGGTGGATCCCACGCCTTCTGGGTCCTGTTGGCTCCAGGCAGCTGGGGGTTGATGGCAGGTTGCCCCATTTCTCTGGTGCAGTTGGTTATTTTGGGGGAGTTGGTTTTACACTGTATTTTGCTCATCCCCTTCGATATTGGAAACAAAGTTTCAGTGCTAATTTATTCTTATCCCTAAGAGTGTTTTTGTGGATCCTGGTTTTTATGACCTTTTCATCTTTAACCTGCAAGCTAGGGAAATAAACCCTTTAAGACACATGTTAGTGACTGTCTAGATGCCTGGCTGTTGGCTGGTTTACGGGAACTGCCGCAGCCCAGGACCCCTGGGACTTGTGCCTCCTGCTTCTGTTCTTGGCGCCAAGTGGCGTTTCTGGTCCCCCCACTGCTCTCCCCGCAGGGACCTGAGACCCCATGCCCTCCATCCTACTCCCTAAGGCCTCTGGGATGCGTGAGCACTTGTCCCGGGGCTACGTTTGCGTGGAAGGCACCTGGAGATGGAGCCTGGCTGTGCGGCATCTCCCAGAACAGGTGCACCTATGAAAGGGGGCAGGGGGTCATGGTGGACCCCAGCCTACCTGCCTCTCAGGTGTGAGAACCTCGGGGCATCTGGTTTTATTGTTTAACTGAGCGTTGAACAGTAACAAAATTGTTTTAATTTATTGTTTTAATTTAATTTATTTATTGTTTTAATTTATTTTATTAATTTAATAAAAAATCTGGTTTTATTGTTTAACTGAGTGTCCCCCCGACCCCTCTTTTTTTGCTCTTACTGAAACTCTAGGACCCCGGTAAAAAAAGTAAACAATTTTTCTTTTTGTAAGTACAATACGTGGGACACAATTTCGTATTTTATTAGGACCCCGGTTCTTGTATGTGAGACAGGACTATAACTGGAAAGCCAAGGATATGTGCCTTACCCTCCTGCTGGCATATTCTCATAAGCAGAAAAGAGGATTACTCGAGATTCTTGTGAGCTCGCTTCTGTCAGTAGAGGGTTACACAAAACTCAGAAAATTAATATTATACACATTTCCCAAACTGAGCTGGATGAGTGACAATTTTGAATTGCAGAAGGATCAGTGTCAGCAGATATACTGTAGTGAGGCTCAATGGTAGGAGAGAGGGAGGCAAACACTTTTTCGCACACTTTTTATTCTTATTTTTGTATTTATTGTTTAAGATTTATTTTATTTATTTATTTTTGGCTGTGTCATGTGTTCATTGCTGCACATGGACTTTCTCTAGTTGTGGCGAGCAGGGTCTCCTCTTCATTGCTGTGCGCAGGCTTCTCATTGTGGTGGCTTCTTTCGTTGCGGAACACGGGCTCTAGGCGTGCGGGCTTCAGTAGTTGTGGCACGTGGGCTCAGTAGTTGTGGCTCGCAGGCTCAGTAGTTCGGGCACGTAGGCTCAGTAGTGTGGAGTGCGGGCTTCAGTAGTTGTGGCACATGGGCTTAGTTGCTCTGCGGCATGTGGGATCTTCCTGGACCAGGGCTCGAACCCGTGTCCCCTGCATTGGCAGGTGGATTCTTAACCACTGCACCACCAGGGAAGCCCCACACACTTTTTAATATTCGGCTGGAACTCCTTCCCCACCACAGAAAACAAAATTGGGCATCATTGTGTGAGCAGAAATAATGCCCAACTTGACTGCCTCACTCACGTGTTGATGAAAATAATCAATAAACAATCTATAATATGAACAGAGAAGAGTTTTACATGAGTGAAACTAAGGACTATAGCACAGAAGACTGCTCCAGAGAAGCAGGGTTTTCAGCACAGTTTTATATCTCGTCAGAACAGGGAACATCAGACAGGTCAGGGACACACACACTCCTTCAGGGTTCCCACGGGACAGACCGGCATGCGCACAGAGTCGGCGTGGCCTTGGCACCTGGGAAGGGAGGCTTATCGTGGAAGGAGGAGCAGCCCTGGCCTCCCGGGGAGGGAGGCATTTCATGTTATTTTCGCGTGGACACTCTCTGCTTCTGATCACTGTGGCCTTTTCTTTAACGGTTAAAGCAGATGTACAGTGAGTGTCCGCTAGGCCACAAAGTCAAGCTGACTCAGGTGTGAGCCAGGGTGGCGCCCACACCTCAGTGTGCGAGCGTCCCTTTCACCACAGGCTGCAGGCAGCAGCCCTGTGTGAGCCGCGCTGCTGTGCGCCGTTGCGGTCGCAGGTCACACTGGAGGCTGGCTTTGCCGGCTGGGAGTTGGCGCAGGCACCGTGGCCCGGCCCCCCCGCCGCGCAGCCTCGCCTCTGGGCATTTTAAGTCGCCTAGCCTTGTCTTGGGAAGGTTAGAAGCTTCTCCTGAGACGGCAGTGCCCCCAGCCCGTGTGGATGCTCGGGACGCGCCAGCCCGGCCCCAGCGCTAGAGTATCTGGTGTCCACGGCGCGCTGCTGCGGGTGGCGGCTGGTCTCCTCTCCCGGATGAGCTTTTGCTCAGAGAACTCACAGTCAGCGCTTGTGGACGTTCTTCTTGCTCCTTGGAAACTGGAAATAAGGGGTGACCATGCTGCTTGGACAGACCTGATTTTTCCCGAGGGACCCCGTTCCTCCAGGGAGCCTAAGGAGTGCTGGTGGGGTTTAACCCCATGCCCAACCTGCCCCCGCCTGCCCTGAGCCACGTCCGTGGCCGCTTGTTCACTGATGGCAGCCTCGGTGTCCATTCGAACCATGGTCACGTGGTGGGACTGATGAGCAAGGGGCAGAGGTCATGTGGTGGGACTGACGAGCAAGGGGCAGAGGAGTCGGTGCTTTAGGACAGCAGCACAGGGCGTTCTGACCTGCTCACCAAGCAGTTTTCTGAAACTCAGGGGAGGTTGAAGGCCGCTTTGTAAGAGAACTTGGAAATGTTTCCCAGGACAGCTCTGAAAGCTGAACATATTTGGTTTTAAATCCATCAAAATAAAACCATTAAAATCCCCAACTGAAAGGGTAAGTGGTAGCAGTAGTTGAAATAGGATTATTCCTGTTGTTCACCAGCAAGTGGCAAAGGGCACGAGAGATTCTTGGCTTTGAATCCAGGCTCCGTCACCTGAACGTGATGAGACCTTGGGCAGATTCTACCCTTTCTAAGCATCAGTTTCTTCATCAGTAAAAGTCGTGAGCGAGGGTTGCTGTGAGGGGACGACGCGTGTGAGCGCTTAGTGCTCCTTGGTCCCCGGGAGGCCGAGAAATCATTCACCGAGTGTCCGACGCCGTCAGCCAGCCTCGTGCCTGCTGGGCGCACACGGTCAGCCCTCAGGACGCAGGTTGCCCTGAGTGAGGACGGCATCCTGGGCTGTGCTCTGGGCCTCGCGTCTATGGGCGCCTGCTCTGTTCTTTTTTTTCACAGTATGGACCAGCCGAGCGAGCCCGAGGTTGCCCCTCAGATCTGAGGCTGCTCCTTGAACACACAGGCTTGCCGGTGTCCTGGGCGTTCATCTAGGCAGCCGGGATGCGTCACTGAACAAAGCAGACGGAAGGTCACATGCACAGTGGGCTGGACCGGGTGGGCTCTGGGGGAAGCTGGTGCTACTGGGAGCAGTGGGCGGGGATTTTGTGCTTCGTGTTGTTTTAAACCAGGGGCACCCATCAGAATCACCTGGGGGAATTGTTAAAAAAAGAGAAGTCCAGGCTCTCCAGGGCGGGCCCTCGCTTCCCCAGGAGATTCTGATGCTCAGGGAGTCGTGGGGTGCAGGTCCGGCTTCACTGACTTTGGTAAAGGACGTTGGCTCTGCCGCTTGAGGACTTTGGGCTCAAACCTGCCATTGCCACTGAGTGGCTGTGTGATCTTGGACGGGCTGTTGGCTATCTGTGCGGGGAAGGTACCACAGTGCCCGCTCCAGGTTTGAGGCTTTGTTTCACGCGGGGCCCTGGGGCAGTCCTGCCTGAGGGGGGCGGCCCCCGCGTGACTGCCCCGCGGAGGTGGTGGGGGCCCTGCGCTCACAGTCACTGTCTGCCAGGGCGGGCAGCCCTCGGCACGTGGTCACAGGTCACAAGCTGTAGGGCGTGCTTTACTTCTGAATGATAATGTTCTTAGGCCAGAGTATTCAGCTTGTGTGTAACTAGCATAATCTTAGAATTAGGCAAGAATGTTCAGCTTGCACGTTAGCCTCATCTTAGAATTAAAACAATCAGGATGGTCTGTGGGTCTAGGCATTTCCCTTTTCCCTTTTGGTTAAGTTTTTATTTAACAGGAACTTTGAAAACTGACATACAGTTCTAAGTAAAGGTATAGATAATGGTTTAAGACTGTGAAGGAATGAACTGAGCACATAAAGTTTTAAAAACCAGAATGACCAAGGAATAGATAAATTGATCAACAGAACTGAATAGAGAGCCCATAAATAGACCCACACAAATATGCCGGCTAGATTTTGACAAAGGTGCAAAAGCAGTTTGATGGAGGAAGGACAGCTTTTTGAACACATGGTGCGGGAGTAGTTTCCACAGGCAAAATGAAAGAAATGAACCTTGGTGGAAACCTCACACCTTGAGCAGCAATTGATTTAAAATGGATCACAGATTGCAACATAAAATGTAAGACTGTAAAACTTTGGGATGAAAACACAGGAGAAAACCTCTGGGACCTGGGGCTAGGCAGAGGCTTCTGAGACGTCACACCAACAGCATTATCCATGAAAAATAAAAGAGAGAGTGGACTCAATCGAGATTAAAAACTGACGCTCCTTGAAAGACCTGTTAGGAGCTGAAAAGAAGCGACCGACCAGGAGAAACTGTTTGCAAACCACATATCTGATAAAGGACTAGTGGAATGTCTAGAATAAAGACCTCTCAAAACTCAACAGTGGAAAGTCAAACAATCCAATTGGAAAGTCGGCAGAAAGCAGAAACAGCTCTTTTACTGGAGAGGAGAGGCGGCTGGTGAGTGAGCGTGTGCAAAGGAGCTCAGCAGCGCTAGCCAGCAGGGAGACGAGGACAAGAGACAGCTGGACACAGCAGGGACCCTCCAGATGCTGGCGGGACGCGGAGACCCCGGGCCTCGCGCCGCTGCTGGTAGGCGTGTAAGACGGGGCAGCGGCTCTGGAAACAGATCGGAAGCATTTCTCGCCGTTAAAATGTCCTCACCGTGTCGCCCAGCAAGCACGTTCTTGGGCACTTATCCCAGAGAAATGGAAACTCATGTTCACACAGAACCTCCACATGAATGGCCATGGCCGCTTTGTTTGTAATAACCAAACCTGCAAACACCCCGAAGGCCCCTGTCTGGGTGAAAGGTTAAACATGCGGGTGTGCCCCTAGGCACATGCTTGGGCCTGGCCGCCTGGGAGGTGTCAGCAGAGGCGGCTCAGAGGTCGCACGCCCCATGCTCCCACCTCTGTGACATCCTCTGAGCGTCCGAGCGGTAGACACGGAGCAGGTTAGCGGGTGCACCGGGGAGGGAGGGTGGGCGTGTCTGGGAGGCAGCACGACAGGCGCACGTGGAGCCTGGTGCGATCTGAACGAGGCCCGGGGTTGGTGCCAGCAGGGTCCCAGTGTCGCTTTCCTGCCCTCGGTGTCACGCTGCCGCTTACACAGGACTCCCAGAGAAGCAGAAGCAGCGGGAGGGGTGTGTGTGGGGACAGCTAGCACCCACTCTAAGGGGCTTCCCACTCGGAATTGGCTCACACGGCTGTGGAGGCACCCAAGCACGTGCACAGTCTGTGTGGCAGGTGGACAGGCAGGGGGCATCGTCACCAGGTGGCACCCCATGGGCAGGAGCTGTTTGGAGTCTCCAAGATCGGGGACAGCCTAAACTGCCTTTTATTATTATTTTTTTAAATATTTAATTTATTTATTTAGTTTGTCCATGTCATGCAACCTTTTATTATTATTTTTTTAAATATTTAATTTATTTAGTTTGTCCATGTCATGCAACTTTTTATTATTATTTTTTTAAATATTTAATTTATTTATTTAGTTTGTCCATGTCATGCAACCTTTTATTATTATTTTTTTAAATATTTAATTTATTTATTTAGTTTGTCCATGTCACGCAGCATGTGAGATCTTAGTTCCCCAACCGGGGTCGATCCTGTACCCCCTGCAGTGGAAGCGCAGAGTCCTAACCACTGGACCGCCAGGGAAGCCCTTCAACTGCCTTTTAAAGCTCTCACCCGATCAGGCCAGGCCCACCCAGGGTGATCTGTCTCTCGAGTAATTTAACATCAACCAACTGGGACTTTCTGTCACATCTGCAAAGCCCCTTCCCAGCAGCACCCAGAATCGTGTCTGACTGGGTACCTGGGGCTGTGATTCGGCCTTGGCAGGACACTGACGTGCTGTGACAGTTGCCCCGTACGGAACCTCAGGATAACTACTGCTGTCTTTTTTTTTTTTTTTTTTTTTTTTGCGGTACGCGAACCTCTCACTGTTGTGGCCTCTCCCTTTGCGGAGCACAGGCTCCAAACGCGCAGGCTCAGCGGCCATGGCTCACGGGCCCAGCCGCTCCGCGGCATGTGGGATCTTCCCGGACCAGGACACGAACCCGTGTCTCCTGCATCGGCAGGCGGACTCCCAACCACTGTGCCACCAGGGAAGCCCTGCTGTCTTAATGTGATGTGGATGTTCCATAATTTTTGAAAAACAAAATATTAAGTTGTACAACTTGAGGTTGACGTAATTGCATTAGTGGAAAGGTGTATTTTCTGGAATATTAATATTGGTATTTAAAAACAGATTCATTGCTCACTTAAATGTTTCTGTTATAATCTAAATACCATCATCCATTAAAAACAAGTCCCCTGATGAATAAGCTTTGGACCGTCAAATTTTACATCATCCCTTTTGCTTTTTGAACTTTCTTTCCCACTTCATTTCCTTCACAAGATTTTATCCTGTCAACCAGGCTGGTGCATTCCTGTGCAACAGAAATACGGATAGAAATTGAAGCTGAAAAATGTATTTACTGTAACCGTGAGGCCTGGAGGGTTAAAAAAAAAAGCTCTTCTGGATTGAGGTCTCATTACAGTTCTTAGTACACAGTTGAACAAAACAGGGTAAATTATTACCAGTTTATAGTTAACAATGCAGTGTTGTGAATTTACCCTTGAGATGGATGGGGTTTAGTGTTAGTTAATTCCTGAGTCTCTGGAGGGTTATGAGTAATCTATCACTTAGCATGGCGTAGGGTTCAGTGTTGGTTCCATTTCTGGTTTCGGTTTTTATAGTTTGAAGTTGTTTACATAGATCAGTCTGTGGAAGATGGAGGAGGTCCTCATTTCTTGCAGGTGTGTACCAGCAGTCTTAGTGGTCTGTCACCACAGCTTGCTTTGATTATCTGTGAGCTGAAACCCTAAGTAGGTCCTCCGTGCGCTTTGTCAGAGGCGAGTGGTAAGGAGTGACCCCCGCAGAGCGCCTGCTGTCTTACGTCTGGATGGACGGGGTGCCTGAATGTGATTGCGGGGAGGCTTTGTGAAAGGGAACAACCACACTGGCCAGAGGTGCTCTCCTGGGGCATCATCTGTAGGACATAGAACGTTCTGGAAGGAGGGCGTCTGGGAATTGAGGCCCTGCGGGATCTGCACACCGAGGGGCCCCCGACGGTCAGGTGCCCCGGGGCTCCCTGTGCTCCAGCTTGAAGCTGGTTTTCTCAGACCAGCATTTCCTTGGTCTTAAGGTCCTTTAGGAAACAGAGGTGTGTTTAGTCTAGCGACTTTGCCGGATGTTGGCGTGAATCCATTTTAACCTGTTTATTTCCGGCAGACATCTCAGACCTTGAATGTGCTCGTGTCCATCGTGATGTCCTATCGGGGTGAGAGGGAACACCTTTGTGTGGGTACCCTGTGTGTGACCTTGGTACCTGGCCACTTGTGGTGCCTGACCTGTGGGTAGGTGGTGAGGATCTGGTGGGTTAGTTCAGGTGTCACTGATGATTAAGTAGCTCGGCTGAGAAAATGCTGACGCCTTTGAGTGGAATGCAGGCGACTATGCTTTTTTAGGAAAATATCCTGTGGTCCTGCCGTTCACTTCCGCATGACACGGTGCCATTTGTGCCTCTGCTTTTGGGGACATTTAACAGGGTGTGGCTGGGACAGGGGCTGGCTTCTCATGGGTGCCTTTGGGTTCATGGGCTTTCCTCCTGTAAAAGCAGGGTTTCCCCGACTTGGAGTTTGGAGAGAGAGATCCAGGCATGACATTGCTCTCAGGTAACACTGCTGTACATCTCGAGTGCCTGTTCTTTCTGCACAAAGCACGGCGGGAAGCGCTGAGGGCTGGAAGGTTAATGAGCAGAAAATCTTGACGACTGTGCTTAGAGACGAGCCACTGGCTCCCGCGTGTTTAAACACGTGTCTCAAAAAATGAAAAAATAAATAAACACATGTCTCCCTCCGGAAAGAGCCCCCGTTGGGGCACAATTCTTTTGTAGCATCGTTTCCTTCGAAGCAAAGTCCCCGGACCCTTGGCTGTAGTTCCTGCACTGGCCCAGCAGAACCCAGAGGTCAGTGCCCGGTGGTTCCCCCGCAGCCCCTCCGCAGGTGTTCACCCCTTTCTGTCATGACACTCACATCCTGGGATGGAACTGATAAGCACAGTGGTCACGAAAGCCCAGATTGCACGTGGGAATTCGCTCGGATGCAGTGAGTAAGTCTCAAGCTGTTTTTCATGCAGACCTGCTCCTTCAGAAACCTTCCTGCACAGTGACAGCTGTGACACCTCTGTCTCTTCTCTGTAAACATGTAAACATTTGTAACCCGACTCTCCCGACAGTGCCAACAAGGAGCAGAGCTAGACTCTCCATTAAGAAGCCCAGCCCCGGCTCGCACTTTGCCCGGTGTCACTCGTGCACGTAGCGCAGCCCTGCCGGGGCCTCCCCTCTGGAGCTCGGGGCGTGGGCGCTGACTTTTGATGACTCTGTGCTCTGACAATGAACGCTGTCGTGTTAAGGTCTTCTTTTCTCTGTGATTCTTTTGTTCCCTAGCGTCGTCCCCCAGACTACAGTAATTCTCAACAGTGATCGGCAGAACGCCGTTGTAGCCAAGATGGAAGACCCCCTGAGCGGCAGGGCACCGGATCCCCTGGAAAATATCATTAGCAAGTCAGTAGCACGACACCCCACCTCTCACCGCCACCACTGGGGCCCCGGGGACAGGGCGGCGTCCTGGGGCGCCCGTGTCGTTGGGCCCAGGGTTCTCCGCGGCCAGGGTCTGGGGAGGACGGCCCGGCCTGTGTCCACCGCCGCGCGTGCCGGCGGGAGGTACGCTGTGTGCTCACCACGATGCGCGGATCCCGCCCTCTCACCTCACTCCCATCTGTCTGTCTGTCCGAGCATGTCGGGTCGGCGACGTCCCCTCTGGTTGGTGAAGTGGCGGAGGCGTTTCGAGGTGGTGCCTTTTCCACCCCTTTTTCTTTGGAGACGCTTTGGCTGTACCCTGGGTCAGAGGCGGGAGTGCGTGGAGGGCACCATCGCCCCTCGTGTGCTGGCGCCCCGCCGGCATCGGCCCCACCGCGCTGCTTCCCAGCGAGTCTCGCAGGCCCTCCTGCAGCCGGTCCCGCTTCTACCTGGCTGTAGCCCAGGTCCCCAGGGCCCCAGACCCCAAGCAGACCGGCTGCAGGAGGTGGGTGCGGACGCTCCGGGCTGAGGCCGTGGGCCGGCAGAGCAGCAGAGGGTCCGTGTGCCTCGTGCCCGCGAGGGCGGAGTCGTGGCCAGGTCCGGAGCGTTTAGCGAGGTCCAGCCCCCAGGATGGAGCCCCCCGGCGTTTGCCTCGGCAAGCAGGGACCTCGCGCTACTTCCCCTTCCCCGTGCGCGGCAGCATCTCGAAGGAAGTCGAAAAGGTCATTCAGAAGGCAGTAGCGTGCCTCCGGGTAATGGAGCCCGTTTCGGAGCTGGCTGGTGTCTGGTTTCCTGGCCGTGCCTTACTACGCTGTATCGGGGTCCCTTGTGGTGCTAAGGATGCCCCCCAGGAGATCCTCGACTGGCTTTTTTAGCCCCCTCGAGCGGTTTCTGTCAGTGGGCTAGTTGGGAGTGAGAGCTGCGTCTTCACAGGCCGGGTCATTTCTGGGACATCTCTCGGGACGGAGTGGATCGGTGCAGTCAGTCTGGGTCTGCAGACATACTTTCTCTCACTCAGCCTTTCCTTTGACACGGCCTCAATCTCACCCTGATTCAAATGTCAGCGTTTTGTAGGGTTACCTCCATGATCAGAAGGGAGTGTTCTAGGCCTTGAGTCACAGCGAGTTGTGATTTCACTTCTTTTGTGATGTAAACATTTTTTAAACGTTTCAAGTTCCATACAGTTTCTTGGAGCCACAGGCTGTCTCCTGCTATTAATCTGAGTAGAAAGAGCTGAGGGAAGGCTGGTGGCCCAGTGCGTGTGCAGAGGTAGCTTCTCTGAGACGTGAAGGGGAGAACGTCGGGGTACAGAACCGTCTCTGCGTGTTGCTGTGCTGCTCTCACCACACTGCTGGTGTCTCTGTTTCCCGCGCAGCGCGGTGCCCGGGCGTCGGCAGAACACCATCGTGGTGAAGGTGCCAGGTCAGGAGGACAGCCACAATGAGGACGGGGAGAGCGGGTCCGAGGCCAGCGACTCCGTTTCCAACTGTGGACAGTCAGGAAGTCAGAACATCGGCAACAACGTCACCCTCATCACCCTGAACTCGGAAGGTGCGTCCTCGAAGCTGCTCCTCTTCTCCGCGTGGACGGTAATGGGCGTGCCGCGGCTCTTGAACAACTCGGGCTGAAACTGCGCGGGTCCATGACACGTGGACTGTTCACTAGTAGATGTTACAGCGTTGTACGGTCTGCACACGGGGAGTCGTGAATATGGGGGCGCTGCGTTCACGGGGGGCCCACTAGCAGTTACGTGTGGATCCCTGACCACATGGAGGGTCGAAACCTCCCACATTGTTCTGGTGTCAGCTGTAAATTTTTCCCCTGCTTTTTAGAAAAGTAATATATGTTTATTGTTTTTGAAAGATGATAAGATATGAAAATGACAAAGAGAGCACAAATAACTGGAGACATTCCTCATCCAGAGATCTCTAGAAACCTTCTGGGCTTTTTCTGCGTTAACATACACGCTAGATTTACGATTTTGTAACTCGCTTTTCCCCATTGCGTAGTAGAAATCTCTCCACGTTGATGCAGATTTACATAATCGTTTTCAGTCAGGTGTGCTTATTGAATCTAGCTCTGGAGGCTTTCCGATGATGGACAGCTGTAACTTGAGAGGTATCGGTTGGCTCTCTTGTCTGACCACAGCTCTGTCCTGTGTCTCTGATGAGGGCCTCACGCAGACTCAGAGGGGCCACACGTCCAGGTTGAGTCCACGCTGCCCCTGCCCACTGTGATATAGGGGGAGCATCCTTTCTCCTGCTGGGTCTGGGGTCCACTCTCACCTGGCTCTGGGTCCAGGTGGTGGCCTGGCATGCCCTCCAGAGGGTTCCTGCCACCTTTGTCCTTCTCTTGAGGGCTGAGTCAGTGTTTCCCAAAATAGCGCAGAGAGAGAGGAGGGAACTGGGCAGATGTAGCATCGTGTCACTGAGTCCTCAAGCCTATAATTTGTTAACTAGGAAGGGCTGGTGAGGTGTTTCTGCTTCTCCGTCTGAGTCGTTGATTTTTCCTAAGAGCACAGTATAGATTTTTCTACAAAGATTTTCCTGTTAGACTTGTTACCACATCTGAAGCATTGAAAATGTTTTCCTTAAAACGTCATTCACCTCTAACATAAGTTGCTAGGGTTGAGATGGCAGAGCAGGGAACAGAGAAAAAGCAAACTGGGCAACTTAGAAAAAAAATTGAGGTCTAATTTCCATTCCATAAAACTGACCATTTTAAAGCAGACGTGCCGGTAGAGGGTGCACATCACCCCTGTCTAATTGCAGGGTATTTTTACCACCCCAAAGAGACCCCACAGCAGTACCCCCGTGCTCCAGCCTCCAACCCTGCCACCTCTGATCTGCTTCCTGTCTGTGGGGTTGCCTGTTGTGGATGTTTCATACGAGTGGAAGCACGTGGTGCCCTCCCGTTGTACATGCACCAGTCCTTCATTCCTCTTTATGGCCGGATGACGGCCCATCTAAGTGTGTAGATAGGCCACACTTTGCTGATCTGTCACCCGTTGATGGACGCTGGCGTTCCCACTTTCTGACTGTCACAAACAGTGCTGCTCTGAACGTTTGTGTGTAGGTTTTTGTGCGTGTCTTCATTTTTCTTGGGCTGATACCTGGGAGTGGAATTGCTGGGTGAGGGCAGCTAGTCTCTCTACTCATTAGACTTGAGGAAAAGAGGGTTGCTCCTGATTTCATCTTAGTGGATATCGAATGAAAATTACATCTGTAACAATTGCAGAGAAAGCTAATTGTTCTTATTCTTTTTCCATGTGGATTTTGGGTAAATACTCCTGTAGGTCTAGCTGTGTACTTTAGGCCTAACTTGTTTGGTTTAAACGGCCTCAGCTCTGAAACATGACATTGGATAATTTGGGGGGAGTCTGGGGTTATCATAAAAACCAAAACTGTCATCTTTTAAGTTTGTATGCCCTAATGTGATCTGATTAATGTGAAATATATTTCAGGGGGGACTGCAGACTGACTCTAATGTGAGCTTACAAAAAGGGATCCGAATTTGAGCTTATTAGCATTAAAATCTGTAGGGAAAAAAGTACAGGTTTTCTGTGTGTGAGTGCAAGCTTGCTGCCACTGTCCTCGGGAATGTGTCCCCCCCCACCCCCCGCAGTTCTACGTCCTGAGAATGTCAGGTTGAGCCACCTCGGTTGGCACGGGGTTTGGGAAGATGGAACAGAGACTGCCGGTGTGTGCACGTAAATGTGGGCAAAAGAGCTAATCTGCGAACGTCTCACACGGGCCTGCAGTGGCGTCCTGTGGCCAACATCCGGTGACATTTATGATGCACTGAGAGTCGGATTCGCTGCTTCCCTCCCGCATCCTCCCGGGACCAGAATAGCTTGCTCGACTGGGGAGCGTCCAGTCAGCTACTTCCTATCAGAGAAATGGGGATAAGATGTAGGCGCTGAAGGGCTGGAGGCTCGGCCTTAGGTGGAGTCATCTTACTTCCTGATAAGAGCCCAGGGCTGCACATAGACAGACGTTCTTCTCTTCTTATAAAAGTATTTCTGTGCCTGATGGCAGAGAACCACAGAGTTTCAGAATGGCTGTTTCTTAAGAATTCCGCATTGTCTGCACGAATTGGCATGCCGTCCCCTAGCAGATCTTTATTATACTGGAGCGGTGCCAGGGGATTTACCCGTGCGTTAATCGGCAGTGCTGGCTGTCACGGCACCAGCTCCGTTTGGATCAGAGAAACGCTGACGGTGGGGAGCGGTGAGCCGCAGGCTTAGCTCTTAGCTCTTGCCCTTCTCTTCCCCGGCACAAGGCCTTCGTTTACCCCGATCTTTGGGAAGTACTGAAAGTGTGTGGGGTTCATCGTTCCAAGATTAAGCTGGTGAACTGAGTCAGAGAAACAGATTAGCCAAAATGGACCAAAAGTGGGATCTGTGCATTAATGAAGGGATTTAGTTAGATTCTTAATAAAGAGTTTAATTCCTGCCGTTTATGCATTTGATAATTCTTACAGAACTTGACTAATCCTGCATGTAAAACGTTTGGTACTTGCCTTTAATAGGGAAGTACTTCTGTTATAATTGAATTATTGTCAGAAATCAGCCTTGTATATGTTGCAAAGCCCCAGTCAGTGAAGTGATTTATACTCACGTATCTGTGAGTATAAATAGATACAGATACTCACATATCTGTGCTGGGGTGGGGGGCAGGGCAGGGAGAAAGTCTGGGAGGAGCAGGTGGTTCAGCAGGGCTGTCAGGCACAGCACGGGGACCCTGGGGCACCTTCTCCGGGGTGTTGCTGGGCTGTGGGCTACGAAACAAGATCAGTACAAATTGCTGTGTTCACGAAACTGCAGCTGTACGTGTGCTGAGGAGGAAGTTTAGCCAGAAACATTTCTTGAGAATTTGTTCACATAATTTATTTTACGTGAACTTTTCTTAACACAAATTCTTTTTATTTTAAAGATTTGTTTTGATGTGGACCATTTTTAAAGTCTTTAGTGAGTTTGTTACAATATTGGTTTTGTTTTATGTTTTGGTGTTTTGGCCGCGAGGCATGTGGGATCTTAGCTCCCCGACTGGAGGTCGTACCTGCACCCCCTGCATTGGAAGGCAAAGTCTTAACGACTGGACCACCAGGGAAGTCCCTGCATAAATTCTTTGTGTATTTAGTAACATTAAAACGCATTTTAGCAGCCGTCATAAGTAGGCTGCTGACAAGAGCAGGATTAAGAAAGAGGAGTAGTGTAACAACGTCAGTGGGTCTTTGTGCAGGACCCCGTAGTGAATGGTCACTGATCCCAGATCAGAGGAGAGTGGCCGGAGGGTGGCGTCACAGCATCCCTCGCCGAGTCTCGGGTCGGCATGTGGGACCCAGCATGGGGACACCCCGTCTCTGCCCAGCGCTCTTGCTCTTTCTGCCAAGTGTCCTTGGACACTCGCTCTTGTCACGGTTGAGCTCATGACGACTGTGCTCAGCGGGCGGGATTCCCCGGAAGAGGCTGGGCTCCGTCCAAGGTGTGGCCACGTGGTTCTGTGGGGTGGGCCCAGCCTCGGGGGTTGGAATTGGCTGCAGTGCCAGAGACGTTTGTGTTTTCCCTTTCCCTACAGCATTATCCTGTATGTAACCTAACGCTTTCGAATTCCCAGTTTAAAACCCCCAAATTGTCGATCTGTCCACAGCTTGAAGATGCCACGTCAGTCCCAACGGAGCAGAGGCGCGTGGGCTGCAGGTACACAGTTTACTGTGTCTAAAGCCAGGGGGGCAAGCTGTCAGGTTCTGTGGTTGGTTGGAGTGTTACAGATTCACTGCAGGCGTCACCCTTGAATGAGGCTCACAGTCACGGTGTAGACACCTTAATTCACAAGGGCTCAGAAACAGGCGACAGCTTCCGAGGACGGAGTGTGGTCCATGCTGAGAGGCGGCCCACAGGGCCTGTTCTGGAAAGCCTCCTTGAGCCCCTTCCCGGGGCCACTTGGTCCCCCCCACCCCCAGCCCGCACCTCACATGTAGAGAACTTCGTAACCAGCTTGGGCAGCCTTTATAAAAGCCCAGTGGAACCACAGCCTGATCCCTGCTCGTGGGCACGAGGTGTCCTCTGAGGCTGGCCCAGAGGTGCTGGAGCCGGCCTCGAGGACCTGACCTCATGTGACCCCCTGGGCCGTGTGTGGACACCCCGTTCACCTCAGAGCCTGCGTCGTCACCATCCCTTGGGTGGAGACTGAAACGCCTCCCTGGTGGTCCCCTCTCGTGGCTGCAGAGACCAAGCCTGTTGTGAGTGATCGCCGAGGGGGACTGGCGGCCAGGGCGTCTGGGAGCCAAGGCAGCAAGTGTCTGAGTGGCCCATCCTGGGGGCCCTTCCCTCCATCACAGCTGCCCGCACAGGACTTAGAGGCTTCTGGGGCCCCCTGGACGGAACACCGGCGTCTTTGGAGAGAGCCCGGGCGCTGGGCTGGGCTTCGTTCCGGGGTGGCATTTGGAGTGCTGGTGACCTCCCAGCCTGCGTGACGTGTGTGCAGGGCATGCAGGCTGCTGTCGGAGGACTCGCAGTTTGCCCTTTGCTTTGGAGGAGTGGTGACGCCTTGTGTCGCGTTTTCTCAGAGTCCCTGAGCTGCAGTAAGGCATGTGAGGTCCTGGCACGCAGGAGGCGCGGAGTAGATACTGTCTTGTCTTTGCCCCACGCGATTAGCTCCCACGCCTAGGCCCGGGCCCAGCCGAGTGGCTCGGAACCAAGGCTCCCTGGTGTCAGTGGACGTGCTGGTGTGTGCATCAACTGCCTCGGGACGTGTGCCGGTGCGTGTGTGTGCGTGCCTGTATGGACGTGTGTGTTCTGTGTATACACGTGTATGTATGCATGTGTGTCAGCGGGTGGGGAGCAGGGGAGGCATGGCACAGGTAGCTGCTTTATCTCTCTGTCAAGTCGGCGACCCTGAGACTGTGGCCATCTTTTTCGTCTTGGGGCTTTCTCCCGTTCGTTTCATTTTCCTAGAACTAAAATAGACCCTCACAAGAAGTATTTGTATTCTGAACTGTTTGGTAAGAAAGTTGAAGCTACTGCTGAAGGTTTTTCTTTGAATAGCGTTTTTAGAAATGTCAGTTAATTTAATTAAAGATTTAAATGATTGGAATAGAAAGCAAGTTTATTTTTCTTATAACCCAACTGGTAGTTTTTAAATAAAGCCACTAGAATCTATTGTTTCAGATGCCAAAACTGGACCAAGCTATTTTAGTAAAATAAATATATCCTTTCTGAATTGTCAAAAGGCAGATTTCTCAAATATTTATGTGGGCTGGTGCTCCGTCTTGTTTTACATTTAAAAGACGAGATTCATTGTCACTGGTGGGAAGCTGGGCCCAGGCTGGGCTCCGGCTCTCGGGTCGGGTCAGAGGTGACTTGGGGCGGAGTCAGCAGGTGTGGTCCTCGCACCTGGGTGAGGACTGTGCGCCCTAGCGTCTGGGCCAGGGAGCGTGGAGGCGCTGCCGTCTCCCGGGAGTGCCTCGGCAGTGACCGTGCAGCCCTGGTCCTCCCTGCCCCGGAGGGGTCCTCTGTTCCCACGACAATGGCTGTGTTAGTCAGACTTGCTGCAGGCTGTGTTTCTTGTCCGCCTGGCTCGGGCTTCTTGCTGGTCAGATGACCACACACCTGAGACTCACAGCATGAAGGAAGTTAGGTTGTAGACAGGTTATAAAATGCCTTGCAAAATTTTGAGGTGTTTGAAAGACACTTTCTGGACAATTTCCTACATGACCAGAGATGTTTAAGCCATTATTTTCCGGAGTGATAGGGAGGGAAAATAGTTAATTTTTAGACTAATTTATTTTTTGGGGGGAGCAGTATTCCCTGAAATAATAACTTCTGTAGGAATTTAAAATGCCATGTTTCCTCCTCCAGAATGTCCTGGTAATACTCCGGGAGGCCCCTCTGCCAGCTCTGGGGCTGGGCGTTCATCCGTGGCCACGTGTCAGCAGGGGACTGGGCGAGGAAACAGCCCTCGCGGGCCCGCAGAGCCCGTTGCAGTGGCCACGCGCGCCCTCCCGCTCACGGTGGCCAGCCGGTCGCTTCCTCACTGAACCCGTCCGGCCCTTTCCATGTTCTCCTCTGCAGCACAGCTCGCAGAGATCATCCGTGAAGCCTGGGGAGTTTCTGATCGGTCTGAGGATGGTCATTCTTTACGTAAAAATGAGGCTTGGCTTTCCTTTGTGAACGCTTTCATTCATTTAACTTGGTGTTTTGCCTTCCTAAGAATTAAGTTTAATAGATGAGGTCGCTTTTTCGTTCCTTCCTCCTGGATCAGTTTGACAGTGTCTGCCTTTACCCACGTGTGACCCCGCTGTGTGCGTGGGATGGCGTGGCGTGGCCCCGCCTTTCTCGGTTGTCGCTGGAGCTGGGAGGCTGAGGCTGTCCGGGGTGGCGTCTGCAAGGAAGGTGGCCCTTGCTCTGGCGCATCGCTGTTGGAGCAGTAGGGCCAGGTCTGGGGCTTGGACAGGTGGGGCGCTCCTTGCCCCGGCCAGAGAGCCGAGGCCCCCTTGCTGGGGGCTGGCAGGACTCTGTCCCTGACCCCCAACCCCCAGCCCCGCAGCCTCTGGTTCTGTCATGGTGCATGTGCGAGGGCTCTGGCAAAGAGGATGCTTCCGGGGCTGGGGAGCCGAGGAGGGGGCGCGTGTGCGGGCAGCCCCCGGGGAAGCCGGCTCTCAGTCGGAGTCAGTGATGGAGAAGCCGAGCCGGCCTCGCTCTTGGACGGAACGGCCATCCCGCCACCTCCACGCACGCTCAGCGTCACTTTGATGAGATGTTGACTCGCGGTTTGGAAAATGATGCTGAGCTCCTGCCCAGCGTTTACTTTGCTTTAAAGATATTATCTAAATGCGGGAGCCGGCCTTGTAGAACTCATGGTACTTGTTTCTGAGAAAAGCGCAAGGCTCTCTGGCCCCGTGGCAGTGGGGTAGAGCCTGCAGCCCACTGTCCTTGAGTCCAACGCGGCGCCCCTCCTGCAGCGGCCTGCCCCTCCCCCCCCACTCCCCTCCCTGTCCCTCCCTCTATTTGCTTGTGGCTTGATGGCCGCAGGTGGAGGGAGGGTGGTCCTTCCACTCTGTTTGGTGTAATTAAGCCTGTGATCCTACATTCACTGAGGGTTTAGATCCTGAGCACTAGACCCAGTGCCAGGCGTAGAGTTGCCCAGTGTCTGTAGGTAAACTAATAAACTCTCCAGGAGTTGGAGCCTTCTTGGCATTCCAGGGATGACTGAGAGACAGCGCCTCTAAAAGTCGCTTTCCATCCACGTTTAGATCACGTGTCCACTAGCTTTCCTGTAGGCAGGTGAACGTAACAGGTGGCTGCTGGCGAGAAAACTGCACGTATCCGAGCCTGTGCTCGTAGCTCTACCTCTTCACTTCTAAACCATCTGTGTTCCTGAGAAATGATTTTTCTGACTTACCTCTGATTCCGAGTTCCAAAAATCAGATCTGTGATTTGTTCTTTGTCCTTAGCTGAAGTCAGGAGCTCAGCCTCCCTGGCCCTTCCAGCGGCCGCCCCGGCCCTTCCAGCGGCCGCCCCGGCCCATCGGTGACGTGGTCGTCCTGACGGGGTTGCAGAGCCTCGCCTGGTGTCGGAGGATGTCCTGTGATTCAGGAGCCCGGCCGGGAGCGGCTGCCTGTGGCGTGGCAGGGCAGGGGGTGCGAGTCACAGACCGGCTGGCCTCTGGGCCTCGTGCTCTGTTCCAGGCCTGCGGCAAAGCCAGGCGGGGCTGGCTGCCCTTGTGGGGCCTTCTTTGCGCGTAGAGGCCAGAATGTAAATATCAGGACATTTCAAAACAAATCGCGTGAGAAATCTTGAAACAGTGATGACCCTGTTGGCTGGGACACGGCTTAAAGGCCCGCCGGCCTTGGCAGGAAGCTGCGTCCCTCCTAGAGGCTCTAACTCTCCCCCTTATCGCCGCCCGGCGCTGGTGCTTTCAGGGGCCGCCGCTCACACCTTAACTTGCCTCCACGTTAGGATCAGAAGGGAGCGTTTGGAGAGCGGCCAGATGTCCAAGCGAGTCAAGAGTCCTCTTGATTTGTGATCATACGTGGAGTTTCCTTTTGCCAAAGGATAAGGCTTTTTAAAGTTGATGTTTGTTTGACAGCCGTCAAGCCCTTTCACACACGTGGTCGATCCTGCAACTCCTGGGAGGCTGTGACAGAGAGGGAGGCTGGGTGGGGGACGCTGGCCCACTTGGTCAGGGTGTAGCCGGGAGGCCCAGTGCCCACTGTGTGCCTCCCAAATCGTCTCTCATCCCAGACGAAGCTGGCGGGGCGCTGGTGGGCTCGCAGACGGGGTCTCCCGCCTCTCCTCCTGGGCGGGAGGAGCGCCAGCTGCCCTGTTCCTCTCTGTGGGCCCCCTGCCTGTCCTGGGGACGGCCCGGGCCGCCTTGCTGGAGGTAGAGAGGGCGGGGGCAGTGGCCGGAGCTCACCGAGACCCCTCTCTCTCGCAGAGGACTACCCCAATGGCACGTGGCTGGGGGACGAGAACAACCCCGAGATGCGGGTGCGCTGCGCCATCATCCCCTCCGACATGCTGCACATCAGCACCAACTGCCGCACGGCCGAGAAGATGGCGCTCACGCTGCTGGACTACCTCTTCCACCGCGAGGTGCAGGCCGTCTCCAACCTCTCGGGCCAGGGCAAGCACGGCAAGAAGCAGCTCGACCCCCTCACCATCTACGGCATCCGCTGTGAGTGTCTGCCGCCACCCCCGTGCCGGCCGCGGGAGGGCTCCGCTGGGGGTGGGACCGTGCTGTCGGGGGGAGGGGGCTCTGGGTCAGACCTGGGCATGGGGCCAAGAGAGCCCTTTGCGGATTGAACGTTTCCTTTAGGAAGGGCTGCCCAGGGCACAGGCAGGCCACCCGCCTCGTCCCTGTCCTAGAGGGCTGGGGTTCTGGGCTGCCGTCGCTGGTGGGGCCGGGGACCTCGTCATAGGGATCTGGATCCCCCGCGTGGCTGCGAGGGTGGCGCAGGCTGGAGTCTGTCGTGACGGCATCGTCCGGGTGACATCTGGAAGGGGTGCGGCGTGCCCGCTTCCTGCTCGTCAGCACCCGCTGGCCTGGTTTCACCCGAGAGCCCGCCCGACCCAGAAGGCGTTCGACACGGCTTACGATAAAGACGCGCGGGAAGCACGTAGGGTTCCGGCAGGAGGGTTAGGTGGTCACGTCTGACGATAAAGACGCGTGAGAAGCACGTAGGCTTCCAGCAGGAGGGTTAGGTGGTCACGTCTGAAAAACCTGGTGCTGGAGAGTCTGAGTTAGCGAAACGGAATGGAAAACCAATTACCCAGAGTTCACTGTCTCACAATAGAGAAGGGGTGCCACCCTGCCCGGGGGACCTCGTTGCTCACACAGAGCTCTGACGGCGATCCCCGGGCCTTTGGGTGCAGATGGTGAGAAGCAGGGAGAGGAGCTCTCCGGGAGCCTTCATGCACAGGCGGAGTTGTCTTTCCTGTGTCTGCACACTGACCTTGGTGGAAGTTGGGGGGTGGCCTGGCTGCGGGTTTTCCTGACAGGTACTCAGCTGGGCATCCAGTCCCTGCCTCACCCCAGGGGGCTCGTCCTCCTGGTCCCCAGCTCATGGCCCCGGCCATTCCGAGTCCCCGTGTGTGTCTCGGAGGCTGGGAATCATGTGGGGTGGCTCCTGAGAACCCACCCGTGGGACGCGCTGAGGTCAGCCCTCGGGGGGGGAGAACGCCGGGCACGGCGGGCAGAGCCCAGGCCAACTGACAGGTGCGTAAGGGCTTTGCCGTCTGTGTTCTAGGCTTTGTGAGGCCTGGGTCATACCTGCCGGGCTCTGAAAGCAGCCGCTCTCACAATGCGGATGGATCGGCGTGACCGTGTTCCAAAAGAATGTTGCTTTCATGGCAGGCAGCGCCCCCGCTCTAGAGCACGGTGCCTGCTGGGACCCTCACAGCATGCCGGCTGATGCCAGGGGTTCTGGAATCATGAGCCGGAATGTCAGGCTTGGACTGAGGGTCACCTGGGGGCCGCCATGGCTGCTGCGTGTTGCAGGGGTCACCGGTTCTCTAGGCAGCGGGGTGGTCGTGCTTACAGTGGAGCCAGCGGTGGGCCGGAGGGTGTTTTGGTGCGAGGCCGGCCTGCCTGCGTTCTCTCGGAGGCTCCTGTGCCTGGGAGAAGGGTGGGGCGTGTCTGGGGGCTGGCTGGGAGCCGTGCGGACAGCTGCTGTGTGTAAGCAGCCCAAATTGCCCTGTACATTTAGCTTACAGTTTTTTCTTTTTTTCTTTTTTTTCTAATGTTTTGGTCTCGCCGTGCAGCATGTGGGATCTCAGGTCCCCAGCCAGTGATCGAACCCATGCCTTCTGCATTGCAAGCGCAGAGTCTTAACCACTGGACCACCAGGGAAGTCCCTACAGTTTCTTTTTCAGGCAGGGGAAGCCTGTGGGTGTCCTTAACGTAGAGGAATTCCTGACCCAGAGAATACATTTGCCACCGCCAGCCACGCCCACCTCGCTGTGGACAAGACTGGACTTACATTTTTCTTTTCTGAGTGTCAGAAGTATTTTCCTCCCTTTCTTTTTTAAGGGAAAAAGCCCAGCATTTTGAAACACATAGGCACTTCTTCTAGAGAGGGAACAAGGTTACTGAGGGAGAGCGAAGTCGTGTGGGATGCCACCTTCTTCAGGGTTCCCAAGGGTTGACGGGCCTCCCAGAAATTTGGATAACCAGACATGTAGTTCGTGTGCTCTGTGCAAAAGTAGATCATTATTGTAACTGAAAAAAAATTGGCCACGCTTTCATGAGGCATGTGACCTAAGAATGGAGCAGTTGCCTTTTCCCCCTTCGAATTGAGAATGTTATAGCCTTAGTTCTTAGGGTTTTTACTGGTGGGTCACATAGGCGTCTGCTTAGGCTGCGGGACACGCCTGGCTGATCTGATGAGAACAGAGATGAGGTGGACGCGCTCCCCAGTGTCGACAGGCCCTTGAAGACGTCTGTGAGGGGGGCACCGACGTGGTGAGATCCCATGAGCCCCCCAGCAGCTTGGGCACAGATGGAGGAGTCACATGTCCACGGAGGACTGTCGTCGGGTCAGCCCCCCCGGGGCAGAGATGGTGTTGCTGCCGGGGCTTCGCTCACGTGCGACGGGCTGCCCGAGTGGCCCGGGGCTGCCGTACCGAGCTCCGCCGACAACACGGTGCCCTGTCCGGGTCTGGGGCCACGGGGCTGAGACCATGGTGCCGGCAGGGCCACGCTGCCTCACAGGGCTACGGATGAGTCTGTCTTGCCTCTGGCAGAGGCCCACAGCTTGTGGCCTTTGTGGGCTGTAGCAGCGTAACTCCAGTCTCCGTGTCCGTCGTCACGCGGCCATCTGCTCCTGTGTGTGTGTCTGTGTGTCTCCTCTCCTGAGGGCAGCAGTCATCCTGCACTTAGAGCGCACTGTACTCCAGTGTGACTGCATCTGCAGTTAATTAATCACGTCTGCAGAGACCCTGTGTCCAAGGGAGGTCACGTTCCCAGGTCCTGGAACGGACATGAATTTTGGGGGACACTTCAGCACAGTACGCAGGGCCTGGGTTCTTTGGAACCTGGGTGATCAGGCTCCTCTGGGCCCAGCATGTGTCTCTGGGAGCTGGGAGGAAGTCGTGGTTCATGTGGGCTGGTGGTGGGACGGAGCCTGTGAGAATGGACGCAAGTGGGCGCCCTGGCTCACAGCAACCTTGGAGCTGCCGACCACGGCCACCGGGCTCTCCTCATCACCGAAGAGCGGCTTCACTCATAGTGCTGTGCCCAGTGCCTGCGGCTCCTGTGTGTGGGGAGAGGGGGCCAGCCTGGCTCTGTGGCCGGGACGCTGGACTCCACGGTGCCCACATGGGAGCTGAGACCGTCACGTGAAGAAGTCAGTTGCCAGCACTCAGGTTTCTGCTTCTCTCTCCCTGGAACTCGAGGCTATGTTAGCAGTGCCCTGGTTTTCATTCCGTTGTGACCGATAAGCCCCACGCCACCCCACACCCCTCCCTGAGTACACAGGATTCCAAGCCCTGCGCCTTTTTTCTTGTCTGTCCTTCCTGCGGTGCATCTCAGCCCCTCGTGGGGCTCACATGAGAGCCGGGAACCACCAGTGTCAGCGATGGGCGTCCTGGAAAGGGGGAGGTGGTCAGCAGGGACGGGGACCTGCTCAGATCTTCGGGGGGCGCCCGGGCAGCACTTGGGAGCAGCGCATTAGTCTCCCCGGGCTGCTGGGGGGCTACGTGGCTCGTCTGCGGACGGGCGCCCGCTGCTGTCTGGGCAGAGGGAGGCGCTGCTGGGCTTTCTGTGGCCGTTTCTTCTCCACTTGGGTGGGCGCCGGAGGCCCGAATTTTAAGTTCTCACTTAAAATGAGAAGTGAGTGGTTCTCACTCCTCACTGATAACTCGGTTTGGAGCTGAAGTGAGGAGATTGACGTTCTTATTTCATGAGGTTTTCTTAGGAGCATCAAATGACTTGAGATAAAATGCTTCAACAAGTGTGAAATACCAGTTAATTCAAAGTAATCTTTTTATCACTCATTGTAAGAGGTTCCTCCTCCTTTCACTCAGCTGAGGTTGCTCAGGGCTGGCAGAAAAGTTGAAGAACGCTTTTAGCAAAGTCAGAGGAAGCCCACCCATGAGGCTCCGGGGGCGGAGCCGAGCCCCCTGTGCCCTCCTGCAGCACGGCTCTCGGTGGGGGAGGATCGGTGCTGCTGGCTCCTTCCTTAGTGTTTCCTGGCAGCTTCCCGGGGGCATTTGCCATCGAGCTGGAGTCTTGAGTCACTGTTGGAAGGAACTATGTAATAAGATGTCTTAGAAGAATTTGAAAATGGCTAACGCACAACTCTACGAATGTACGTTTTTTCTTTGAAGGATGTAAGCCAGGTTTTGAACTGGCAGATTGGTTTTTACAAAGTTGAATTTAAGTATGAATGTTTTCACTCATTTCTTAAGCTTGTGTGCCCACGTGTGTGTTGTATATATTCTCTTCTATTACTAGCAAGCTTTGGAATCTTGCATGATCTCATTAATCCCTAGAGGCATTCGGAAGGTGTTTTCCTTGTGGGAAGGCATGAGGGGATCTGAGGGTGGCCTGCAGGGTGTCCTCTGTATTGGAGCAGGTGCCTAATGAGGTGGGTGGACACGTGTGGTCGCCACTTCTTCGCCTGTATTCGGGCTCCTCTGTAGCTGTGGTGGGGAGTTGGCTCCGCCTGTGACTGTAGAGCTGTAGTTAGTGGTCGGGTCCCCTTGTGACTCTACGGTTCTTGTCCTCATAGTTGGGCTCAGTCAGTATTTGCGTTCTGTGGTAACTACAGTGGGTAGTTGGGTCCTCTTGTCACTCATGTGGGTAACTGGCCGGAACTTTGTGAGCCCCGCCCTGCATCTAGAGCCGTGCCCGGCATGGAGCGTCTCAGTAAATATTGCGATGACTCAGTTAGCTTAGAGATGACCTGGAAACCAGCGAAGAGGCGCCGCCTCCTTTTCTGCAGGAGGACAAAGTGGGGCCGAGACTACCTTGCAGTTGATCTTCTCTGATCCTGTAAACCCTGCCCCTCCTTAACCCAATTTCTTTTTATCAAGGTGACAGACGTGTTGGTTGTCTTTCTGTTTGGAGTCAAAAATGCCTTAGGCTATGTTCACAAAGTTAAGTGTCTTTCCAAGACAAAAGAAACTTAATACAGTAGTTAAGAAAACAGAGACTTCCTTTGTTTTGATTATTCCTAGGGTCTGTGCTCTCCACAGAGCAGAGTTTAGGGACTGGGCATCAAATGATCTCTCAGCAGCCGCTCCAAGCTGGGTGCTCTTAGTAGCCAAAACAGCAAGTTTTCCAGCTGAATCTTTTTTTTTTTTTTTTTTTTTTTGCGGTACGCGGGCCTCTCAGTGCTGTGGCCTCTCCCGTTGCGGAGCACAGGCTCCGGACGCGCAGGCTCAGCGGCCATGGCTCACGGGCCCAGCCGCTCCGCGGCATGTGGGATCTTCCCGGACCGGGGCACGAACCCGCGTCCCCTGCACTGGCAGGCGGACTCTCAACTACTGCGCCACCAGGGAAGCCCCGAGCTGAATCTTTTTATTATTAAATTTTTGAATTTCATGCATTTATTTTCCCGTTAATCAGCAAAGCTTCATGACCAGCTAGAAAGGAGGTCACCCTGTTGAAAAGCATTTTTTGTGGTTCCCGTGTTCCTGACCGTTACTCCCTGTTGATTCAGCACAAGGAAGAAGTGAAGTGGTCCAGTGAGAGCTGGGCGGGCTGGCAGGGAGGGGCCTCCATCTGCCACCCGGTTTCCTCCTTGCTGGTAAGTGGTCTCAGATGCCCACATCCCGCACTGAGAGCTCGCCGTGGCGCCGAGGCGGACAGCGAGGGTGCCAGAGGGCTGCCCTGCCCTCTGCGGCCAGCGGTCCAGTGGAGGTGAGGCCCACTCGGCTGGGCCGGGCTGGGCATGCGGTGGGGCCCCAGGGAGTGGGTTATGTCCGCCCTTAGGGAGTCTCATTCTGATGGAGGGAGGCAGACGGAGAGGCAAGGGAAGTTCTGTAGGCCTCAGACTCCAGTAGCAGTGGAAGAAAGTCTTCAGCTGAGTTGTAACCAGCATTTGGGCAACAAATGTGTGAGCATCTGTCGTGTGCCTGGACGTTCTGGGTTCTCGGCAGGCATGGACGAGGAGAGCAAAGAGTCCCGTGTTTGTGGGGGAAGCGGTGTAAACGCCATCAGCATCTAAGTTCTCTACAGTGTTAGAGCGCCGGGACGGCGCTGGCGGTGGGAGGATTCTGGGGCGAAGTGGGCTGGTTGAGGGGAGGGTTACTGAGCTCTCGCTGGAGCCCAGACTTGAGAGGAGGGAAGGAGGCAGCCAGGCAGGCATGAGCAAGGAGGAACGAGCTGGCGTTCCATCTCGGCCTCAGAACCCTAGAGGCCGTGCGTGAAATCAGGGTGGACAGTTGGAACGCGGGGCATCCAGGACGCTTGTGCGAACCCTCACCTCCAGCTTGTTGCCCGACTCCATCTGGTGGGGGTGGATCACGTCAGATAGGTTAAAGCTGAATAAATGAGAAGCGATCATTGCACACGACAGGCAGGCCTGAGGCGGCTCTCGCCCGTCACGCTTCCTGTTGGCGCTGCGCCCTGACCGCCAGCCGCGCAGAAGGCCCGTGCCTCACAGAGCCTCCCCTCGGGTGTGTTCTTGCAGGTCACCTCTTCTATAAATTTGGAATCACGGAATCCGACTGGTATCGAATCAAACAGAGCATCGACTCCAAATGTCGGACGGCCTGGCGGCGAAAACAGCGAGGCCAGAGCCTGGCCGTCAAGAGCTTCTCCAGGAGAACCCCGTCCTCGTCCTCGTACGGCGCCTCAGGTACGATGCAGGGTGGCCCAGGCAGGTGGCCCCGGGGACGGTCAGAGTGAGAACGGCGGTTCTATGCCTGCACGTGCCTGTGAGAGGCTCCCGGGGCAGCTGTCTAGGTGGAGGGCATCCTGGGCTCAGCAGCACCAGGAGCTGGGCCAGGGCCACCTCGGACGCCACCCTGAGCGCTGCTCCCTCTGCCTGGTGGGCCAGCACGTCGCTGGCTCGCTGTCACTGGCACCATCTGCCTGGCGTCTGCAGGCGAAGGCTGGGGTGCAGCCTAAGTCGTGCTCGTTACTGCCCTGGTGAGGACGCAGCCTCGGGTATACTCACCCTCAAGAACGGGAAGCTCTTAGGCTTTCTTTTCAGGCATTGAAAGGACAGCTGGGAAAGTTCACCAGGAGTGACAAGGAGACCAGCATCGCTTGTCACCGAAGATGTCTCAAAATGTTGTCACAGAAATGGTCTTTTAACTCCCGCGGACGGTCCCTGGGCAGTGGCTCTCAGACCTGAGCCCTGACCGGGGTCGGGACCGGGATTCAGGGGCAGCAGCGGGCAGGGTGGGCGGAGCTCTCGTTCTGGAAGCGCTGCGGTGACAAACCAGGTCACCTGGAGTCCTTACGGGGTTATGAATCTTGCTGAGCCAGACCTCAGGAAGCGGTTTTCCTCGGTGGTTTGGTGGTTATCACATACTTGGCCTTAGCTTGCCGTGTGAACCATGCAAGCTGGGGGTAGCCGACTCTCGTGGGCCCGACAGGTCATGCGCTGAGCAGAGCTTCTGTGCGGGGCCTGCATTGAAGAGTCTCTCGGTGAGGAGCCCGGCCTTTCTGTCACCACCAGGATTCTGTCCTGGGAACTTAGGTAGCAGTTGGGGCCCCGCTGGGGGTGGCTCCTTGCCGAACCGGGCTGGCTCTGTGGTCCTAGAGGGTAGGCGTGGGGACTGTGGCTCCAGGGACGTAGGTTTCAGTGTGGCCGGGGATCTGCCGTCTTACCCCGGGGCCACCTGGTCAGCACGGCCGTGCTCAGTGCCTGTCCCCATCAGATGAGGTGGGCTGTGGAACCCGCGTCCCCGCCTCTGGAGGTGCCCGGGACACGTGACGAGCTGACTTGCAGGCGGGCCCCTCAGGATTGTGTTCAGTTCAGATCCTGCCTCTGGGTGGTGGTCTGAGGCTCGGCGTTGCCAGCCAGCAGCTGCGTGAGGCCCCAAGCCTGTCCGGCCCACGTTGGAGCAGGAGGGTGCTGGGTCCTGAAGCTGTGCTTGGACTGCTGGGCTGGCCACCTTGCATCCGCTTCTGACCTTGTGGTTGGGGACTCAGGTGGCCTTTGCCCCTGAGGTCTGATCTCCATCACAGGCTGGTGATGTCATGCTTTGTCTTTACCCTCGCTCACTTGTTGTTTTTCTTCCAGTTATTAGTGTTTCTTTCAGTTGAATGACAGTAATTCATTTTAATGGTAGTTGCATGTCTTTAGTTCCTCTGTTTTTCTGTCCATAAACGTGTCAGGGTTCCTCCTAAGAGGCTGTGGGTTTTGTTTTGTTTTTCTTTTTCTTTTTGGCTGCGTTGGGTCTTCGTTGCTGCGTGCGGGCTTTCTCTAGTTGCGGCGAGCGGGAGGTACTCTTCGTTGCGGTGCGAGGGCTTCTAATTGCGGTGGCTTCTCTTGCTGTGGAGCATGGGCTCTAGGCACGTGGCCTTCAGTAGTTGTGGCGCACGGGCTCAGTAGTTGTGGTGCACGGGCTTAGTTGGCAGGCAGATTCTTAACCACTGCACCACCAGGGAGGTCCCCAGGCTGTGGGTCTGGCAACTCTCAGTGCTGCTGTTGGTCCCATGGCCTCTTGCAGGTGGTGAATGGCCACCATGAGGGGCTCTTCAGTGCCGTGGCCGGGCAGGCGCTGAGCCTCAGGACGTGTGGCTCGGAATGGACTCTGGCCGGCCTCAGTGGCTTGGGAAGGTCTGCTGGCTGCAGCAGCACCGTCCATGGCCAGAGTGACGGGCGCTTTCTCAGGAGCAGGGGGCCCTCTGTGCCGTCCTGATGGGCCTCGGACGACGGACACCGTGGTGCCACCCGGCACCTTGCTGCCGCCGCCCACCTGGGTCTCTGTGCCTGGGTTGTGCAGCAGGGGGCACTGCGTCGGGGCGGGGGTCAAGGTGTGCCTTTTAAGGAGCATTTGAGGGAGGCCGGCACCATCGCACTCCCTCTGCCTCAGGTGCTGTGTGTCAGGGAAGCACGGGGGGCGAGTTCCGGGCTCTGGGACGGGTCTGGACTGCTCTCGGGCGGTCCGCTGGAAGCCAGAGGGCGGCCCCTCCTCGGGCGCTGGAGCCCTGGGAGTTTTGAGAGGAGCACGGACCACGTTCTTCTTTCATCAAACTCTTGGAAGTACGTTGTTCTGTAACTTTCTGTTGAGGATCTTTTTCTACTTTAACGTACTGCCTACTTGGCCCAAACTCGATACAGCACAGGGTGGTTGGTTAAAGGGCCTCTGGGATTTCGTCCTCGTCCTTCCTGCGGACTCGCGGCCTGACCCAGTGAATCTGCTCCTTAAGGCTGTTCTGGTGACACACATAATCCAGGAACGTGTAATTTAGCCAGGATTCCGTTCATTTGGAATTGGTAGTAATTCCAGCTGGAGTTGCCGTGTTCTCTTTTGAAGTATCAGCAGACAGATGCTACAAGTGAGATTCTGAGCCGAGGCTGGTCTATTTAAAGCTGAACTAGTACTGCCAATTTGAACACAGACCACAACATCACTGGTTTTCAAGGGATTTTAAAAATATCAGTTTATTAAAACGTTTGTATCTCACCCTGCTGTCTGGCCACACCATGTGAACTTTCGTATGTGCTTGAGTTTAAGGTGGCTGCGTTTTACAGTGTAAACCTCCGCCCCCAGCGCTTCTCCCCACAGCTCTCATTGGGGAGCATCCGTGTAGGGCCCAGAACCTTAGGGTCACAGAGAACCAGCTCCTGACTGTGTGTCTCTCTGGACATGGGGCAGCGCGGCCAGTGGGGGCGAGGCCTTTGAGGGGCTGCCCTTGCCGTGTCACTGCCGGGGGCCGTGGTCCTCCCTCAGTGTGAGTCGTTGCCTGGGGTCACTTGCCGTATCTCTTGGATTATTCTTGACCACAAGCAAGTAACAGATGCAGTTTTTTGCACTGCACTTTGATATCAGTATTGATTGTAAAACATAGATTTAAATTAGTCTCCACGTTGCATAATTAGAGGGAGCTATTGATGACATGGTAAATTCAATAACTTGAATTTCGTAAGTATTAACATCTTAATACTGTTATACTGTAACTTTTTAAAAGGCAGCCAGTGGAATCTATGCCATGTCAATTTGATACCCACCGTTAAGCTATTAAAAAATGCAGGAAAATTCTTTTTTTCAAGAATCAGACATTTAATCTTTTTCCTCTTTCCATTCATATCAGCATTCAACTTCTCACAGAATTTCATTTTAATGTAATATGGTTTTATCTTTAGAAGTCTTTTTGAGTAATCCATTCTTTAGAACAAAAATATGTATATACATTGAAAATTAAAATCTTTTTGTTTCTGAGTCCTAATGTTCTAAGTGTATGAGAAAATTCTTCTGATTGAGATAGTATTACAGTTAAAAGTAATACACAACACGTGAAAACAAACGCATCTCATTCTGGGTTAAACATGGAGAGTAAACTTTTACTGGAAGAGTTCCTTCAATTGAGTGGATGGAACTTTTCTCCCAAGTTAGTTTTTTGTTTGTTTATTTACTTTTGGCCGCTTTGGGTCTTCGTTGCTGCGCGAGCAGGCTTTCTCTAGTTGTGGCGAACAGGGGCTGTTCTTCGTTGTGGTGCGCGGGCTTCTCATTGCGGTGGCTTCTCTTTGTTGCGGAACACGGGCTCTAGGCACGTGGGCTTCAGTAGTGGTGGCACATGGGCTCAGTAGCTGTGACTCCTGGGCTCTAGAGCACAGGCTCAGTAGTTGTGGCGCAAGGGCTTAGTTGCTCCACGGCCTGTGGGATCTTCCTGGGCCAGGGCTCGAACCCGTGTCCCCTTCATTGGCAGGCGGATTCTTAACCGCTGCACCGCTGGGGAAGTCCCTCCCTCCCCCAAGTTGCTTTAATTATCCACGGTCCCTGCCTTGCGCCGGTCTGACACAGAGTTTAGTATGCACTTTTTTCCTGTTTTCCGTTTTCCGTTTTTGTCACTACATCTGAGGAGCTTCACTTACGTAGTAGGTGGGAACCATCTGTGTCTGTGGGTCACTGGATCTTTAGACGCTGACTACAGGTGAGAAAGCCCCGCTGTCTAACAGCTGTTGCTCACGCCACTGCACATTGGAAGTCCAGGAACGAAGGCTCTCCCTTCATCTCCGTGGGCAGTGTGGTTGCGGAGAGAGGGAGGCAGAGGTGGGCTCAGCCCCAGGACGGCAGCTCAGGCTCGTGTGCATCTCCCCGCAGAGACCATGATGAGCACGCCGCCGCCCGCCAGTGAGCTGCAGCAGCCCCCGCCTCAGGCCCTGCACTACGCCCTGGCCAACGCCCAGCAGGTCCAGATCCACCAGATCGGGGAGGACGGACAGGTCCAAGTAGTATGTACTTCTCGCCAGTTTGCCTTTGCGAGTGGAAGGGGAGGGCACGGCTGGGAAGCGGGGGGAGGGGCGCCACGACCAGCTCTCCCTGCACTTCTGGATCCCGCTGACAGCCTGGGATGGGGTCCAAGTAGAAATAGTTAAGGTAGGCCTCCTACATCTCGTAGACCTCTCTGCCGGCCCCTCGCGGCTCCCCTGCCTGTGCGCTTCTGCCTGTCCTCCTGGGAGACATCAAGATGTATCACAGATATTTTCTCAGTTCAGAAGCATGGGCACCCTTTACTGAGAGGAGAAGAATGACTTCGTTCTGCGGCCAGCCGAGAGAGCTGGTGGCCTTAGTCATTGTGTCGTTTCTTTCGATTGTGTGACGAGTCGCCCTTGTGTGCTGCCGGCCCAGGTGGACGTTCCTCCCGACGCTTCGTGGGAGAGCGGGGCAGGAACTTCCCGGGGATGCTGGGGATGCTGTAGGCACCCAGCCTCCTCGCCGTGGGCCTCGTTGCAGGGCTGCCTCCTGGAGCCCTGGTTCTGACCCAGGCGGCCTTGGTTTGATGCTGCACTCAGCACGCTGTCTGGAAAGGGAGGGCTTCCCGAGAGCACTGAGGAGGATTGTGAAGAGTTCTTCTTCTTCCAAGGGAGATGGAACAGTTATGAACAGTGGATTCTTTGTTTAGCTGACAGTCACAAAAGCAGTTACTCTAATCTCGTTAGTAAGGAAGTTCTTTGAAAGAATCCCAGAAGAGATAACTGTGATATAGGGTTTACATAGATGTAGTAAAATGAAAGCAATAGAAAATTCAACAGTAGTTTATTTTCAGGTCCATTTTGATTAAGGTAGAATTTTAAATAAGATAATGGATATTCATTTCATTGAGCTCAGTTAAGGTTTACAGGAATTATCTGTCTGCCTGTATCTACAAACATAAATGCATTTGACTTGGAGTCTGAGACTTTGGAACCACGTTTATTGTTTACTTCAGCTGTTTAAGTAGTCACGTGTTTCTTTGATTTAAAAAGAGTTGGCTGACGTGTCTTCTGTGTAGACACGTGTACAACTGCCACCCACCCTCCTAGTCACGCGGCTGTGTAGCCTCCAGCGCCCCCAGGTCACTAGGGACCCTGTCTGAAAGTCCATGAAGTTTCTGGTCCCTCTGAGTTGATAGTACAATTTAAAAAAAAGCTTGTCAGTTTAGCTTTCTGGAGAATTGTGGTTTCTCCTTTCTCCTGTATGTCCTTCACATTCTTAAATTTGCCAGTTTAGTAACATTTAAAGATGTAACAGATTTTTCCTAGGCCTCGTTGCCCCTTTAAGAATTACTGCAAAGTATTCTGTGTTATGTCCTTAAAGTAGACTTCAAGAGGGTGTTAAGTAAGCTCACACCATGCATGTGTGATGCTGGCCACTCAGGCCTTAGCTGTCTTTTCTTGAACTGCGAGTGGAGAATCAGGAACAAACGTTTCGGAGAGCGTTTCTTGTTTCTTCTGATGCTTCTTGGTGTCTTCTCTTCTGCGGATCCCACAGGGCCACCTCCACATCGCCCAGGTGCCTCAAGGGGAGCAGGTGCAGATCACGCAGGACAGCGAGGTGAGTCTGGCTGCCAGCCCGGGGCCCGCTCTGTGCCCACGGGCCCTCTGCACTCTGACCTTTGTCCTTTGCGGGGCGCAGGGCTGCAGCCCGCAGATTGGGGCGTGGCTTCCTGCACCTTGTCCCCGCCTGGGAGCAGTGCTCGCCCTGGATATCCCCCCAACGTGTGCCATGTGGGCGGAGCTGAGGGCCGGGCTTGCTTCCAGCCTCCGGCATCGGCGCCAGGGGCCGTCGGCCCCCGGTCTCAGGAGAGTCCCGGGGAAGCCTGGGACTTGTTTAGCGGTGCCTGCTGGCTCCTCGTGTTCCGGCCGCACGGGGCTGCTTTCCTTAAGTGGGTGACATTAGTGCCCCCGACCTCTCAGTCCCAGCCCCCAGCCCCACAGAGAGGGAAGAGGTGGGCGGGTTCTGAGGGGACGGCTCCGAGCTGGACAAATCCCTGTGAGTCCTCAGATGACGGGACAGGTGTGTCCATGGGAAGGTGGGGCGCACGGCCAGGTGGGTGCCCGGGGGGTGGGGAGGCTAGCGGGGGCGGGGGGGGCGGTGAAGGAGAGCAGCGCACAGAGGCTGGGGGGTGGGAGGGGCAGGTCCCGGGAGGCCTGACCGCAGGTAAGGAGTGGGCTTCCCCCTGCCTCCTGCGGGGCCAGCGGACTGGGGGTGGGTGTCTGTGAGCTCACACAGAGCAACATGTTGTGGGGGGGAGTGGGCAGCAAGCTAAGCGCAGGCGCCCCCTTGGGGGCAGGGGAGCTTCCCTTCTCCAGGCACAGGTGAGGGGGAGGCCACGGCCACAGAGGGCCGGCCGTCTACCAGCACGCCTGCCTTGCTGGCGGCCCTTGAAAGGAAGGAAAATGGTTAGGGTTGGAAAAGGAGAAATCAATGTACATCCGCTTTTATATTGTTTCTGCTAAAAATTCATTAGAATACTTACTGAATTCCAATTTTTAGTATCAGTTTTGCCCTTTTTTTTTTTTTTAGTTTTCTTAACTGAATTCTTCCTCTATATAATCCAGTGGTTTTTTTTTTTTTTGCTTCCATGAGGAACTGAATGCACTGAATTAGAAAAAATTGCTGATAGTGTAATGATTACTTTGTAATAAGTTACAATATGCAATTAGTCTTCTTATCACAATGAAACCTTACTTTGTTCAGTTAAAAATTAGGTAGTTATTTTGTGAAAATGAGGATATCTGTAAAGAGACATTTAGCGGCGCCTACGAGACTTAAAACAACTATTATTTTTTTTAAACAAATGAAAACGAATTTCCAGCTGGTGAGATCTCAGTAGGCCTGTAGTCTGGTTAATTGCATCACGTCCCATTGATTTCTTGATTGCCGTAATGCTCCATGATGTGTCAGATGTCCCAAAGGGGAAGCTGGGTGATGGGACGCAGGACCTCTCTGTACTACTTTTGGTTCTTCTTGTGAGTCTGAGATTGTTTCAAAGTGAAGAGTTAGAAAAAAGATATTTCCATTTGGGGGTCAGGGTTGGGGGATGGCTACAATGTTTTTTAACTGGTTTGTTTTATTTGTTTTTGTAAGAAAAAATAGCACCTGTAAACTCAGCTTAAGTATTGATATTTTGGGATTTTTATGGCTACAAGGGACCGATGTTGGAATTGATGTTAATGGTTTTGCTGGTTTTCACTAATGGCCTGGGGACGTTCCTGCCTCTGTCTCGTGCATCTTGAAGCTGTTGTCTTTGATCACACCCTTATTCATCCATTTTGCAGGGCAATCTACAGATACACCACGTGGGACAAGATGGGCAGGTAAGTGCTCACCTGTGGTGGATCCCAGCGTGGCAGGAGCGGGAGCGTTGGCCCCGGGGACACATGGAGACACACGGGGCTGGGGCATGTGGATGGCGGGGCCCTGGGCTGTTGTGCAGCAGCTGTCTGTTAGAATAAGGCAGGTTTCGTTCCCGTTCATTGCTGTCAAACTCCAACCACTGCCTTTTTTTCTGGTCCTGAGAAAAAGACCCTGAAACCCTCAGTGAGCTCACCTGATGTGAACTGTCTACAGAGTGAAGCGTCCGGCCGAGGCGTTCTAGGGGTGATTTGCTTTCTAAGATGGAGTGAAATTGCTGGTGAATTCGAGGATTGACGTTTTCACGTCCTCATGAAGAGTTTCTGTTAAAGAGATGTTTATAACCTGAATAATTATGAGAGAGTCTGGACGATCTTCCTTTTTTATAGAACGTAACTTAGGAATCATGACCATGGAGCTCAGTCACTATCAAGATAACCGTAGACACTATTCTCAGAGCCGAGTGCACGCTCCCTTCTGGCACTGTGTGCGCTTCCCACGTCCTCGGCGAGGGCCTCGTGTCTGCCACAAATGGTCACGCAGGGTGTGCGTTGCTGGACTCGAAACCAAAGGACGTCACGCCCCGAGGGTTTCCTGTTGAGCCCTCGGAGCGCCTTGGGACAAGTGCGATGTTCAAGTTGGACTTTCTTCGTTGAAAGTGTCATCTTGAGCATACTCATGAGGTTCTAATCAAAGTCCTAAAGCAGTATTAATAGATAACAATGGCTGCCTCGGCAAAAGGCCAAAGAGTTGCGGCATTTTAAAAGCTGCGCTGAGTTTTAACCTTAGTTACCCCTCTTCTTTAGCATCCTTCTCAGGGCTCTTACTACAGGTCGGGAAAGGTGGGGGCTCTTTGTCACTTGAGCCTTGAAGCAAAACCTCTGCTTTCCCAGAGTTGTGCTCTGGTTTTCTCTGCTGCTGCTGGTGAGGTGGCCCGAGGTGACCCGGCAGCCTGGGGAGGGGTGTCGCTTCCGGGCAGCTGTGTTTGCTTGCCTTTCCGTTGTGCTTTCGGGGAAGGTGTAGGGAGAGGAGCCCTGTCCTGGAGGGTCGGTTACAGCGGGGAGCAGCGCAGGGGTGTCGAGCCAGCCTCTGCCAGCGGGAGGGCAGCCTTCTCCACACTGCAGCGTGGACCCCGCCGCCCACGTTGGGCCTCACGTACCGCGATCTGCCGCTTGCGTCTGTTGGAGCAGATTAAGGGTTGAGGGGCCCCCCAACCCCCAGGTAGGCCCTGTGAGGCTAGGCACTCAAACCCAGGGTGGAGGGGTGAGGGTGGCGGAGAGGAGAGCATGGGGGTTAGAGGTGAAGCTCCAGTTGGGCTGAGAGCACGGGTTCCGGTTACTGGAAAAATGTCCCAGTCACACTTCTCACCCAGTCCCTGTCGAGTGGAGTGACAGTCATGATCGGATGCTGAGACGCCTCAGCATCTCAGTGAGGCTCGTTCCTCTCCCTGACCCGGACGTCGAGTTGGCCGAGTGTAGACAGAACAGTCCCCAGAGGGTTCCATCGGTCAACAAGGCTGCACGCGAGGTTCATGTCGGGTTCACTCTGGCAACACGTGCTTTCTTGGCTTTGCCGCTGTATATGTTAGAGATGTTTGTGAGGTTATGTGGACATTTTTAACCTTAGCAAGATATTTAAAATTGTTAAATGAATTGTACAGGATTAGAATTTGACCAGGTTTGGTGCGTTAATTAAGAATGATGTGATTAAAAACATGTTTAGGGAGCAGTAAGTTGTGCCTTGTGTCCCTTTAGCACAGCGTCTGTCCTTCCGCTGAGACCTTTCCGCGCATTGTCCATAAATCCTCGCCTTCAATCACGCCTGGAGTCTGGTTGCCTCCAGGGCTGTGCTGGCCTGATGTTCTGCCCCTCGAAATGCAGGCTGTTTTGGGGGGGAAGTGAGGGTCTGTGTTCAAGCAAAAAGATGCTGCTCTTTGAAAGGAGCGGTCACGTCCGCCCGCTGTCGTGAGTATGTGGGCAGCAGGGGCCTGGCTGCGGGAACAGTGCCGTTAGCCTCCTGCGCTGTTGGCTGGCAGGTAGGCCCCAGAGCTGTGGACGGAGCAGTCACTTCAGTTGGGCTCGTCGCTGGGGAATCGGGTCATGGGGCCCCTTTCAACCGTTAAGGTTTGAATTTGAGCCTCCAAAGTGGGGCCTCTCTGAGTCCAGCCAACAAACACTGGGCCTTGGACCCCAGTGGGTGCTTGGGGAGCTGCTCTCCCTACCCTGTGGTTGCCGGAGGAGCTTTTCCAGGTGAGGAGGGGTTCCCCTCTGGGGGAGAGAGGGGACACCCCAAGCTGGGGCCACTGCTCCCCGGCCGGCTTTCCCTCGTCCCAGCTCACCAGTGGGCCAGGTAAACCCGGCTCTGGCTCCAGGTCTGTCCGCCCTCCTTAGAGCTCAGAGGTGCACTGCGGATGTGAGTCTGCCTTCGGGCCTCGAGAGGCGGCCTCACCGTTTCCATCCCGACTCCTCCTGGCCGTGCATGGGGCAGCAGGGTGGGGTGTGGGACAGCCCCACCACGTGCAGGGGGCGTTCCCATCTGATGATGTGCATAGGCACGTGGCAGGGCCTCCCTGCCTCCCAGACACCCACCTTTCCCCACCACTGTGCTGTCTTGTCCACAGAGGGGTTCCGCTCGCTTCCAGGCCCTTAAAGCACCATGATGGGTTCTGTCCTGCTTCAGCTGCTCACGGCCGGGGCCGGGTGACTTTGCAGTAATGCATGACAATTTCGGGGTGCTTTCTCTTCACACCGCAGGACTGTGTACTGTCGATAACTGTCTGAATTTGACCCCAGTCAGCGGGGTCCCCGGTGCTGGCAGCAGCAGGTGCTGGGACTTCAGGAATCTGACCCTTAGGAAGGGCAGGGAAGGCTGAGGGTCATGCTCTCAGACCGGGGACTGGTTCCCATGGAACCACAGCGCCTCCTGGCTTCTTGGAAATCACCTGCGACCCACACGGTGGGCTCTCCGAATTTGCATGGTGAATTTTGGGTAAAAACGTGGCCATGTCTTTAAAGGGAATATCTGGATATTCAGTTTAGACAGCAAGAGGTACAGGCTTTGGTTCTGATGAATTGGATGTGGTTGAAGATTTAGCCAACTCAAAATAATCTTTCTGATTTCTCTAATCAGTTGGAGGAAAGGCAAAATAATCTTCCTCAGTTTAGGAGGTGGCAGTGCAGTTGCAGAGCTAAATCTGGAAGTACAGACGTCACACGGGAGGTGAACTCTGAGAATTGGAGGAAAGAAGTGGCCAAAAGAGGACGTTTGTTCTGGAAATGCTTCCAGGAGGCAGATGGTGGTGGGGAAGCGGAGGGCATCCTCCTGGCGGGAGGGGGGTGTGGGTCCGGGCAGGGCCTGCTCTGTGGTGAGGCTCTGTGGGGTCACAGGCGCTTCATGTCAAAGCCACACGTCTCCTGGGACGTGTGCGTGTGCTTTATTCTTTCCCTCTCACTTCTCTAACGGTCACTGTTTTCTTGGGGGTTGGGTTGTCTGAGGCGTCGAAGTGTGTTGTTTCACTTAGAGCTTCACGTATGGCCCCTCAAGTGAAGACCACTGCTGAGGAGGGAGTGGGTGTGAGCCCGAGCGTGTCTGTCACGTCCACGAGTGTGGTCCCCGCGTTGGGTTCATCTGGGTAATTTAGGAAGATTCCGAGGGGACACATGCAGTGACACAGACGAGGCGCTGCCTCTGCTCCATCTCCTGGCTGTTCTGCTTTGAGCGTTCTGAGCTGCTCAGCGTGCGTCAGTTCAAGGGAAGCGGGGTGAGCGCCTCATCTCGGCTCGGTCGTGCTCGGGGGACAGCGGCTGGCAGTAAGACCGTAGGATTGGGGACCCGCGTTGGCGCTGGCCTTGTGGCACAGAGACATCTGGCTCTGAATCTGCCCCGGTTAGAGCCAGTCCCGAGCCAGTCACCCTTCAGCTGTGTAGACGAACGCATGCCGGCAACCACGAGCTTTATTGTGAGACTGTGAGCACTGGGGCGCGTCCCTGTGCTGCTGGTCTAATCGTCACCTGGTTGCAGCCATCCCTTGCTGTACGATCCCCGCCCCCACCACCAAATTTGGGGCCAGAGAAGACAATCAATTATTATGCTTGGGGTTTCCCTGGTGGCGCAGTGGTTGAGAATCCACCTGCCAATGCAACGGACATGGGTTCGAGCCCTGGTCCGGGAAGATCCCACATGCCATGGAGCAACTAAGCCCGTGCGCCACAACTACTGATCCTGCGCTCTAGAGCCTGCAAGCCACAACTACTGAATCCCGCGCGCCACAACTACTGAACCTGTGCTGTAGAGCCCTTGAGCCACAACTACTGAGCCCGCGTGCCACAACTACTGAAGCCCGCGCACCTAGAGCCCGTGCTCCACAACAAAACAAGACACCGCAATGAGAAGCCTGCGCACCTCAACGAAGAGTAGCCCCTGCTCACCACATCTAGAGAAAATCTTTGCACAGCAATGAAGACCCAACACAGCCAAAAACAAAACAAAACAAAACAAAAAATTATTACCCTCCACTATTCGGGGTTCACCAGGCCCAGCGGGAGGAGGTGGTTCTGCCACGTCATGTCACCGGGTTGTCTGGAGGTTTGGGGCTGCCCTGTCCAAGGGATCCCTCCCGGGCCTGGAGCTGGGCTGTCCCCCCAGCCCCTCGGTTCTCCATGAGGGCTCCCCCAGTGGCCCAGGGCCTCACAGCACGGTGGCAGGGTCCGCGGGGCGGATGTTACCAGCTTTTGAGACCTGGGGTGCAGACGTGCAGGCCCCATGGTGACCACGCTCCTGAGGGCGGTGTGGGATGTCCACGCCGTGGTCTGAATGCAGAGGATGTTGCTGGCAAAGAGTGATGTGACATCTCCCGGCATCCATTCTGGGCCCGGCGTGGCTTGACCGTGAGCTCCTGAAGGGCAGGGCCTGTGTCCTTCACGGGGAGGCAGGGGCCTGCCTGAGTGCCCAGAGAGGCCCGGTGGATTTTCATGGAGACGGTTACTGGGTGAATCACGCAGTGAATCACCAACCGCTCAGGCTGGTGGGCTGGGAGTTAGTCTGTCAGTGCTGGCATCGAGACCTCAGCCCGCCCACCCGAGTGGCATAAAATCTGCATCGAGAACTTGACACTTATTAACTGTGTGCTTCGTTGGGGTAGCTTGGCCGATGGTAAAAGTTGGGTGCGTTTTTTATGATTATTGTGTATTGTTAAATCTTTGTTGAACTGTTAGAACAGTCTTAAAATGTCCTTTTCTGCATTTAAAGAATTGAGATTTTTAAAATCTAGATTTTTACGGTTTCTAAGTTTTGCATTCTGTTCCTCTTGGTTTTGGGGGAGTTTAAGAAAACAAAGCAAAGACCGCAACGTTTATGCGTGTGACTAAGAAGCGGTGCTCCCGAGCAGGCTGCTGCTGGCCGAACGCGAGGCCCCCCGGCCACTACGTCTGCGGCGCCTCTGTTTCCTGGGCTCGTCAGCACCCGAGGGCAGGCCCGCCCCTGGGAGGGCGCTGGCGCCTTTGTTTTAGTTAATACCGAGCTGTCACTAAAGGTCAGAGCACAACCCAGGAGGAGGAGGCTGGGGCCCCCTGCACCTCCAGTGTCATGCTCCGGCCTCCCCGGCTGCCACAGCCATGGGAGGAGCCAGCCCGCTGCCCACGGGGCCGGTGTCCCTTTCTGGAGCTGGACGTACGCTCCCTCTGGCACCCCAGCCTTGTGTTGCTGTTGATGATGTGAACTAGGGGATGTTATTCTCCTTCACACGTGGGGACAGTAGCTTCCAGGGCTGTGCAGGGAGGTCAAGTCCAGGATGGATGCAGCCCCCAACTCTCATATGAGTCCTCAAGCCCCCGCCTTGGCTCCAGATCTCTAGAACACAGTCATCACTGCTGTTGTCACTGCCACCACCAGGACTACACAGCCACTGTCACCTCCCCCTCCGCTGTCAGCACTGCTGTTGTCGCCTCCACCACCAGGACTACACAGCCACTGTCACCTCCCCCTCCGCTGTCAGCACTGCTGTTGTCGCCTCCACCACCAGGACTACACAGCTACTGTCACCTCCCCCTCCGCTGTCAGCACTGCTGTTGTCACCTCCACCACCAGGACTGCATAGCCACTGTCACCTCCACCAGCGTCACCTCCCCCTACACCACCATCAAGGGATGTTTCAAGCGAGTTTCGATGCTTGTGAGCTGTGATATGTCTTCTCTGCCTCGTTCTGTGGAGACTAAAGTGACAGAGCTCCCTCTGCCTGGCCCTTAGGAGTTTTACTGGGGGGAGGTAACAAACTAGGAGTGTGTGAGAAAGGTAAGGGCAGGTCCACGCTCTGTTCTTGCCTGTCGCATTGAGCATTCAGTAGGCGCTCAGGGGTGGAGCAGAGCCGTGAAGATTCACAGAGCTGCTTCCAGAGGGCGTGTGGATCCAGGCGATGCAGATCCAGTGAGATGTGAGCTCTCACTTGGTCCCAGCTCCATTGCCAGGCAATGTCGTATCTGGTGGAACATCTGAATCTGGGTCAGTTTTTCTCCATAGTTGGGAGATTTTCAGCCACATGGGGCATCTTTAAAGACTGGAGCTTTAGTCATGGTGCTTACATTGTGAATCATGACATGGTTTATTACTGTTTCAACTAGATGCGTATTTTGGTAGATTTTTATTGTTTTACAGTTGTGGTTAACGTCATCTAAGATGCGTATGAAAAAAGTTGCCTATCTGTAGGCTGAACGACGTCAGGACACTTGGAAACCTGGGAGTTGTGTGTGTTCTGGCAAAGCCCGTCTCTGCGATAATGAATATGCCACACACACACACACACGCACAGAAACACACACACACACGCACAGAAACACACACATGCATGGGTCACCTGTGTTTAAAAAAGGCAACACGGTGATGTGTCCAGGTTACTCTCCTCCTGCATCTGTGAGATAACTTCACCAGTACGTAACTAAATAGCCCTGGTGTTCTTGAGACTCTTAAACCTCTCTCGAGTTCTTTGGCATTTGTGTCCATCCTTATACTTTGCTTAAAAGTAAATTTCAGTAGCTCTCGGAACTTTTTCCATGAAATGAGGCATTATAAACCCAGCTGGGAAAAAGATTAGAAGAGGTGGGAAGTATCCAACATTTTATGTGTAGGACTTTTTTGGAGTGTAGGCCTTTTTTGGGGTGGATGAGAAGAAGGGCTGTGTGTGTGTGTGTGTGTGTGTGTGTGTGTGTGTGTGTGTGTGTGTGGTGTGTAGGGTGCCTTTATCTATAGCAGTGAAACAGTGTCTGCCATCCCCAGGGACTCTAGTCCACTTTTAGTGGTCTGCCATGCCAGGAGAGCAGTCTCAGCCTTGCAGATGGTACACACTGTCACTTCACTTCTTTTTTTAAAAATACGTATTTATTTATTTATATTTTTATTTTTGGCTGCATTGGGTCTTTGTTGCTGCGCGCGGGCTTTCCCTAGTTGCGGCGAGCAGGGGCTGCTCTTCGTTGCAGTGCGCGGGCTTCTCATTGTGGTGGCTTCTCTTGTTGCGGAGCACGGGCTCTAAGTACGTGGGCTTCAGTAGCTGTGGCACGTGGGCTCAGTAGTTGTGGCGCATGGAGCTTAGTTGCTCCGCGGCACGTGGGATCTTCCCAGACGAGGGCTCGAACCCGTGTCCCCTGCATTGGCAGGTGGATTCTTAACCACTGCACCACCAGGGAAGCCCTCACACTGTCGCTTCACTTCTAATAAAAATGTTCCCTTCAAGAAAATATGTTCCTTCCAAAACACAGACACACATCTTGGAGAACCTAGGTAGCTCAGGGAATAAACCCCTCATGGAAAAGCCTTCTCTACCAGAAATGGTGGAAAATATCGTTTAAATGAGAAAAGGCCAGATGTGGAGGGAGTTTGGTGTTGAGTGGTTCCCAAAAATACCCTAGAAGAGTCACAGAAACAACGGCGCGTCTCCTGCTGCCCGGCCGTGGAAGCCGAGCGTGGCGCTGCAGGCTGTCGCCCTGCCCGGGGCAGCTGGCCCCGTCGGGACCCGGCGGCATCTCCTGCTGCCAGCTCCGTTCCTCGGGAATCCTGGTCCCCAGCGGAGGCTTGGGGCTGCCGGAGGGCTCCCCGTTCGCCACCTCCTGGGCCCGTGGGCAGCGGGGAAGGCAGTTTTAGGCGCGGCTGAGGATGGCCAGTTAGTGACGCTGGCGGGGCAATCCACGCCTGTCATTTGTCCCTGGAGCTGTGACGAACAAGACGGTTTCTGGTCAGACAAGGCCCGGAGGAGGTTGACAGAGGTTTGGGCCGGGAAGGATATTGTAATGATGTTTTTAGAAGAAGTTGCACCATGTGGTTACTTACGTGTACGGTTCCAGTATTGTAGGTCATTAGAGTCACGATGTCTTTGGAGGCTCATGTCAGTTGAGGCTGAGTAGCTTTACAAGAAAACCCCAAAGGCCCTTCCGATTGTTTGGACGCATCGCCCACGGCCCTGAGCCCCTTTGGTCAAGCCCCACCTCAAAAGCTTTGACTCCAGACAGGCAAGGGAGGAGTGACAGGCCTTAAAATTCGAGAATCGTTTTTGATGAGTTTCATCATTTTCAAATATACGTTTAAAATGTTAAGTTAAATAGCTTTAATGCTATTAGATCCAAATTTTGTTCATTTCTGTTCTTCACAGTACCCAGTGTAGTATCAGTTGTCAGTACTCAGTGATTCCTTGTTGGTGAATGAATACAATAGTAATTATTTCAAATTAGCATTAGTTAACTGTAAGATATGCATGCGAGTTGAAAGCATTTTGATACACTTTTATTTTTAAGCCGTTTTAAAGTGTGGCATATGTTCACTGATGATTTTAGTCATGAGTAATAACTTGGAAATGTCTGGAGCAGTACTTACCTAAACCTTACAGCTCAGTAGGCTGAAAAATTGTGAGTTCTGACTAATTCCAAATTTCTTTTTAGTGAGGCCTAAGTTGTAGAACGTTTTCTGCATAAGGAAGGTTTGGTGATTTCTCTGGGCTCTCCTGAAGCTTTTCTGTCACTGTCTGTGTTTTCCGTGAGGGGCGTGCGTGCAGCGGGCAGTGGAGCCCATGCCTGGTGCTGGAGCAGTGTCCCTGGCGTTTGGGTGATGGTGCAGAGCAGCTAAGGATTCTTCACCCCAGCAACTGTACTGCAGACGCCGTCAGGGCAGCTGCTGTCTGTTGGAAGGAACCGAGTTACCACTCCTGCACCAGGAATTTGCTTTCTGGATTTCTAGCTGTGGAGGAGGGTGGGTGGAAGGCCAGCCCTATAATGGGGCTGCCCCGTGAAGTGCTGGCCATTTTTCCAGATGGTTCACTTCCTTACAGTAAGAGAAATAGGGGATGGAAAGTACCCGTGGGGACGTTTCCCTCCTGTTCTGCGCAGGCCCTGGCTTTTCCCCGAGCGAGCCCCAGGAGCTCTGGCCGTCCACGTTGTAGAGACTGGAGGCTCGCTCGACGTGCTCTAGGTGGAGTCGTGTGGACTCTGGTGGTTGCAGCCCAGAGGGGAGTCGCTGTACGGCGTCGCTCAGACGTGTGCGGCGTCTGAGTTTAGACAGTGGATCTGGGCGGGTGGGGTGCCGGAGTTGGCGCTGGGCTCTCCCGGCACCACGGGTCTCCAGGGCTTGGAGGTCTCAGGAGGACGTGGTGGAAGTTGCAGGAAGCTGAGCCGGGGGGCCGGGGCCACCAGACGGGCCTGCGGCGTGAGAGCTCGCACGGGGCTGGGACACGAGTGAGGCCTTGAGCCACTCAGCAGAGTTACTGCAGAAGACAAACCTTTCAAGCACAATGTCATGTCCCACTTTTCCCCCCTGTGAGAATGCACTTCAGGGTGACCGTTGGCTTCATTGTGTGTTCGTGAGGAATCTTTCGTCTAGAAATCACAGGCCCAGTCTGATCAGGGCGCCCGGGTGCGGGCCAAGGTCGCTGCTCCGGCGGGGCTGGAATGCCTGGCAGAGTTGGAGGACGCGGACGGGCCTCCAGCCTGGGCCCCGTGGGCGTTGTGTTCAGAAATTTGACGCCACCCGAGGCAGAACCGGCGCAGATGCTCATGTTCGGGCTCCATGCAGCTCCAGAGCAGAGGTCGATTTCTGGTCAAGGAGGTCCCGAGGAATCGGGACGCTTCCCCTCATTCTGAGTTCCCTCTCACACAGCGACTAAGGGGGAACATTTGCAGACGTACTGGCAAACTCCGCTACCGTCTTTCTTTACATCTCTTCTGAGGACTGGCGGCCCCCTAATGAAATGCAGTCCGTGTGATGTGCCACTGGGCTTGGACTGGAGAGAGAAGGTAGCACCTGGCGCCCCTGTCAGGTGTGTGAGAGAGGAAGAGGGAGGGAGGGGCTGAAGGACCCTTGAACCGACAGGCACGCCGCAGATGACAGGCATTCAGGGTAGAAAACTCATCTAGAACTATTTTCGTGTGTAGGCAAACACAATCACTGATTTCAAGAATCCAGGCGATGTTTCTTGCTGACGCCAAAGTAAAACGAGCAGACAGCTCCTCGGGTGGCCCCATACCCGGCTTCAGAGCTGCCTGCTGAGCTGTTGCTTTCAGCCCCGTGCCCACGTAACGTTCCCACGCTGTCCCCCTGCTCTACAGACACGACCCTCGTGCTGACCGGTGAAGGTCGGCTCAGACTCTGACCGTGGCCTTGCTGCGGCGAAAGATGCACGTTGGTGTGGACATCCAGCTTCAGAGCGGAGCCCTTTAGAACGGGGGCAGCGTGGGCCAGCAGCCCGGTGACAGCTGCCCCGCCTGCCGGCAGATGCGTTACCGAGCGAGGGCGGGTGCGGAGGGGGAGACGGGGAGACAGGTGCCTCCCAGGCCACACGCGTGGCCGCGGCCGTCAGCCATCTAGACCAGGCTCTGAGGGGACGGGGGGCACTCAGGTAAACCGGGCACGGCGAACAGGAGGGAAAGCGGGGCTCCTTGGAAGTAGGTCTTTGTGATGTAACCGCCAGGTGGGTCTTTTTGAGAGAATTCTCTTCCATTTAGGGCGGTGCTCCGCCGGCACCTGAGTTGAGCTCCCCGGAGCCCCCGGGAGCTGGAAGATAGATACCCCCAGGCAGATGATGCCAGATGGGCAGGTGTCTGGCAAGGAGACAAGTCGGCCAAGGAGATGGAACGAAGGGCTCAAAGCCTTTTCATCACAGAGGCCGGTGGAGAGAGGTTGAGAGTGCGTGCTCTTCCTTCTGTTTTAAAGGGAAATGGTTTCTAAAGTCAGATGAGGCTTTCGAGGTTTCTTCTTGTCTGATTTGCCGTGTAACCTTCTTTGACTCTTTCTGACGCGTTCCCATCCCATGTGACTGGACCTGGCCTTGTGCTGTACTGGGGCAGCCTGGAGGGAGTCGGAACAGCCGCCCTCAGAGCCTCTTCTGTTTGGTTGTGTTCTTTCTGCCTCGCGGTCCTGGGCACATAAGTTAGCCTCTGAGTCTCAGCTTCCTCCCTGGTCACTCGTGGTAACAAACAAGAAGCCATCTGTGCCCAGTGCCCAGCACTGCAGCTCTTGGGCTGAGGCCCCAGGACCCCGGCCTGTCCTGCTGCTCCCATGCAAACCCACTGGCCCTGGTGGTCATGTGACCCTGATGCCAGCAGCCCTCAATGCCCTCTTTCCCGCGTGTGTGGCGGGGCAGGTGCAGACACATATCCCTGGTTGTTGGCCGGTCTCTTGTGGGAGCTGGGCTCTCCTGGCTCCATCCTCCCCAGGCGCCCTCGTCCACTGGCTTCCAGGCGTTTACCCAGTGAGAGAGTGGGGGAAGGGGCCTCAGTGCTGGATGCTCCCTCTCCGGGGGTGCAGATGGGGCCAGCAGCTGTGGGATGTGATTCGTGACTCCCCGCCGTCCAGCCCCCTCTCGTTAGCGGCAGCGGTCACGCTGCGGAGCGCACTGTAGAGTGAGGTGTGGACGTGCCCTCCCCTCGGGGCCCAGCCCTCCCCCGAGGCAGGCTCCTATTGGCTGAGCGCGGAGGGTTGCTTTCAGGTGTCTTTTCACTTAGAGGAAGTTGGAAGGCATTCTTTACACCCGAAGTTAAACGTTTGCACCGTTTGTGACTCCTGGTGTCCGTCAGTTGGCCCTTGAGCACGGCGTGCGGTGTAGACAAGCACTTGTTACACACAAACCGAGCTTCTCTTTGGGAGCCCGGGCGTGTTTGCGGATGGTACACCTGCCTCAGAGCGCAGCCCCAAGCTCCCCTCTGCAGGGCGCAGGGAGGGGCCGGGATGTTTGTCTCCTGTCTCCCCCATCTGGGTTGGGTGGCTGTAATCGGGTACCATGGACGGGGCAGAAACGGCAGATGTGTGCCCCACGGTCCTGGAGGCCGGAAGCCCGACACCACAGTGCCGTGCGGTCGGGTTTTGGCGAGGACCCTCTTGCTGTTATGTCCCCACGTGGTTTCCTTGGTGTGCCTGTGGGCGGGGTCCTCTGTCTCTCTCCCTCCTAGAAGGGCACTGACCTCTCGTAGGGGCCTCACACTCGTGGCCTCGTCCAACCCTAATACCTCCTGAAGGCCCCACCTCCACACCCGCACCCCATCACGCAGGGAATCAGGGCTTCGACACTCAGTCCAGAGCACCCTGTCTGTTCCCAGGAAGGATTCTGGACCTGTGGCAGCTCTGCTGTGGATGCAGAACGGGGATTTGGGCTGTTTGGTCCCCATATACCTTCTTGACCACACAGTAACCTCATGTGCCTCACGTCAGCATGGATTGTTCTGAGACGCGGCCTCGGGCGGGCAGGCTCCTGGGGAGGACGTGGCCCCGGGGGTGGAGTTGGGTCCCAGCGGCCTTTTGCGTGGTGGGTCCTTTGGTAATGCTCCCTGCTGACTGGAACTCAGTAGGAAGATTGCGTCACCTCTTTTTGGAAGTTCTTTCTTTCGTCCCATCACAGTGAACACGACGATAATTTTTGTGGTTCTGTGGGGTGAGTTTTCCAAATTAAATAAAGAAACAGTGGGAGTCCAGCACACAGTCGAGGGGTGGGGAGCAGGGAGGGAGGCTGGCCTGAGCTCGACCCCGGCCTGCGCTCTGCTTCCTGGCCGCGACGGCAGCTGCAGCGTCTGTGTCCGTGTTTTGGCGTTTCAGCTCCTTGCCGATGGCTGGGCACCCTCTTCCTTCCCTGGGACTGGACAGGTCAGGTCACTTACATGCGTAATTAACACGTTTTTGTTCTTGCAGCGCTGTCTTACCCGCTCCCTACCCACCCCCACTTGGCCCTTCTAGAAGCCAGAGGCCTGGAGCCCACGGGCAAGTGGAGGCCCTGGATTTGACTGTGGCCGAGTTACTCCACCCCCCGTCACCCCCACCTCCCTCGACTGGAAGGTCTTTAGACACATGGCTAAGACCTGTTCCCAGGAGCGCCGCCCTCTCTGGAACGATGGGCTGAATACCGCGTCTCCAGACTCCCGCTTTTGCTTTATCACAGTTTTAGGCTTTGTTTTCCTTTCTTCCGGATTGCGATCGAGGCTCACGCCCGATGCTGGAAGGAGGAACGGAGCAGAGGGCAGAAGCTGCTTGTGTTGACGGGAGCCACCGCCCCGAGCTGCAAATTTGGCTCCTGACTGCTGGCCTGTCAGCTCTGGAAGCGCCAGCTTGCTGGCCTGGCCGTAGCGTATGCTTTTCTGAAACGTTGCATCCATTGGCTGGAGCCCTGAGGCCTGTGAGGAGTCTCCAGGCCAGGCCTCGCGCCGAGGGCTCCAGGAACACCCAGGGAGCGCTGTTCGGTCTGGTTCTGTTGTGTTCTGGGGTTCCTTGCCAGTTGTGCTTGTGTCTGGCCGTGCCCCTCGTGGGCAGGAACTCCAAGCGGGATCCCAGGAAGCAGATTAGCGTTCCTGTCCTTGGGTTTAGAGGCTTAAGAATGGTTGTTTGTTTCTGACATTTGCGGTACAATTGTACAAAGTAGATTTTGTGCCGCGGGGTCTCCTGGCCGGTTGGCGGCTTGGGGCGTCTTCCTCTCACCTCCTCATCTTTCTGTCATGGGGGAAGCTGCTCTTTGAATTAACATCCAGGTTTGGAAAAGGCCACTGGTTGAGTGCTAATATTACCATAACCAGCTGGGCTCAAGCGGAAATGCAGACACAGGTCAGTGACCGTGGCTTCTCCCGGGGGCCTTAGGCGTGAGGGTCTCGCCCTTCTCCTGGCCACGCACTTAATTAAGCTGTGCTCAGTGCCTGTCTTGTGAGTGCATGAGGGTTTTTTGCTTTGTGTTTTATGTGCGTGAGCGTGCGTGCGTGTGTGTGTGTGTGTGTCTGGGTGTATTCTTGGTTGTATTGAGAGTTTTGTTTCTAAGTATTACTGGAAAGTCCTTGGGCTCCTTGCATTTATTTTAGGCTTTGCACCAGTTTTGCATTATCTCTGTTGGGTATCAAACAGCATTTCAGAACTGACAGAATATAGAGGAAAACCAGATGTGTGCACTCCAGAAAAACAGCGCTTGTAGATCCAGGATTCCCTGAGTCGGCGGCTTCAGATTCGGACACTGTGCCGTTTTTCTTTGGTCTGAAAATAATGGGCTCTGCTTCAGAGACACACCAGGGAAGCCTGTGACCGAGGCCAGCCAGGTGGCGCGGGCTGCACCTGCGTCGGCGCACGCGTGTCTCTCCGAGGGAGCGCGGCCCCGCCGGCTCCCTCGCCCGGTCCGGCCGCGGGCAGCTGCCCTGGAAGTCTGCAGGCGCTGCTTCTGGCTGCTGTCCTGGGAGCTCGCTGCTTTCCAGTTAGCTGTTTCTGCCCCCCGCCGCCTGCTGGGAAAGGCTGCAAACAGAAAGGAGCAGGATGCAGGAAGGTGCTGCGGCGTGTTGTCGGGAGAGGTGGGAGCCAGGCGAGCCAGGCCCTCGCTGTCCGGCAGGGCCTCTGCCGCGGCCGACTCTGTGCTCGTTCTGGGGCCGCCCCCGTCCCCCTGCCAGAGCGAGGACCCCCGGCAGGTGTCCAGCGGCCTCGGGTGCCGCAGGGATCCTGCTGCTCTGCGCAGCGGGAGTCCTTGTCACCAGCTGAGATCCAGGTAAGCCTGACTGTGTGTGTCAGGAGCTGCGCAGTGGCCCCGCCGCCGAGGGTGCCCGTGTGGTTGGCCCGTGGAGCGCTTTTTATTTGTCCTGGCGTCGCTCGCTCCTTTTACCTTCAGGAGAAGCGCCCTGCCTCCAGGGCGTCTGCTCCTGCCCCTCCTTCGGGAGAGGCCCTTCGGGTTGTCCTTTGTGGGGTCGTCCCTGCCAGGTGTGCTGCTGGCTGCACTGCGACGTCCCAGCTCCAGGTGGTGGTGGGGTGGCTCCTGCCCTGAGCAGCGGTGGGGGGCGGGGCAGGGCGCTGCAGAGCCGACCTTCTGACTCCTTCTCGCGGCCGCTCTCTCATCCAAGCTTCGTCTGCTTTTGAGAAGACGTATTCTTAAGACGGAGTTGGAGGCGGCTGAGGTCCCCGTACACCAAAGCCCAACAGGGCTTTGCTCTGGGTCCGTGTCCAGGACGGCTTCGCCGAGCAAGCTGTTTGTCCCATTCGGGTACCCGCCGGTCATTCGGGACAGGTGCCTGGTGCAGGGGCCCACAGCGGGGGCCCGTGTGACCCTCCCGCCCAAGTGCGGGGGCCCCTGGGGCCCGTGTGCCACTGTGGAGGGAAGCCAGGCGAGGCCCCGGTGGTGCCTTCCCAAGGCTGCAGGAAGGCGCCGCAGTCGTGCCTCCTTGTCTGCGGGGGATGTGTTCCAGGACCCCCAGAGGATGCCTGAAACCACAGGTAACACCAGACCCGTACTAGGGTTTTCCTGTACGTACACATCTGTGCTGAAGTTTATTCTACAAATGAGGCACAGTAAGAGAACATGCAGATGCCAGAGTCACTGTTCTTGTGCTTCGGGGCCACTGCGGAGTAGAAGAAGGGTGTCCTGAGCGCAAGCCCTGTGATCCCCAGACAGCGGAGCCGATGACCTAGGTGCTCCTAAGTGGCTAACGGGTGGGACGTGCAGGACAAAGGTCAGGACGGGGGTGGGACCTGCAGGACAAAGGTCAGGGCGGGATTTCATCACAGTGCTCAGAACCGCGTGAGAGCAAACCTTAGCACTTGTTTATTTCTGGATTTTCCCATTTATTATTTTCGGACACGGTTGACGGCGGGTAACTGAAACTGCGGATGAGCGAGGTGGCTTTGGTGGGTGGAGCAGCCCTGGAGGCCTTGTCACCGCCGGCCTCTCCCAGCCTGGCGGCGCCCTCGCTCGAGTGCCACGTGAGAAGCGGGCCCCTTCCTGCCCACTGGAGTCGGAGCCCGTTTTCCATGGAGACGCTTGTCTCCCTTGACTGTCCTTGCCGCCCCACCTGAAGAACAGACCCCCTCCCTGCACTTTTCTGGGGGGAGCGGGGGAGGGCAGAGCCTGGAGGGCGGGGGCGATAACGAAAGGCCCGGGAGGTCTTTCCCTTCTGTCCAGGCGCATGCTCGCTTAGCGCTAAGTGTTCAACTCATTCCTGAGTCGCTTATCGAGACCAAACCAGTGTGGAAACGTTGAAAGGCCATGGCATTTTGAAAGCATTCCCAGTTGAGAATCCTTTCCTGCGTTTTAGTTACCCGCCAGCCTGGTAGTGATCACTCGTAGGGCACCGCGGTACACCTGCACTTGTAGGGAGTGGTGGCTCCTCACCAAAACCAGAGGGCAGGCCGAACTCTGAAATAAGTTCCATGACTTCGTAAGTTTCATTAAAAGATAGTCTTAGATTTGACTTCAAATTCACCGTGTACAACAGTGACAAAACTGTGACGACGTGGTAATAGTTAACATTTGTAGTCGAGTCCAGGACCTGCAGGCGGGGGTGAGGGTGTGACAGGGGAGCATGGGCTACAGCCTCGCAGCTTGTGTCCCCCGGCCTCGGCCCTCAGTGACGCTCTCCTCTGCGGCACCTCCCCCAGCTCTCTCCCTAGCCGTCCCCGGGCCTTCCGGGCCCAGGTCCCCCCAGCTGCGTATCTGGACGCCAGCCAGTTCTCATCTGCTCCTCCTGAGAAGCAGTCATTTCTCTTCACAGCCCGGGGACTGTTCCAGAATGTAGGCTCCTTGGGGTCGCGTCCTGCCCACAGTGTCTCGCACGCAGTGGGTCCTTAACTGAGGGAGCAGCGTGGGGGCTCCGCGCGGGTGGGCAGCGGCTGCTGGGGAGTGTCCGGTGAAGGCCAGCCGCTCGCTGGGATTTGGTCGTTAGAGGCATTTTAGTTACCTCGAGATGGTTTACACGGCTAGATTCAGACTCACAGAAAAAGCCAGCGTCCGTTCCGTACGTTCAGACTCGTCGGTGAGTTCTGTCTGCCTCCGTCAGCTGCTCTCAGCTGCTTGCTGTAATCTCACAGTGTGATGTGTCTGTGCTCCCGCACCACCACCCCCGCCACGCCCACCATGAGCGATGACTGCGCTGAGCCCTCTGTGCTGCGCCGGCCTTCGGTTGGTGCTTTGAGGTTTGCAGAGCACGTGTGCGTACCCGCTCCTTGGGTTCTCGGTGTCCGGCTTTGATGCAGGACCAGCCTGGAGATCCAGATGCCCTAGCCTGACCTTGCCTTTCCAGGGCCCAGCTTGGGGATGTGCATGCGTCTCTTCACAGGGTGCCAGGGGCTTGGCCTTACGTCTGGCCCCTAGGCCCCGGGTGGGTGGATGGAGCAGGCGGGCAGTGAGCCTGGCTTGTGTGTTTCTTCCTGCCTCTTCCCTGCTCACAGCTCCAGAGCTGTCACTCTTGGCGAGAAAGGCATCCTAACCAGCCCGTATCCTCCAGCTGACAAGGTCTCTCCTTAACACTTAACCCCTCCTTCCTCCTGTTTTCTTCTGAAAGCTTTTTGTTTGAGTCTCTTAGGTTCCCCCAGAACTGCCAGGCTTGGGGCAGAGTGGACCACAAGAGAGCCAGGGCGAAGGGCGTGCGGACACACTTCTGAATGTTGGGCTTCGGGACCAGCTCTGCTCCACTCCCCTCCTGTTCCTCGTTCTCTTTCCTCGTCAACATCAGCATGATCTTCACTTAGTTCAGAAATAGTTACTGAGCGTCAGGTACACCGCTGGACGATGGGGATCCAGCAGTGAACAGAAGAGACCCTCCCACCCGTGTTGTCACGGAGCTCATGTTCCTGTTGTGTGGGGTGAGCTGAGTCTGGAGTCAGGTGCACGGTGGCCGAGGAAGCCAGGGCCCAGAGGGGACCTTCCTCAGGGACGTGGGAGTCCCTGGTCCCTGCTGCCGGCCCCTTCCTCAGGGACGTGGGAGTCCCTGGTCCCTGCTGCTGGCCCCGTCCTCAGGGACACGGGAGTCCCTGGTCCCCGCTCCTGGCCCCTTCCTCAGGGACACGCGAGTCCCTGGTCCCCGCTCCCGGCCCCTTCCTCAGGGACGCGTGAGTCCCTGGTCTCCACTGCCGGCCCCGTCCTCAGGGGCGCGGGAGTCCCTGGTCCCCGCTGCCGGCCCCTTCCTTAGGGGAGGGGAGACCAGCAGTGGAGAGGGGGCGGTGGTTCAGCAGCCTGGACGGCCAAGCAGGCGGCTGGGGCGCGGGCCAGTGGGGAGTGGGTGCGCCAGGGGGGTGGGGGGCTCCCGGCCCGGCTGGCAGAGCCGCCCCCATGGAGGTCGCCCCCGGGGGCCCTCGTCCTGATGTGTAGTTTGTGAGGGCAGGAACAGGCCCGTCTGTTCGGTTTGCTCAGAGTAAGGAAACGTGTCGTGGCTCTGATTTTGCATGGGCTCTTGACTTTTTGCTCTTTTCGGGAAAATGGCTAAACTCAGCTTCCTGTCCCCCTGTCTTCAGGTCCTGCTGGCTTCCCAGCTTGGATCCTTTGACTTTCTGTCCCTGCTGGGAGTGTGTAGGCGGGAGGCCCTCCTGGGACGTGCTGTGTTTTCGTAAAAAGCCACAAGGGTGACTGAACCCCAGCGGAGGCGCTCCTGGCCTCCTGGGCAGGCGCTGGGCTTTGAGCGTGGGCGGCCCCTGAGCTCCGCTGCCCTCTGCCCTGCTGGGGTCACACCGGCTGCTGCCCGAGGCTGCTCGTCCCCGCGGGGTCCAGGGGGTGGCTGCTCCCTGGCGACCGGGTGGCAGAGCTGCAGAACTGGGCAGACCCATGCCTGTCTTTCTGACCATGAATGATCTGGTGGTGGGGAAGTTCTGGGGAAGAGAAAATGAATAATAGAGGGGATGTCAGTTTTCTCCAATTTTTTAAAACCTCTCATGAACTCATTAGTACAAACAGTTAATACAGGACAGAGTGGTGTTTTACAGAGAGCCATTGTTGTCAGGTCAGCTCTTTGGGGACCTAGAAGCTGGTTCCCGCCCGGAAGGAGGAAGCCAAGGAGATGAGCGTGGCCACCTACGTGGGCTGTGTCTGCGGGGACACATGACCACACCTGGTGGAGTATGCGCAAGTGTGTCCTCTCACAGTCTGGAGGTCATGAGTCCAGCACGGGCCTTGCTGGCTGAAGTTTAGGGGTCACGGGGCTGGTTCCCTCTGGAGAATCCCGGGGAGACAGAGGTGCTGTGTTCCTTGGCTGGTGGCCCCTGCTCCATCTTCCAAAGCTGCGTGGTGTCCGCGCTGTGTTATGTGGGAAGGTTCTCTGCTTTCTGAGGGGCCACCGGATGCTTCAGGACGCCGTTCCCACCTTGATCACCGGCTCAGCCCCATCTGTAAAGTGCCCTTGTTGTCAGGGCACACGGCCCAGGTCCCGGGGCCCGGGATTGGGACATACCCGTCTCTGGGCCGTCACTCTGCCCAGCAGAGCTGGCCGCTACGAGATGTGAAACTGTGTTTGCAGATGGCTTCCGAAGACACAAAAGGAAAACCAGTTAGGACTTTCTTCTGTCTTTTATTCTGAAAATCGAATTTTCCTGCTTTTTTCCTCTGATGGATTCGTTATTAAAGAAATAGAACTTTAGCTCATCAAAAACTAGAATCGCGTTTGAAACTGCAGCGTGTATTTTCAGCATCCTCAGCTCTGACCCCGTGTGGGAGGCCGTGGGCTGGGCAGGAAGCGTGACTGCGGCCGCCCCGCCCTGGGGGCGCCCCCAGGGGGTGGTCCAGGGGGCGTGTCATTTGAGGGGGTGGGGGTGCAGCCCCAGGTCAAAAGCCCCACAGCTCACGGCAGCTCACTCCCGTGAACGCAGAGCCTCGGAGGCCCCCGCCCACTCGCCATCCTCCCTGTGGGGCGTCGAGGCACCAGTCCGCCTGCCTGCCTATCGCAGGGCGCGGTGGGCCTGGTGTGGGTGCTCGTGAGTGATGGCGTCACCCAGAGCCCGTCATGGGGGCCTCATGTGTTCCTCCCTGCAGGCACAGTCCAAGTGGGGTTCCTGGTGCATGGGACGGGGGTCCGTGGTCCGTGACTTGTCTCCTTGGAGGCTAGTCGGATCCTCCCCCGGGATCTGGGCCTCACCCTCCAGCTTGTGTCTCCTCTCCACACACACAGCCCTCCTCGACTCCCTCTGGAGCCTGGAGCCTTGTGACTCACGTGCACATTTCTGCTTGTTTCTCAGACTCGATTAGTGGCCCACTGTCTGGGGGCCGCTTCTCCCCGGAGTGAATGTGTCTTGCTTGCCCCAGGGTCGAGGCCCTGCGGCCGTCTGCCTGTCCTCCTGGCTGCCCTCAGGCTCCCCTTTCCATGAACCTGAGAAAGCGGTGACTCTGGGAAGGTCTCCAGGTGCTTTAGCTCCTGTTCCATCTCAGACTCGCCCTTGGCCACATCCCTGCGTTCAGTTCGCTCTTTGGGTATTTTTTCCTGTAAGGCCTAAAAGCCCCTCTCAGCATCCAGCACTTGGATGTTTGAGGGAGGTGACTTGCACTTGCAGTGGAGCAGCCTGGTCCTGCCGTGCACGTCCACACGGCGCACCCGCATGCCACACCCTTGTCAGCAGGTGCCCCGCCCCGCGGTCCAGGTAGCACGGGGCGGGCTCCCTTGGCGCTGTCTGCTGACGCGGTTCTGCTCTGTGTCTGCAGGTGCTGCAGGGGGCCCAGCTGATAGCCGTGGCTTCTTCGGACCCTGCCGCCACGGGGGTGGACGGCTCGCCGCTCCAAGGCAGCGACATCCAGGTCCAGTACGTGCAGCTGGCGCCGGTGGCCGACCACACCGCTGCAGCCCAGGTGGGTCCTCCCTTTGGGAAGCGGACAGGGCTGGGCCTCCTGCAGGTAGTGAGCACACTTGGGCCTTCTCCCGCGAGGAAGGTAAGCGCTCCACGAGGGGTGCGTGGTGTGGACGTGGGCGCTCGCTTGGGACTCCGTGTCTTGTAAGTGCCTGAAAGTGTAAAGGTGAGAGGTTGCTTCTTGGCCCAGATACCAGCCTTAAACAATTTCTTGAGATAACTCTTGTCTCATGCAAATGTTTACCTATAAATTTAGAGGCCAAATTAAGTGCACCTGAGACCTCCTTGTTCCTCGGGCTGGGGCAGGGCCGGCCCAGGGTCTGCGCGCCTGCCGGCCACGGGCAGTCCCTTTGCAACCCTTGCCTGTGGCCTCTGCCCTTTTCCCCCATGGCATCCTCTGGTGGGCCGAGCTCTGCTGCGCTGGGCTGCGGTCCTCTTCCCGCGCTGCTCGCGGTTGCGCTCTCCCGGGAGCCCCAGAAAAGCAGCGCTCGGGCTCCCTCTGGACAGTTTCTGAGCCGTGAGTTCGGCAGGGGGGCTGCTGCTCGGGATGTTCGAAGCGTTCGCACCTCTGGCCCCAGTGGGTGTGCTTGGTTGGGCGAGCACTGTGGCCTCCCCTGGGTATGGGGGAGCCAGGCGTGGGCCGCCGTGCTCGTGCCTGAGCCTGTTTGGGGGCAGTGTGATCAAGGTCTGTCAGAGCGTGGTCCGGAGAGGGCGCCCTTGGAGCAGCTCAGGCTGCTGGTGCCAGGGTGACACGGGTGCCGTCAATCCTCGGGCTGTGGGCTTGACTCACTGACTCACTGCTGAGCGCCTCTGGGCAGGGGCACTCTCATCGCTGTGACCTCAGCCTGTTGGCCCCTCCCTGCCTCCTTCCTGGACCGCCTCCTCTGCCCAGCACTGATGAGCTGCGCGTATCCTGCCTTCGGCCTTGACGCTTAGAATTAAAGCCCTGAGTTTCCACGCAGTCCCCTCCCCTCCTGGCCTCCGCTGGTCGCCGTCCTAGGTGTCGTGTCCTGTTCCCACTGGTAGTTGCTGAGGAACACGGCTCAGCAGGGCCAGGCAGGTGGCCCAAGGTGGCCCTGGTGACCAGGTGGCTGGCTGGGTGATCAGCGGTCCTGTGGGGACTTAACCCTGGTTCACAACAAGTCCCCACCTGGCCCAGAGATCTGGAACGTGTGTCCTGGAGAAGGTGCAGACCCCTCCTCTCCCCAGACCTGTCCACTGTGCCACGTGGGCAGCAGCCACGGCCTGGACGCTGTGCCGCTCTGGAGGTTGACCGAGCGGGCACGAGGCTTACAGAACTTGGAGTGGGGGGTGGACGAGCTTATTCATGTGGTGCGAGGGACATCTGTCCTAAAGAAGGACCCTGGGGCTCCGTCCGAGCTGGGCGGGTCTGACACCCACATCATTGCTGCTTCACACGCACGGGGGTACTCGGAGTGTGTGCCTTGAATCTGGGGTGCGTGTCATGTGTCAGGTCTTCCTGGGCCAGGTCTGTGGTCTTTGTGCAGATGTCACTGTTGAGGGGAGCCATGTCCACTGAGCTCCCGGCGCCTGACTTCCCGCCAGTGGGACACGTAGCACACAGAGCAGTAGATCAGAGGGGGACGTGTGCACTTTCTGGAGTGTCTTCCCCGCAGAAGGGCTCGGTCCCTGGGGCCCAGGCCCCTCCCTGGGCCCCCGCCTGCCTCACGCACAGGCAGGGGTCTCCCAATGGTCTCTTCATTAGCAGGAGGGCTCCCGCCCTCCTGTGGGTTTCCTTCCAGAGTTTGCTGCTCGGAACGGGGTCATACTCCTCATCTGGTGCTTGGGGAAGGACGGGTCTGGCTCCCGAGGTCCCCGAGCCCCCCGAGCCCCAGAGGCTGCGTGAGGGGTGGGCCCGTTCCCCGGAGCAGCCATGGGCAGGCGAGAGGGCACCCCATCTGTGCTGGCGCTGCTCCGCTGCGCTGTGCTTCGCTGCTGCCTGGGGCCCCAGTCTCCTGCCGCGTTTTGAGGACGAGGGGGGAGGGCAGGGCTCCCCACCAGAGTGTGGGCCTCCCGAGTGCCCAGCCCAGCTCGTCTTGTGGCCTCGGGACGGCGCGGAGGAGGCCTGTGCTGAGTCCTCAGATGGGTGGGGAACCGCCCCCACCCCCCCACCCCCGCTGCGAAAATGCCGTGTTGCCTTTCCCTTGAGCTGCAGTCGTAGGCGGAGCGCTGGCCCCGCAGGACTCTGCCTCCGCCGTGCACCACCACACCCCACCCCACCCCCGGGCCCCTCCAGCTACAGGTCCTCAGCGGAGCCGCGGAGCCCACCTCTGAGAGTCTGGTGTTGCCTTTGACCAGCGGCTTGGGGGAGTCTGAAAACCCCCCGAGTGATCTCCATCTGGGAGCCCGTTCTTAGTGGCTGAGATGGATGTCAGTGACTTAGTCCAGGACTGTGTTTTCTTCCTTTAAACTACCTTAAAACTGTGAATATGCTGATCACTTGGGGTGCACGGCCAGCGGGAATGGGAACGCAGCGCTGGTGGCTGGAGCTGAGGGGCACATGTGGGAGGCGGTGGGTAGGTGTGGGGGGAGCAGGGGCCAAGACAGGGCCCCACAGAGACGGACCGTGGCCCTGGATCTGTCACAGCTGCCGGGAGCATCCTCTCCCAGAGCAGGGGCGACACTCAGGCCCCCAGCCTCACCCTCCAGCTCGGGTGTGTGTTTACTCTGTGCCTGAAAACCGCTGGTGTCCGTGCCCAGGGAGTGGCCCGGATGCGCACACTGGGCCCTTTGATAGAAAGCGCCCTCTCCCCTCTTGCAGGCGGCCGACGCCCTGCAGCCCACCCTGCAGTCCGAGATGCAGCTGGAGCATGGGGCCATCCAGATCCAGTGAGGGGACGGCCGCCGACCAGACAGGGCCCGAGCCAGAGCCACCGCTCAGCGCTGGTTCCCGTCACCCGCACCGTTCACACGCACCCGTCCCTCGGCTTCGCACGGGAGGGGGCCCGCACACGTTCTGCTCAAGTGCATCCGAGTGCCTCATCCTCGGGGAGAGTGCCCCGGTAAATAAAGACGACGGTAGCCCCTGCCGCCCCCGCCTGAAGACCCTGTTTCTTTTGATCACCCCGCCGTGTCCGGGGAAGGAGCGGGAAGCACAGCGTGGTCGCGTTAAGTACACGTGGGAAATCAAGAACTACGATATTTTTCTCTGTTCAAACAGCTTTTTTAATTTGCTATGGTGTTTATAACAAAAAACAAAATTGAAAAAAAAGTGGAGTAGCAGAAGCCTTTTGCTGTGTGCTCTGTTCAGTGTAATGAGAATAGGTATTTGCAAAAGAAGACTAACGATTTTGATGGAAACGTTGCTTACCTACTTTTCTAGGGGGATGCTGTCAGCACTGTGATTGTGCATTTCTAATGGAATAAAATGTATTTATGACCACGGCGGCTGTCACGTTGTTTCCTCTTAGGAGATGGCCCCTGGGCCTGTGGCGGCCCTGATGTAGCTGTGTGGGCCCTTCCAGAGGAAGGGGCGTGGCTGTCCTGGCAGTCCTGTGATGGAGCCTGGGGTGCAGGGGGCTGCACGATGGAGTGTCTCCAGGCACGGTGTCCCTCGAGGCAGCGTGAGCCTTCAGAATTGGGGTGCTCCCACGAGTAAGCTGCGCTGTTGAATAGCATGGCCTCTTCCAGCCCCAGAAAGTCCCAGCTCTGGGGGGTCTTTAGAGAAAGTCGTGTCTGAAGGAGCATGCCATATTGATGGTCTAATTAACGTGTGTCTGGAATCCCAGAAGGAGAGAATAGAAGGAAGATGACACGTAAAGGATTGGAGAAGCAGAACAGATCTCACGTAGAAATACAGAGGAAGCCGTGCCTGGACACACGCAGAACGTCGAAGACAAGCATAACCCAGAAGCAGCCAGAGAGGAAGGACGGACCACCATCATGAGGGGAGGGCACATCAGAAGCAGAGGCGTTATGGGAAAAATGCTCTGCACGGAGTCGGGTCTTTAGTAGAACAGCTGTTCAAGAACGCCGGTGACAGTTGGCATCTGGCCCAGAGCTCTGCTCTGAGGTGTACACCCAGGAGAATTGAAACCGTATGTCCACACGTAAATGTGCACACGAACATTCATAGCGCGCTTTTCACGATAGCCGGAGACTGGGAACAGCCTACAAAATGGGGTCCACCGACACAGCAGCCTTGTAGCTCAGCCGTAAAAGGAAGGAAGCACTGACACAGGTTTCATGGTGGATGAACCTTGAACATGTGCTGAGTGAGAGAAGCCAGACCCAATAGCCCGCATATTATGTGGGTCTATTTGTATGAAACGTCCGGAATGGGCAAATCCGTGGAGACAGAGAGCAGATGAGCAGTGGCCTGGGCTGCTGGGGGAGGGGAGGTAGGGAGTGACTAATACTGCAAATGCGGATTCTTCTGGAGAGGACGAAGATGTTCTGGAATTAGTGGTGCTGTTGGCCCGACTCTGTAGATCCACTAGAAGTCACACTAGAAGGGGTGAAGTTTTGTGGATATAAATTATATCTCAAGGTTATTAAAAATAGAGAATTGGGCAACATTTAAAAAAACAGGAACAAAAATGACGGTGTCACCTGCAGACGATTCCATCCTATAAAGGAAGTTGTAAGACATTTTCTTCAAGAGCAGGAATATGGACCCAGGAGGAGATTCTGAGAGCAGAAGGTTGGGGGGCGGGGGAGCAAATACAACAACGAGGAGGTGTATCTAGTACTCCGTGTAAACTGCCTCACAATAAAATGTTGGAAAACATTGCTCTGAAGGTTGGGGCAGGCAGGAAAGGAGCTAAGTCGTTGTAAAGCCCCCCTTTCCTTGCCCTGGAGAGAAAGGATCAAGATGCTGTACAATTGTAAGGCATCAAAGTCCATATTTATGGGCTTCCCTGGTGGCGCAGTGGTTGAGAGTCTGCCTGCCGATGCAGGGGACAGAGGTTCGTGCCCCAGTCTGGGAAGATCCCACATGCTGTGGAGCGGCTGGGCCCGTGAGCCATGGCCGCTGAGCCTGCGCGTCTGGAGCCTATGCTCTGCAACGGGAGAGGCTACAGCAGTGGGAGGCCCGCATACAGCAAAAACAAAAGTCAATATTTATAACAGACGTTTAAGGAACACAGCACAGGGCTTCCCTCGTGGCACAGTGGTTGAGAGTCTGCCTGCCGATGCAGGGGACATGGGTTCATGCCCCGGTCCAGCAAGATCCCACATGCCGCGGAGCGGCTGGGCCCGTGAGCCATGGCCGCTGAGCCTGCGTGTCCAGAGCCTGTGCTCCGCAACGGGAGAGGCCACAACAGTGAGAGAGGCCCGTGTACCACAAAAAAAAAAAAGAAAAAAAGAAACACAGCACAGAAAAAAAAGTCAGCAAGGTGTGGGATGTCCAAACGGCGTGATTAGTGCACTTGACCTAATCGACGTGTAGAACACGGCATACGGCGGTCACGGGGCACGCTTTCTGTTCTTCCCACCTGCTCTTTTGAACTTTATTCAAGTCACCCACACACCAGACCAGGAAGAACGTCAAATAAGAGATCAGAGTGGAAAAGTATTTCTAATTGACAATTAAATACGACAGGTCAACATATCAGAACTCATGGAATACATTGAAAGGTGTGCTTAGAGAAAAATTTATATTTCCTTCAGATATATTCCCAGAAGTGGAATTGCTGGATCATATGGTAGCTCTATTTTTAATTTTTTTGAGGACCCTCCATACTGTTGCCCATCACGGCTGTGCCAATTTACATTCCCACCAACGGTGCACAAAGATTCCCTTTTCTCCACATCCTTGCCAGCACTTACTATTTTCTGTCTTTTTCATAATAGCTGTTCTGATAGGTGTGAAGGGATAGCTCATTGTGGTTTTGCTTTGCATTTCCCTAATAATTAGCGATGTTGAGCCTCTTTTTATGTGCCTGTTGGCCATATGTGTGTCTTCTTCGGAAAAGTATCTATTCCAGTCCTTTGCCCATTTTCCAATTGATTTATTTGTTTTTTGCTGTTATGTGAATTCCTTATATATTTTGTATATTAGCCCCTTATCAGATGGATGGTCTGCAGATATTTTCTCCCTTCTGTAGGTTGCATTTTTACTTTGTTGATTATTTCTTTTGCTGTGCAGAAGTGTTTTAGTTAGATGTAGCCTCACTTGTTTATTTTTGCTTTTGTTGCTTGTGCTTTAGGTGTCATATCCAAAAAACTGTTGCCAAGACCAATGTCAAGGAGCTTTTTCTCTGTTTTCTTTTACGAATTTTATGGTTTCAGGTCTCACATTTAAGTGTTAAATCCCTTTTGAGTTAATTTTTGTGAGTTGTGTAAGATAAGGGTCCAATTTCATTCTTTTGCATGTTATTATCCAGTTTTCCCAACACCATGTATTGAGGACACTGTTCTTTCCCCATTGAATATTCTTGGTTCCCTTGTTAAATACAAGTTGACCGTATATGTGTGGGTTGACTTCTGGGATGTTGATTTTCTTTCATTGGTCTGTGTCTGTTTTTATGGCAGTACCATACTGTTTTGATTACTATAGCTTTGTGATATAGTTTGAAATCAGGACGCATGATACCTCCAGCTTTGTTCTTCTTCCTCAAGTATGCTTTGGCTATTCGGGTCTTTCGTGGTTCCATAAGAATTTCAGGATTGTTTTTTCTATTTCTGTGAAAAATGCCATTGGAATTTTGATAGGGATTGCATTGAATCTGTAGATGGCTTTGTGTAGTATAGACATTTTAACCATATTACTTTTTCCAATCCACGTACACAGGATATTTTTCCAATTGTTTGTGTCTTGAGTTTCCTTCATCAATGTCTTATAATTTTTCAATGTACAGATCTTTCACTTACTTAGTTAAATTTATTCCTAAATAAGTTATTGTTTTTGATGCTATTGTAATTGAGATTGTTTTATTTGTTTCTCTTTCATATAGTTCATCGTTAGTGTACAGAAACAAACAACTGATTTTTGTATGTTAATATTGTATCCTGTAACTGTACTGAATTTGTTTATTAGTTTTAACAGTTTTTTTGGTGGTGCCTTTAGGATTTTCTATATATAAGATCATATTATCTGCAGGCAGAGACTAACTTATTCCTTTCTGACTTGGATGTCTTTTTTTTTTTCCCCCCTAGCCTAATTGTTCTGACTGGAACCTCCAATACTAGATCGAGGAGAAATGGTGAGAGTGGGCACCCTTGTCTTGTCCTGTTCCTGATCTTAGAGGAAACACTTTCAACTTTACACCATTGAGTATGATGTTAGCTATGGGTTTGTCATATATGGCTTTTATTATGTTGAAGTATGTTCCTTTTATAACTATTTGTTGAGAGTTTTTATTGTGAAAGGATATTCTAGTTTTCAAATGCTTTTTCTGCATCTATTGAGATGGTATGATTTTTATCTGTATTCTCTTAATGTGGTGTGTTACATTTATAGGTTTGTGTATGTTGAACCATCCTTGCATCCCAGGGATCACTGTCATGGTGTGTGGCCCTTTTCATGTGCTAGTGAATTTGGTTTGCTAGAATTTTGCTGAGAATTTTGCATCCGTATTCATCAGGGATGTTGGTCTGTAGTTCTCTCTCCTTGTGGTATCTTTGGCTTTGCTATCAGGGTAATGCTGGCCTTGCAAACGAGTTTGGGAATATCCCTTCTTCAGTTTTTTGGAAGCGTTTGAGAAGGATTGACATTAATTTTTCTTTACAGGTTTGGTAGAGTTCACCAGTGAAGCCATCTGGTCCTGGGCTTTTCTGTGTTGGGAGGTTTTGATTACTGACTCAATCTCTTTACTTGTATTGGTCTGTTCAGGTTTTCTATTTCTTCATGATTCAGCCTTGGTAGGTTGTATGTTTCTAGGAATTTATCCATTTCTTCTAGGTTATCCAGTTTGTTGGTGTGTAATTGTTCATAGTAGTCTTTTACAATCCCTTGTATTTCTGTGGTGTCAGTTGGATGTCTCCTCATATTTCTGATTTTATTTATTTGAATCTTCTTTTTTTTCTTAGCTGGTCTAGCTAAATGTTTGTCAATTTTATCTTTTTAAAATATCAGCACCGGGCTTCCCTGGTGGTGCAGTGGTTAAGAACCCGCCTGCTAATGCAGGGGACACGGGTTCAAGCCCTGGTCCGGGAAGGTCCCACATGCCGCGGAGCAGCTAAGCCCGTGCGCCACAACTACTGAGCCTGCGCTCTACAGCCCACGAGCCACAACTACTGAGGCCTGCACGCCTAGAGCCCGTGCTCCGCAACAAGAGAAGACACTGCAACGAGAAGCCTGCGCACCGCCAACGAAGAGTAGCCCCCGCTCGCTGCAACTAGAGAAGGCCTGTGTGCAACAACAAAGACCCAATGCAGCCACAAACAAACAAACAAACAAATAAATAAATTTATTTAAAAAAATATATCAGCACCATGAGCACTGTATACATTTACAATTGTTATATCCTTTTGATAAATGGATGAATTGACCCTTTTATCGTTATTTAATGACCTTATTTGTCTCTTGTTACAGTTTTGACTCAAAGTCAAAACTTTTTAAAAATGTAAGTATAGTTACCCCTGCTGTCTTTTGTTCCCTGTTTGTGTGTAATATCGTTTCCATCCCTTCACTTTGACCCTGTGTGTGTCCTCAAAGCTGAAGTGAGTCTCTTTTTAGACAACATACATTTGAGTCTTGTTTTTTTATTGTTCAGCCACTCTGTGACTTTTGATTGGAGAATTAATCCATTTGCATTTAGAGTTATTATTGATAAATGAAGAATTACTAATGCCATCTTATTGTTTTCTTAATGTTTTGTAGTTTCCTTGTTCCTTTCTTGCTGTCTTCCTTTGTGAATTGATGATTTCTATACTGTGTGCTTTGATTCCGTTTCCTTCATCTTTTGTGTATCCCCTGTAGGTTTAACAACAGTCCTTTTAAAGCTGACACCAACTTTGACCATATACAAAAACTCTACCTTTTAACCCTCCCATTTTATCTTTTTTTTCTTTTTTTTTTTAAATATCTTTATTGGGGTATAATTGCTTTACAATGGTGTGTTAGTTTCTGCTTTATAACAAAGTGACCATTTTATCTTTTTGAAGTCACAGTTTACACCTTTTTACCTTGTGTATCCGTTGACAAATTAATTGCAGCTATAGGTCATTTTTAATACTTTGGTCCTTTAACTTTTATACTAGAGTGAAGTGATTAACACACCACCATATTACAGTGTTAGAGTATTCTAAGTTTGACTATATACTTACCTTTGCTGGTGTGTTTTATATTTTCATGTGCTTTTATGTTAGCATCCTTTCATTTCAGCATGAAGAACTCTTTACAGCATTTCTTGTAAGGCAGGTCCAGTGGTGAGGAGCTCCCTCAGCTTTTATTTCTTCAGAAGAGACTTTCATCTCCCCTTCATTTCGGAAGGACGGCTGTGCTGGGTGTTCTTTGTTGGCAGCATTTCTAATATATCATCCCACTGGCCTGCATAGCTTCTGCCGAGAAACCCACTAATAGCCTCACGGGGCTTCCCTTGTATGTGAGGAATTTTTTTTTCTCTTGCTGCTTGTAAAACTCTCCCCTTGGCTTTCATTTTACACAGTTCTCTTGTACTGTGTTCTGGAGAAGATAGTTTGGGGTTGAAGTTTTAGGGCGATCTCTGAGCTTTAGGAACTTGGAGGTCTAAATCTCCCCTCCAGCTTTGGGAAGTTCCGCCATTATTTCTCTCCTTCTGGGATCCCAGTATTGTGCCCACTATTTCTTTTAACCGTGTCCTATAGTTCACCCGTTTTCTTCACTCTTTTTCATTCTTTTTTTCTTTCTGCGCCTCTGGCTGGATGGTTTCAAGTGGGCCGCCTTCTGGTTCACAGATCCTTTGTGCTGTTGGACCGCTCTATCAGATTCTTCGTTTCAGTCACTGTATTCTTAAACTTTAGGGTTTCTGGGGGTGGAGGGCTGGTGTGTGTTTGTTTTCTGTTTCTTTGTTGAACTTCTCATTTTGTTCACGCATTGTTTTACTAATTCCATTTAGCTGTCTATCTGTGTTTTCTTGTAGCTCACTAAATTTCTTTTAAGAGGATTTTTCTGAATTCTCTGTCAGACATTTCATAGATCTCCATTTTTTGGTGTCACTCGTTGTAGTTTCATTAGTTCCCTTTCTTTTTTATAAAGATTTTTTTTTTGGATGTATTAGTTCCCTTTTGTGTCTTGTTTCCTTGATTACTCGTGATCTCGTGGCCTTGTGTTGGTGTCTGAACATTAGAAGAAGTAGGCACCTGTTCCAACTGTACAGACTGGGTTTGGCAGGGAAGTCCTTCATCAGTCGGCCCATCCAGGAACCCGGGTGGGTCATGGGATGGTGTCCGCAGACGGGCTCGCTGCTGGAGTCCTCGGGCAGCTTCCTGCTGGTACCTGGTCAGCCGCTGGGCAGGCCTGGTGCCTGGGTTCCCTGGGGCAAGCTGGACACCTGCAGCCACCTGCGGGTGCTCGAGTCCGGGGTAAAGTCGGGCGCTCATGTCACTCGCCCTCCCCAGTGCGGAGGGTGTCTCTCTGCTGGACAACCTATGCCTGGGGGAGGGGAGGCAGGGATGGGTAATGTGAACTGTCTTTTCTACCCTCCTCATTGTGTCTTGTCGTATTTCTCTGCTCCACCCATGTGCTGTAATCCCTCACCCGGAGTCCTTAGCTCTTGGGAAGCATTTTCACGTGTGGATGGTTGGTTGTTCAAAGGGACATTCCTGGGAGGGGATGAGCCCTGGGAACTCCTATACTGCCCCTTCCTGATGGCGCTCTTAATAGCACCTATCCTTACGGAATCTTACCTATAAGTTAAAAACTCGTCACAAGGAAACTTCCAGGCTCAGACGACTTCACTGTTAAGTGCTCGGAAATGTTTGCGGAAGAACAGCAGTCTTTATAAACTCTTGCACGGAACAAAAAAAGAGGCTCATGTTCCATCTTGTTGTATGAGCAGCCTTGACCCCAGCAGCCACGAGTGGGGTAGGTGTTTGCCACCCTTCTAGCCAATAAGGGACATAATCTGGACCTGTAAGGTAATCAGCTTTCTTATTACCAGGAAGGGAATAGAGACAGACAAGTCCATGTTGAAATGGACAAAGCGCGGGTGCCCCTAGGGAGACGGGGGAAGAGGGATGGGGTGGAGGAGGGAGACCATCTGATCCTTTTCAGAAGCGGGGTTTATAACGGTCATTCATTCATCGCGGCCGAATTATTAATGATTAGTGAGTTTTGCCCCCATGCTACTCGCCCGAGGAAAGGCAAAAGACATGCGCGCATGAACAGACCACAGCAAGAGGCCCTCCAGATGGCCAACGAACGTCTGAAAAAGTGTTCCAGTGGTCAAGTCAAAACCACCATGAGATGCCTTCAGAATCACCAGGATCCGAAAGACTAGCGACCTTGAGGGGTGTGCGGGTGGGGCCTCCCGCGAGGCGGGGGCGGGGCTGGGCGGAAGCGCGCAGACTCCCTACTGGGGAGAGCGCCCCGGGGCGGGTGGTCCAGCAGCCCCTCCAGGCGCCGCGCCCTTCACAGCGGCGCTGGGTGCCTCCCGTGGCCTGCCCTTCCCACGGGACGCCAACAGTCGTGGGAGTGGATGGAGTCCTGCCGTCACACCGATGGGTGGGGCCGGAAGCAGGACCGTGACCCCGTTTATGCCCATTTCAAGAGGGGGCAGGACGAGCCTCCTTCCTCCCTGGCGTTAGAATCATCCAGGGAGGAAGGGGCAGTGGTGAGGCGGGCGGCCGGGGGGCTGGCATCTCCGCGTGTCTTAATCTGGGTGCGCTGGCGCTGTGCGAAGGTGTGCCGTGATTTGTATGTTTCCTTGTCACGCTTCACCCTAAAAGCTTTTGTTTTTTCTTCTTCTTCTTTCTAAATAAGACACACAAAGGGCCAGAGTTTGCTGCCGGTAGGCCCGCACTAAAACATCTTAAAACTTACGCTTCTGGCGGAAGGCAGGTGGTACCAGACGGAGGATCTGAGATTCGGGGAGGAAGGAAGCCCAGAGAAAGGGGTAAATGTGAGTTGTCCGGAAACCCGGCTGCGTAGGAGAAAGCAGTGTCTGTGGGGCTTACAGAGAAAAAAACAGAAGTAGCGTGTGATGAAGGGAGTACTCGGGAAGATGGTAGAGAACTAGTAGTCTGGGCTTCAGCCGTTAAGTTGTCCTTCCTTATCCATTAAAAGACTAGGAACAGTATCTATAGCTTCCAGGCTAATAGGGGGGAAGTTGCCCTGAGGAAAAATACCCAATGGCTCCGAAAGAAGGCAAGAAAGAAGGGGGCACAGGACGGGGGCGCCTCTTGGGGTACAGACGCTGGGCTGCCGAGGTCTTGCACTGCTGTGTCCCCACTGCCGGGTGAAGCACACACGATCCTTGTGAAAGGAAGATAGCATGGAGTTCAGTCCGCAAGCAGTTGTGCACACTCACCACCCAGCACACAATCAGGAATAAGCAAGCAGACGAGAGAGAAGGCAGCACAGACGAAACCAACATAAACAGCGGACCACGGGCGCTGGACTTCTCCCACGCTGTCACACAATCTGCTTACGATGTTCAGAGAGAGGAGCACTGAGAATTGGAACAGTGACCCGAAAACTTTCTCGAAGTACAAAAGCGTCATTGTACAACTTTCATAGAATAATCAAAATTGCGAATTCAGGATGTAGGTATCATGGCAGATTAGGCAGAGCTGAGATCACTGGTGAACTGGAAAATAGGGTAGAAGAAAATAGAATGAAGAATGGTGTACCAAACGCTCAGAGAAGGACGTAGCCCACCCTTTCTCAGACTCCAGAAAACAGAGACGGAACATTTCCCAGCTCAGTTATGAGGCTCAGATATCTCTGGCATCAAAACCTAAGAAGATGAGTAGGGACAGAAAATTACAGACCAGTCTTACTCAGAGAAAAGAAATTCTATGCAAAATATTAGCAGATCAAATCTGGCAATAATACAAAGTACAGACGGGAGATCATTCGCTGCCTGACTTGCGGGTCCCGAGAAACACGTCGGGCTTGAGGGTTTATTTTATCTCTAGGAACCGGGCTGAGCTCCCTAAACTAAATACGTGAATTCACAAGCGTGGACACAATAAATCCTTCAGGTTTTCTTGGTGCCCATGTGTTTTTAGCTCAGGAGTGCAGGCTGGTTTGTGACACAACACATTTAGAGATTAAGGGGGAAAGTCACACGATTAGCTCCACAGAAGCAGAACCAGCCTTTAAAAAAAATTCAGCCTCTATTCAAAATGCTAAAAAAAAAACAAGACAGCATTCTAGAAATAAGAGGGAACTTCCTCACCTTGCTCAAGGCTTTCCACAAAGCCCGGCCAGCCGGCAGCAGGCTCACCGTTGACCCCAGGAACTTGGTTCAGCGTTGAGCTGAAGGCCTTCCAAGCTGTGGGGGAGAAGGAAACAAGACTTCAGGAGTGGAAAGGGAGAGACAAAGCTGTCATTATTTGAGGTGATGCCATTGTGTTCTAGAAAATTCCAAACAATTTCCAAAGACGGGTTATCGCAACTGTTAGCTTAGCAAGGTTTGGGGTCAAAACCAAGTCCCTACATACGAACGAGTTCCCTTCTGAGAGCACGTTCATAAGTACAACAAATTAGCCTAGGTACCCAATTCACACAATCGGCTACATAGTACTCTACTGTAATAGGTTTATAATACTTTTCACACAAATAATACATAAAAAACAAGCACAAAAAAATCAAAGATCTTTAATTTTACAGTACAGTACCTTGAAAAGTACAGTAGTACGGTACAACAGCTGGCATACAGGGGCATGTGTGCATCTCTGAAAATTCACAACTGGAAGCTTTGTGTGTAGGGGACTTCCCGTACAGAGTGTTGCTGCATTTCTACATTCCATCAGCAGTCACGTGAAAATGAAACTTTAAGAAGACTTCATTAAAGTAGCCGTAAAATATCAAGAAATAAATCCAATTAAAGATTCGTACGATGTTTATGGGGGAAAATCACAAACCTCCCAAGGGAGACCTGTCCCCATTGGTGGGTGACAAGGCGCCCTGTTGCCCTGGCCCTGGAGTCTCCTGGGCTTTGGCCCCCTCCCCTGGCCTCCTGAGCCCAGGAATCCTTCACCCAGTCGGGAGCCGTAACCCGCTGACCGCCTCGCCCCTCACGCCCTCTCTTCCCTCCTCAACCCACTTGAACTCCTACTCATCTAGCAAAAGCCCACACAGAAAATCCCAGTGTTCGCCTACCTGCACAGATCAGCGGGGGAGCACCCTGCGCTTCCCAGGGGCCGCGTGATTCTGCCTGGCGAGCCCACTCTCCCCTCCCCGGCCTGTTCCAGCTCCTCCCACCCTCACTGCTGGCAAAGCCTCACTGTTTCATCAAGGGAAGCGAGCACAGGGGTCACCGCCAAGCAAGTGTCGGAGCACAGCTGGAAACCCACACTCTCAGTGTCTGCGTGGAGCTCCGCACTGGAGGTGACCATGGGGTCAGGTCGGCCGCCGGGACTCAGCCTCAGAGCCTCGGACGTGCTGAGCGCTCTGTGCTGCATCCCACGGAATCCTGACTGTGCATTAAAATCACCCCCCGTCTCAGCCAGGCGAGGAGGAAGCAGGCCCGGAGAGCACCCGGCCCCCGACCTGACCCCCGCCTCTCCCTGCCCCACATTCTGGCCCCCCTCCCCACGCCCCATACCCCAACCTGCTTTCCCAGGGCCTCCCGGAGGGTTAGTCCTCTGTCCAGCTCTCCTGGTCTCCTGAGGTGGGCTGTACGTGGTCTGGCGTCAGCACGTGCTCTGGTGTGGCTGTGGCTCGGGGAGCACATACCTTCCTTGAAAGTGTCCCCCCTACCCAACCCCAGCCGCTCCCGTTCCCTCCCACACACATCCTCTGGTTGCAGCACAAATGAACATGTCAGGAAGTTTGGAGGCTGCCGCTCTGGCCTGGCCTGGGGGAGCTTAGAGCTCGGACCCCTCCTCACCTGCATGGGCCTCCTCTCATCCCCCCAGTGAGTCTCATTTTCAGAAAGGTCTGTCCCCCACCACCCCATGCGGCCCAGCCATTTGAAGTCTCACCGGGCAGTAACCCTGTCCTGGGTTCTGCTTTCCGGACTGTGCCAGGCGGAGGGTAATGAAGGGCCCAGCTCCACACACACAGGAGCTGGGGGGAGCTCCTCCTGCCGCGTCCAGAGGTGGCCAACTCGGGAAGCCTGTTCCTGTCCTTGACCGTGGGCGCCGGGAGGAGGGGTCAGAGCAGAGCCCCCAGTGGCCCCTGCTCGGGCGCAGGGCTGGTCGGTCAGCCTTGAGGTTTCTCGGTGACCCCCCCACACACACACACCCAGAGCAGGGGACACGTGCCAGGCGCCCAGGGGCTTTTGAGAAGGCTGGCGACCCTCCAGAGCGGAGTTGGGGGCAGCGGCCAGCAGCTGGTTTAGGGGAAGGAGTCGGCGGCCACCCTACCAGTCGGATGGAATAACAGACTGAGCAGGGCCTGTGCGAGCCGTGCCTCTTCTCTGTCCATTTCCTCTGCCAGAAAACGCGGAAGTGGGTCAGGCTCTGGTTCCCCCTCCAACGGCATCAAAGACCACTCACCCACGCAGCCCGCGTCCTAGGACGGTACCAGCGCACACAGCCTGCCGTCCACCTGCCCTCGCTGCTCCCTCCCTGGAAACCCACACGCCGCGGCCCCGGGGAGCGAGCGGCCACTGGCTGGCTCTACAAGGAGTGAGATTCGCCCAGAGAAACCCGGATCTGAGCGTTGCCGGCAGATGCCAGGAGTGAGGGTCACTGCTGTGGGCACGGCTGCCAGGCGGCGGTTGTGACTGTCCTGGTCGTGTTGCTTTACCACTGGCTTCGTTCCATGAGGCCGTAGGACCCAGAGGCCCAGGCTGCATTTCTAGGTCAGCTGCCCTCTCGGGAGGACGGGCAGAGGGCCGAGGGGCCGTGATGCCCAGAGGAAGCCAGGAGTGGGGGGACGGTGGGCGGCCTGGCCCGCCTGCACAGCTGGATGGCGGCCTGAGGTTCCCATAGGACCCGGCTGCTAAGCGCCACCCTGGAGCCAGGCTGCAAGCCCAAGTGGGCAGAGCCGGGAGGACTGGCTGCAGCCGCCCCTGCTGCCCGGCTGGACCTGAGCCCCTGCTGACCCTGGGAGGTGCCCACTGGGGCCCCCTACCCCCACCCCAGTTCCAGCCTCCTGAGGCCCGGGGAGGGGCCCTCGCCATGCACTCCCATGGCCGTGACCTTCCGTAAAGTTTGCACGGTGACGTCGTAGCTGCATTTGGTTATGACCACCGGCGCGACCCCCCATCACCCCTCCCCTCCTGGCACGGGCGCTGCGGTGGCTCTGGCTTGTCTGGGGCCTGTCCTGGGGCAGCAGGCGGGGGATACGGAGCGACTGGGTTTAGTGGGGTGTGTTGACGGGTTTGCTGTCTCTTCTAGTAGAACTGAGCACCGCTAGCCGTCCTGGGTGTAGATAGGGGCGGCGCCCAGGGGGAGTCTGAGCGCCCCCGGGCCCGACGCACCCAGTGGTGACGTGGGGATGCCGCCACCACTGCGGCACCGGCAGAGCGGGAACCATGTGTTCACCACTGTGCCGGTCTGGTGTCCGTGACTTTGCACTGCTTTTCCTGAGAAGGACTCCACAAGGTTGCGTGAGCTCTTGGCCTCACAAAACCGGGATTTATTCTCCGTCTAGCCACCAGCTCCCCGAATCGAGGGAGGGATGAGGGGTCTGGCCTGGGATGTGGGTGGCAAGGCTGGTCTTCAGCTCATTCCCTGTGCGCTGTCCCCTGGGGGACTGTGCTGGCCCTGCTCCCTGAGAGGACCTCCGGGTGTGACCACACAGGGGCCCTGGCTCCCGGCCAGGCTGGTGGGTGTGGGTCAAGGCCGCTCCTTGGGGCCCCAGGCTCTCTCCGCCCACCCGCGGGCGGCCTGCCTAGTGAGGACCTCGTGCCAGCCGGGCCGCGAGGCCTGGGGCAGCTCCAGGACCCCTGAGCCCGGACCCGGCTTATCGCGGCCCCGCTCCGCCCGGCCTTGCTGTTTTCAAGGATGATCTCAGTGTCGTGGGTGTAGCTGACTGCAGGCCTGTGTCTGGTCTTTGCTGGAGTTTATCACGAGCCCTGCAGGTGGATCTCTCGTGCACCCAGTACCGTTTGCTTTATTCCCGTGCTGCTTTCTCCCGCTGGGACCAGGCCCCAGAAGACCCGGACCGCTTGCATGCCTGCGGGAGTCCCCATCCCGGCCTCCCTGACTCACGTGGGGCTGGTGGAGTCGTTTTACCCACAAGCCACGGGTGCCAGAGCCTTGCCAGCGAACAGAGGGGACAAGGGTGGGTTATAGGAGGAAACCGGGTTTCTCAGCAGGGTGATCCTGACCCCACAGGACATGCTGGTCAATGCCTGAAAACACTGCCCGGTTGCAGCTTGGGGGCGGGCGTGCCACTGGCATCTAGTGGGTGGAAGCGGGACCCGTGATGTCAGGTGCGGGAGTTATTGTGAGCAAAAGGGGGCGGGGTGGGAGACCAGAAAGCCCTGGAGGCCCCCGTTTCCCCCCCCCAAGGCCGGGAGCCCCTCTGGGCACAGCTGGCTTCCCACCGCAGGGCAGCCCTTCCTTTCCTCGGCGGGGACGACGGGGTGACAGTGGAGCACGGGCAACAGGGCAGAGGCATCGTGGAGGGATGCCCTCTCACCCTGGTGCCTGCACTCAGTGTCTGTGGAGGAGTGGGTGGTGGACAGACCAGGACCGGGGCCCCCTGTGGGTGCTCTGCGCGCTGGGACACGGCTGTCCCTTGGGGCCTTGCTCAGACCCATGGTCCTGGGGGCCCTCCTTGCTGACCACCCCCCTACCCCACCCCCACGGACCGGAGGCCCTGCAGTCCCTCCAGCCTGGGCCCTCGTCCGGTGTGAGCCCTCGGGCAGCAGAGCAGGAGGTGGACATCGGGAGGGCTCCATTCGGGTCAGGAGAGGCCGGTGGAGGGACGAGCAGAGCTGGGCCTGTGGACGGGTCAGCCCCACACCTGGGGAGGGTGGATGCGCTCCATGCACAGGCGGAGGGCGGCGGTTCGATCCATCCCTTTACTGGCCATGCAAACGACATCAGCCTCCCCTGCAGAGCTACCCCTTCCCTCTTTATTATAAGTAACTGTTTTGTAGGAAAGCACTTTAAAACTACACAAACATCCCGTGCTTCCTCAGACTTCCACTTACTTGTCTATTCATCTGAGTATAAGCGTGTGAATTACAATTCTTTTCAACAGGCGGTAGTCTGTTCCTGTCGGGGCACCCTGTCAGGCTGGCTCCAAGCACGCTGGGGGCCCCCGGGGGCCCTGGACGGCTTCCTGGCCGTCTGGTGTTTCAAGATGTTCCAGGAGCATCTGGTGTTTTCCTGCCCAGGTTGGAATCGGCCATCTCTCCAAGGAGTTCCAGCCACTGTCAGTGGAAGCTGGTGTTTAGAAACCATGATCTGGGTGCTGGGGTGCCCTGGGTCCTTGCTGCTGGGGTGTCACAGCTGCCAGCCCTCTCAGTGGACAGAACTAGGACTTGTACAGACGCAGGTCCACACTCACAGTCACCCTCGCACAAATGCACTCACACATTTATATCCATGTTTATCTCATGATCAGTTTCCCCATTGCCGGCTCACTTCCCCCGCCAGGCGGGCCGTGTGTTCAGGTTACTGATGCACAGAGTTCCTCACTCGGTCCATGGCAGGGTTCTGTGGGCCTTAGGAAGCTGTCCCTCGAGGCTGTGATTTGATGGACGGAGCAGCCTGGGCTCAGCGGGAAGCCTGGACCCGGGTGGAACTCAGAACAGAGTCCGTCCTCGAGGCCCTCCTAGCAGATTTCTGCAGCAGCTCCTGACCTTGGCAGAGGGTTGAGCAGGCCTCCATGTCCAGTGGTGGGGAGTGATTCTGTGAACTATGGCTTGGGCGTCTGTCACGGAATTCTTGGCTCCGGACCGAGGGCCAGGGGGCAGAGGGCGAGGCGGGTATTCTCAGGCTGCAGCTGGCGAGGGGAGGAGGGAGCGTTTTGGCAACACAGCTTGCACTTAGGCCAGGGCAGGCCAGTGCTCAGAGCGGTAACCCCGTGACCTGCGTCCGGGCTGGCTGGGACTTGCTGTTTCCTGGGGTCACGACGGAGCCCCCACCTCTCCACTCCGGAGGACACCCTGTGACCCGGCTCGGGGGCCCACGGGGCCTTCTGCTCGTTGGCCTTGTCAAGGATCGCGGCAAGGGGCCGGGAGAAGTGAGTCCGAGTCCACACGTACCGTGAGCCCGTGCTCGCGTCCCTTTTCCCTGGGCCGCCAGAGCCGCACCCTGACTCCCACCGAATGTCGTCGATCGGTAGGAAAGTCACGCGGCCAGTGCCCGTCTCCTCTGTGCAGGCGCCTGGCCAGCCCGCCGGGCCGCGCCACCGTCCCCCGCCGGTGCTCTGGCCTGTGGGGCCCACCCGCCCCTTCTCCCGGGTTTGGCTGCAGGACGGCCTGGCTGGAGCCGGAAGCACAAAGGAAAGGAGGGTCGGATCGGGGGGCGACATTACACCCCAAGCTCCCCACCCTGCGGGGCTGGACGGGTCCCAGGGTGAGCTGCAGGGGCTGGGAAACGTCTGCAGGAGGGGAGGGCGGAATTATGCCCCCGGCCGCAGGGACCCTCTCCCCACAGAGCCAGAGAACGTGGGTAGGGATGTCGGCCCGTGAACTCGGCGCTGGATTCAGGAAGCAGGTTCTCACTGTGGTGCTGAGGCCCCTCGGGACAGGCCGCCAGGCTTCACGCCAGCATCACGGGAGCGAAGCGGATTCTCTGGTGATATCCACTCACAGGCGGCTCGGCCCTGACGCGTCCAGACCTGTCTTCCCACCGAGGTCCTTTTCAGCCCGAACTTCATGGTTCCTAGTACCTCCGGGGCAAGGAGTTCCCTGCTGAACTAGCCACATCGACTGGCATTTCTCTTCAGGGCCCGAAAATACCCTCTCAAGTGTCAAAAGGCCTCACGAGTCTGTCGTGGTGACGGCAGACCCAAAGCACTGAATCACGGGCTTCCTATTGGTGAAACGTACAGCATGTGACTTACAGCACAGTAAAGCTGTTAATGACAACGGCATCACCCTTCAGCCCTTCATTATTCTTTCTGTTACTCCTTCGAACTCCTAACAGGTGGGTGTAGAAGGGGGTCAGGCACCACCACCGTCCCCATTTTGCTGCTGAGGGAGCTACGTGATGGTCACAGCCCCGGACGGGAAGTGGGAGGTCTAAGACTTCGGGCCGGAGATGGTGAGTTTGGCTCCTTCTGTAAGCTCACCGTCAGCCCACCTTCCACGGTCTAACGCTGATCCCCCTCCTATCTAATTTGGTCATTTTCAGGTTGATGAATCTGCTTCCCTGGACCCTCCCATTGCTTTTCTCTGAACCCTCTGAGACGGCGCAGTGGCGGTCAGCCTCCACGATGACCCCACTCATCCCTGCCTCTTGGTCAGCGTCACCTTCCCGCATCAAATCAGGGCTGGTCCACGTGGCCAATGGCGTAGGGCGGAGCTGATGGGGTTGACTTCTGAGGCTATAAAAGGCACTGCAGCCTCCGCCTTGGCCTCTTGGATGGCGGCAGCCACCGTGTCGTGACACTCAGGCAGCCCCACGGAGAGGGCCACTTGCAGAAACACAGGTCTCTGGCTAAGAGCACCAACGTGCCCGCCGCGTGACAGAGCCGCCTTGGAAGTGCCCCTCCCGCCCTAGGCCAGCCTTCAGATGATGCCACAGCCCCGGCTGACACAGGACCACACCTGCACGTCACGGCCCAAGTGGAGACTGCTCAGCCAGGCCCTCCCCAGAGGCCTGGCCGACCGACGGTGTGAGAGAAGCCACTGAGTTTGGGGGTGACTAATTACACAGCAGGGGGTGTGACTGGAACAAGCACCCAGACCTGCACAGAACCTAGACGTGGGGCTACACCCGAGACAGACAAAACCTTCTCATGTTCCTGCCCAGGTCCCTTCTTAGTCATCCTGGGGTAACTGTACTCCCGTCAGCATCAGTGACCTGCTCGGAGGGTCCACTCCAACCCGCAGGGCCACAAGCAGGGCACACCCTCACGTGACAACCAGACAAGCAGTTTCACCACTCGGGAGGCCAGGTTTGGGTCTCAGCTCCTCCCCAAAGCTGGGCAGGCTGTTAGCAGGGCGCGAGGCTGTGTCTGCCCCACGAAGGAAAAGCCTTCCTCTGAAGTGCCTCAATCAGAGTTCTTGTGGGTAGACCAGAGGCGCTCAGCCTCGGCCATGCACTGGGAGCAGCGGCGGGAGCTCGAAGCCCCCCGTGCCGGCCCCAGCCCGACACCGGCTCAGCGTCTGGGACACATCGGGTGCCAGGAAGCCCAGACCTACCCGGGCGTTCTGAATGCAGCCGCGGCCGAAACAGCTGGTTCACGTCAGCCACGCTGATGCTTAAAAGTGTTTTCAGGCCTTGTTTACAACATAGAGCAAGCACTTGTTTAAAAAGGAGACTCCAACACATCAGGCAGGCCACATCTCAGGAAATGGTTTTTCTGGACACAGTGGTCTAACCTGAGATGGTTTACGTTTAATCGCATTTTGCCACAGGAAAAAGTGCCCCAGGAAACACTGCGCGGAGGGCAGGATGCCCAGCTGGGCTCTTTAAACAGCAGTGGCCACAGACAGCGCAGTTCACTGATTCTGTAAACGACCTCAGAGGCTCTACCTGCCCGGAGCACAGCTGCCCGACGGTACGAAACTCATTAGGAAGCAGGCACTACGGGGGCGTCCACGTTTTACTAACTCATGAGGTCCCTTCAGACAGCTGACACTCAGTGACCGGTTCGGTCTCGTACTGGGCAGGGTTCTACCAGGGACAGAAGTCGTAGGACATTTTTATGCAGAAAGATCTCTTACAGGGCTGGGCGCAGACGGCTGTGGGGCTGGCACCTGGGAACAGCCAGGAGCTAACGCTGCAGCTCAGATGCGGGATTTCTTCTTCCTCGAGGAAACCTCCAATTTCTCCAAAAGGCTTTCAGCCGAGCGGCCGAGGCCCCCGCACATCACGGAGGGGGATCTCCTTCACCTAAAGCCGGCTGGTGGCAGAGGTGACACACATCCCCCAGGTGCCTTCACCCCAGCCCCCAGGTGAGCGTTTGATTGAATGACGGGTGGACAGCAGCCCGGCCAGGTGCCTCGCCAACCTGACCAGGTCCCTCACTCGGCCGGCTCCGCCCCAGGTTCCTCCCGCCCCTTCCTCAGAGGGGCCTTCCCTGGATACTCACCCTGAAATAGCCACCGTGTTGGGATTCTTTGCCCAAACGCACCGCTCCTGGACACCTGTGATGTTCCCTTGCTGGTTTAGGGCCCGCGTCCCTCTGCTCCTCTGCGGGGTGGTGCAGACTTGCCCCTAGATGTTCCCTGTGATGATGGGGACACCTGGATGACTGTGACATGGATCGTGAGGCCACCGCCCCCAAGGGCAACTCCCAGACAAGCTCCAAAAGGGAAGCCCCACGTGGGACTCGGCACCTTTGCCCTGGTCCCCACGGGGGAGTTCCTGACCTCACAGGCCAAGGGACTGGGCTCAAGTCCCAGCCCTGCCACCTGTTACCTTGGTGATGTGGGCAGGTCACTTAGCCTCTGGGAGTCTCGGCTCCCATCTGTAACTCGGGCAAGAACACCAGCAGACCCTAGGTGGTGAGCGTGACAATGGGCCAGGATGCTGTGGGCCTGCAGACCAGGCAGGGGACAGCGGGTGGAGGAGGAGGGAGGTGGCTTGGTCAGGCAGAGAAGAGCAGAAACAGAAAAGTGGGAGCAACAAGAGAGACATTTCAAAGGAAGAGCCTGTGACTGAACATGAGGGAGAGGTCAGGGCTGGCTTTTTATTTTTTGTTTTTTTTTGCAGTACGCGGGCCTCTCACTGTTGCGGCGCACAGGCTCCGGACGCGCAGGCTCAGCGGCCATGGCTCACGGGCCCAGCCGCTCCGCAGCATGTAGGATCCTCCCGGACCGGGGCACGAACTCGTGTCCCCTGCATCGGCAGGCGGACTCTCAACCACTGCGCCACCAGGGAAGCCCCAGAGTTGGCTTTTTGTTTTGCAAATGTCTGTTTCCTGATTATAGACGCAGTCCTGCTCATCGTACAAAACTCCAAGATTAAAGTTTGGGGGTATTTCAGTTATTCATTCTTCTTTTCCCCACCCTCCCCCACCTCCCCGATTCAGCATTTAATGTCTTAGACATCAGTTAAGATGATTTAAAAATTCTAATCATTTTATTTTAATGCATTGGTCCTCCATCCTGGACATCTTATTTTGTCTATTCTAGATGGACTTCTAAATATATATATATTAATATCTATTAAACCTATTAAAATTACATCTAAAAATATATGTTCAGATATAAAGCCCACAAGGTAGCAGCCCCTCAAGCATCACCCCGTGAGCTGCATGCTCACCTGTGTCATTATGTTTCCTAATTTACCAGCCCCCTATTTGGGGGCCTTTCGTTTCCAGTGAGCATCCTTGTAACATGTTTCCTGGACATGGCAGTTCTTCCACAGAGCAGTGCCCACGGAGTGACTGCCCTAGAGGCTCACAGCGTTTTCAGGGCTGCGGATACGTGTCGGCAGATTCACTGCCTGGGGCCTGCTCTTATGTGCTGGAACTACAGGGCTTCGCAGGAGCCCTGTGTCAGGACCAGGGGATGGTAGGATATCTCCTTTGAGTTCTAGTAATAGCACCTTTGAGAATGTTACATGTGGTAAAAGTCATTTAATCCTGAACACCATCCCCACGAGAGAGGTACTATTATCATCTGAATTTTGCGGATTTGCACACTGAAGCTCAGAGAGGTTAAGCAACTTGCCTCAAGCAGCACAGCCAGTAAGTGGTGGAATCAGATTTGAACCCAGGCAGCTGGCTCCAGAGTCAGGGTCCGACCTGTATGGACCTGCATGTCCAGTGCCTGCTTCACCTACACCCGACGCACCTGACTGACCTTCCTACATACTTGCCCCAAGCCAGCTGGTGACTGTTCTCATCAAGGGGAGGAGAGGGACGCGCCCCTCCGCTGGTTTCCCTGGTAACTAATGAGCCCACCTGATGGCAGTTCCACTGTAACTGGTAACCTCCCCTTCCCCGCTGGAGGCTGCCACGTCATCCTGCCCACTGTCCACTGCACACGGTGGGGTGTTGCTCCAGGACCTTTCTTCAGACACGTAAGCTCTGCCACCCATGAAACCACTGATGTCTCTGTCACCGACTCCGGGCTCCTTTGGTCTTGAGGCTGGGCAAGCACAGGCCTTGCAGGCCTGCAGGGGGCAGCCCAACAGGGCCCCTACACACCGCTGCCTCTCCACCATGGCGTGGGTGCTCGGGGTGTCTCACCCCTTTCCTCCACGTGGGAGCAGGAGCCACTTCAGGGGGAGCCACTGAAGGAGAACCCAGGGATGCCCCCTGTGGACTGGAGCTCGTGGGGCATCAGCTGAGTTCTGGAACCAGGAATCGGAACCAAGATCGGGGACGCATCTTTTCAGGCTCCCCATCTAATGGCCACTGAGGGTCCTTCCTGAAGGGGTCTTAGTCAAGAGGGAGGATTCCTGAGACACTTTGGGAGGGTCACGTGACCCTCGTGTGACCGGGGAGCATAATAACAAGGGCCTCACAAGGTCCACGTGGTCAGACCGGGAGGGAGGACCTGAGCGCCTGTGTGTGCGTGAGGACGTGCCGTGGGCATGTGCGTGAGCGTGTGCGTGGGCGCGTGGGGGGGCGTGCGTGAGCGTGTGCGTGGGCGCGTGGGGGGGCGTGCGTGTGCGTGGGCGCGTGGGGGGCGTGCGTGAGCGTGCGTGCCATGCGTGCGTGAGCGTGCCTGGGGGCCCTCGGGGGGGGGACTTCTCCCCCTCCCCGGCCGCTGGCCCTCAGGGGGTCACTTCCGGCTCCCGTTCCTGCCTCGGCAGTGGAATCCCAGGCTGGCCGGTGGTAGGGCTTCAGGACCCGCTTCGGGTCAACGTCAACAATGGCCGTGTTAAGCTCTCGGGCCGTGTCTCCCTGGGGGCTCACGAGAGTCGAGGGCGCCGTGGTGGGAGTACAAAATGGGCACCTCAGGGGCGCGACTCGGAGGAATGGCGACCCTCGCCCCAACCCCCGGGCACGTACAGCCCCCCTCCCCACCCTGGGGTCACTGGTGTGTGCGTGTGGGTGGTGTGGACAGCTGCTGGACGAGGACGCCGGTCCCAGAAGGAGTGTGACCGCTAAGCATCCGAGGGGAACCGGCGGGGAGGCTGGTGTCCGCCCGGCCACGCTTCTCCGCCCCCGCCCCGACCCCCGCGCCCACCAGCCTCCCGAGCCTGCGGGTGGGTCTGAGCCGCTCCACGCCCTGAGGGAAGTCCCCAAAGGAGCCCGGCGAAAGGCAGCCCCCGGGTGGACGTCTCCAGAAATCCCTGCCGGCAGGTGCGCCCTCGCTGCCCGGGGAAGCGGTCCAGAGGGTTAAGAAGCGGGCCTGCGCTGCAGAGAAGCATCTTCCGGCTCCTTGCACATGTGTTCAGTTTACGAAGGAGAAGCAGGAGGGAAGCCAGCCGGGGACCAGGCGCCGCTCCTTCGTTCTGGAGCACACGAGACTGGGTTTCTTCCAACCACGCCTCGGCAGGCACGAGCAGGGTTAAGTGTGTGCGAGGGGAGAGGGAATCCCAGACCGTCCGGAACTTGAGACTTCCCAGCTGAGAGCGAAGCAGCCCGGGGAGAGGCAGCGCCAGCCACCCTGCGGTTTCCGCAGGTACCTGGGCCCGCGGAGTAGGGGAGGACACGTCAACAGCCTTCTCGTCACACGCCATCCGCAGGACACGCGGCAGACGGGCCACAGCCGCCTCCGGGGTAAGTGCAGGCCCCCTGGGTCCCCGCCGGCTGGCAGCGGGGTGTGAAATGAAGTGCTGTCCTTAGGAGGTGGGATGCGCTGGTGATAGGGCTCTCTGTTTCTTCTTCTTGTTATTAATGCATGCAGACTTACAACCAAGCCGTGGCAACAAATGCAGTTTGGAAACATCTTTATGGCAAAACAAAGCGTTCCGCTTTCCTGTTGACAATTCAAGTGCTGGACCCAAAGCCAGAGCCCAGGGGCAGATCAGTTTGGCGTGGAGAGATGTGTCTGCGGTCTGTGCTCTGAGGGCGCAGTCAGGGTCTCCCTCCTTCCTTCGGGCCTTCTATTCTTTGCCCAATTTATTCTCTCTTTTTTTTTTTTTTCTGTGATATGTCCCCAGTGACAGTCTTCTGTCTCACCACCCAAGCTCGGATGTGCCGCAGACAGGCCCGATTAGCGACACTTTCTGCTCAATGTGCATCTCATTAAGGCTGTTCTGAGCAAGTGTGGAGACAGGGCTGGGTCCCCCGACCCAGCACGGGCGGAATGGGGGGCTCGTGGTGGCATATAACCTGTCACAAGCCTGCACTATGGGTGACAAGCCATTTTACCAGACATGGGGCCAGCAGTCTCTTCATAACGGTTTCACTTGAGCAAATTTCAAAGCAGGTTGCCTCCCAGTGCTTTGATATGTCTGTTTCCCATTATATGGTCAGGCCACCAGCAAAAGTGACAGTCGCAGTTTCTGTGCGTAGACTTTCTGAACCACCCCGGGAGGGGTCGTCCACACGTGCAGATGCACCCACCGCCCTCATTCTCGGGCCTTCATAGCAATGAAGGATGGCAGCCCCCCATGGGTTCTGGTTTCTTTTGTTTGTTTGTTTTTAATTAAAATACAAAAGCCCACCTCTTAAATGGTAAGGGAAAGATAAAGGATGAGACTTGGCAATCCTGTTGCCTGCAGAGCTGGGGTGGTAACAGTAATAACAACATAGTAACACTGATAATAATACACAGCTTCCCAAAGGTCCTGTGCGTTGTGCTTTTGTTATATATTTTTTATTTTATTTATTTTTTTTGCGGTATGCGGGCCTCTCACTGTTGCGGCCCCTCCCGTTGCGGAGCACAGGCTCCGGACGCGCAGGCTCAGCGGCCATGGCTCACGGGCCCAGCCGCTCCGCGCCATGTGGGATCCTCCCGGACCGGGGCATGAACCCGCGTCCCCTGCATCGGCAGGCGGACTCCCAACCACTGCGCCACCAGGGAAGCCCGCGTTGTGCTTTTATTTCTTCTTATCTCATTTGATTTTGCAACCACCATTTTCAAGTGAGGAAATTGAGGTTGAGGATCTTGACCAAGGACACATACCTAGTGAGGGGCAGAATTGTTAATCCCAGGGTTCCGATAATAAGTCCCATGTTTTGTGCTGAAGTCGTCCGCCCCTTCCCTTGTTATTCTCCATGATACCCGAGTGCTACCCTAGAAAACTCCCGCTAGGCAGAAGGTGAGGCCCAGCTGGAGGCCTCTTACGATGTGAAAACTTGGTGTGTGTGTGTTTAAAATCCAGCAGTTAACGGGGTTAGATCTGTGTCTACCGTCTACTGGTAGGTAATTCAGAGACCCCAGAATGATGATATGAACTCAGCACTGACATGATCTAGGGGGGAAACAGACAGAAACGCGAGACGCTAGGGAGCATTTCTTGGCCCTTCTGCCACGTACCGCGTGTGCTTCCGTAGGGCCCTGTATCCACTACACGCTGTCGCAGAGGAGAAGGCCCTGGACTGTTCGCGGGGTTTCTGGGCGGGGCTCAAGTGGCAGAACAGGAAGGGAGATGGGTGAGGCTGGCCAGAGACCAGCCTCAGAGGTGGCTTCTCCTGAAGTGTCACTTCGCTTTGTGCAAGAATCTGGCGTGAAGTAGAATCTCGGGAAGCCCTTGCCACGTGGTGGCAACTCAGTCTCCCCGCGTCCTGAGTGGTGGCAGAGACGGGGCGGGGGCGGCTTCTTGATTGTTGAAAACATGGGCAGGATTTCCTGCCTCGCCGAGGATGGGGTCAGAACTCAGGGCCTCTGATGCCTTGGGCTCCCGTCGGGTCTGAACCTGGCGGTGGTCAGGCTTCCAGATTTGGAAGTGTCAGCTGTCGGGCACCCCCATCGTCTTCCCGGCTTGGACTCCGAGAAGAGGGTCCCTCCAGGCCGGGAGTTCGGTTTAAGCTGAAAAGACAGAAATGAGGTGCTGGGCGGGTGAGCCCGGGGCCCGGGCACTCGCGGCTGGCGTGTTCGCTCCCGGGAGCCGAGTGTGTTCGTCCCCACCGCTGCCTGCTGGGATCTGTCCCCTGGGTTTTGAGTCCCATGGCGTGAGTTTTCAAGGGGGGAAGACTGCCAGGCTTCAGGGTGAGTGCTTACTTCACGGTTCTGATTTTCCTGGCAACGGTGTCCCAAGTCGCCAGAGTGCAGAGGCCCCTGTAGGTAGGAAGGGCCCTTGTCCGCCTCCCCAGACCCGGGCCCGGACTGCCGGCGAGGTCATGAGGCTCCGTCTCCAGAGTCTGCGATTCCTCCACCCCGAGCACCGGCCTTGGGTGCTATCGCGTCTGCCTGCGGACAGCAGGGCTGTGGGTTTGGCTGGACTCTGACCCCTCCGCCAGGCCCCTCGCTCCTTAGCTGGTTGGGGGGGGGCGGTAACCCCTCCACGTGGGTGCAGGCCCCACTCCGTTGCCCCCCCAACCTGCTGAGTCCTCCCTTACCCGAGGCGGCCGGAGCCAGCCCCGCCTCCCTCCCAGGGACCCGCTTGAGACCCTCCTCGCTGGGCACCCTGCACCCGCATTTGGGGCGATGCCCCTCCTCCCCAGACCCCCTCCACACGCGCCAGGTGGGCCTGTGGATGGGTGTGGGCGTCTGCTTCCCGTTGTCCTGCAGGGAGCGGCTCTCACCCCGTGGGAGCTGTGGGCCCTGCCTCCCGGGTGGGCGAGGGCTGGGCACAGCCCTCAGGAGTGGTCAGAGCGGCCCCTTAGCTCTGGCTCTGGGATCAGGCTTCTGCTCCCGAGGGACCCGCTTTCCTGTCTCCTGCGCGCCAGGCCGTTGCTGTCGTGGGTTTCCATCCTCACGTGAGTCCCCATAGACGAGCGGGGTGAGTTATGTTAACCTCATTTTATGGTCACAGAAGCTGGACCTCAGCGCAGTTAAGCCGCTTGCCAAGGCCACCTGGCCGGAAGCTCTGAGCCTCCCGGCAGCCTGGCTGTGCGGAGAGGGGTCATCTGCCCCCCAGATGTGATCTTAAAGAAGACGCAGCAGATTTCTCGAGCTGTAGCTCGCATACCGTTCGGTTCACTCATTTACAGAGCACAGTTCTGTGGTTTCCAGGGTGTTCGTGGAGCGGTGCAGCACTCACCGTAACAATTTCAGAACACGTTCGTCACCCCAAGCAGAAGCCCCGTTCCCATCAGCAGTCACCCCATCTCCTCAGCCCCCGGCAGTCCCTAACCTTCTCAGTGTGTCTGGACGTTTACCCTGAACGGAATCAGATAACATTTGGCCTTTGTGTCTGGCCTCCTCCCTCAGCATCACATCTTCAAGGTGCGTCCACGTGGCAGCCTGAGTCTCTAGGTGAGACCCCAGCCTTTCCCGCGAGAGCCTCCGAAGACGTCCAAAGACTCGGGAGGCTCGGGCTTCATCCAGGGCCCTGCTTCACGTTTCTTGTGGAGATCCTGTGTTCTGCCCTGTTCTCTGTGTCATGACAAATAAACACAGAAGGCCGTGGACCCCTGGCTGCCTGTGGCCGGATTTGCTAAGCCAGCAGCCCAGACACCTTTCACCATAAATGTGTGGGACCCTGCTGGCTTCCCTCACCACTTGGACGTGAAGAGGAATTTCCACTGTTGCAAGTGTAAAAGCCATTTCCGGGAGACCCTGGGGGACATTTTCAAAATAGTGTATGAAGTGTGTATTTGAAAGCAAACAACCATCTCAGGCAAGGTAAGTGACTAGGTGTCATTTCAGGTGAACAGAGTATTGAGGACCTGCCTGAAGCACTGTGCTGTAAAGGATTCCAAAGCCCTGGCTTTGGAATTTTGGTGATTGATTGATGACGTCTGCCGTGGGCTGGGGAAGGGGTGACAGTGAGCTGTGTGGTGGCTTCTGGTTGGTGCAGATTTGGTTGGAAGGGAGAAGCCTGGATCCTGGAAGTCAGGGCCGGGCACACTCAGAAGGCAAGTGTTTACACCAGCCCGTGTGTGTGTGGACGGAAGGACACGTCCTCAGGCCCAGCTGCTCAGACCAGGCCAAGTTTCAGGAAGGCGGAGTCTGGGCCCAGGCCCAGCAGGCTGGTTTCGGGAGTCCATGAGGAAGTCATCTTCCAGGTCATCCCCCTCTGAGTAATTGAGGATTTAATAACCAGAATCTCTTGCCTCACCACATCTGGCAACGTTTGGGCCAGCACAGCGCATTTCCTTCTTGGCCGGTGGGTCCCCTCGGAGGGAGCGGCGTGGATGGGCGCCAGCGCTGGGCCGGCTTCCAGCCCCCATCACATGCCCCGCACCTCTGAGGTCAGCGCGTTGCAGAGGCGTTACGAGCCCATCCCCGCTCCGTCCTGCCCCCGGCGCCTCCCCTGCTCACAATTAACAGACGGTCCTTGGCAGGTGGGGGCCCTGAGGAGGATTCCTCCAACGGGGGGACGGGGGTACAGCAGAGGCCCACGGATGAGGCCGGAGGAGGAACCCGTGTACCATCTCGGGGGGTCGGGTGTCTGCATGCTCGCCGCCAGGTCCCAGTGCTTTCCTTCAGTGTCCCCTTAATTATGCGTCTCCTTTATTTGCCTAATTCGTTTCTCTTGAAAGGTTGGCTTTTCCCCTTAAAATGCAACCCAGATAGCAGATGTGACCAGAGCGGGGAGGGTGTGGTCAGTCTGTCCCTGTCGGGGTGACGAGGTTGTCCTGGGGTGTCACCCCACCTCTTCCTAACCCACGGTTTCCTCTGCTCTGCGGCGTGCAGGCAGGTGGGCAAGGCTGGCCTGAGGCTGGTCCCGTCCTGGTTAAGTGCCTGGGAGGTGTTTATCCTGTGCAGTCTGGGGTGAGGGGGTCGCTACCAGCCAGGAGAGGGGACCCCAGGTGGCTGCCGCTCTCCATGTGGCAGGGTGACCTCAGCGTGGTCCGTGCCCCCCCTGCCAGGTGGACCTCGCCAGGCCCACGGTGGGTGGGTGCGTGTCCCGCGTGCCTCTGCCCTCTTCGGCCCCTGAGGGCGGGCTATGACTTTCTGTTTTGAGATGCGGTGACTCTGAGGGGCTGGAAAGTGGCCCCCAGGACACCCCCATCCTGATCCCCAGAAGGGCGGCTGGATATGTGACCTGACGTGGCGGAAGGACTGTTGCAGGTGTGCCTGGGTCAGGGGTTGGAGGTGGAGCGTTTCGTGGACCGTCCGGGTGGGCCCGGCATAACCATGGGGTCCTCACACGAGGCTGGGGACTAAGCCTCTGACGTTGGGCCCGTCAGGCCATGTGGGTGTCGTGTTCCATTCCGGCCCCCGGGACGGGGGCCCCATCAGCGAGTTCACGTCTTACCTGCTAACATCTGGTGGATGTGAGCAGGTGTCCCGAGCAGTGGCCACCCACGTGGGGCGAATCGAGAAAACCCTCTGCTATAAAATCAGTGTCCCTGAGGCGCACACCACATGGCCTGGATCCCCTGTTTACAATCCTGTTTTGTCCTCACCACTCAGCTATGAAATGCAAACCCTCCAAGGAAGAAACCGCATGGAACATTAAAGTTTTAGGGTGGGAAGTGGCTTTCACAGGACGTCCAACTCCAGCCCCTTCTGGAATGACCCGGTGCGACGCCACTTACCAGAACCCTTGGGGAGGGCGGGGGTAAAACAGCGTGGGGTGTCTGATTCAGCAGGCCCGGGCTGGCCTGGGAACCTGCATCTCTCACACGCTCCCAGGAGGCACTGCTGCCGCTGGTCCACGTTCCACACTCGGAGAGCCCCCTCCGGTTCACGGCTGGGCTGAACTGGGGGCTCCCCCAGCCCCTGGGTCCTCACCCTCTGGTTCTGGGAAGGACTCTCCGGGAGTGTCCCTGGGTGTCCCCAGATGGTTCTGACGCAGGTTGCTCACAGGGTCTGTGTCACGAACGAGCGGTTCCACCTGCAGGACCCGACTTGCTCGAGGTCACCCAGCCTGGCGCCCGGCCTCCTGGGCTCTTTTCAGGCCATCGTCCCTTTGCCTCCGTGCCAGCCAACGTGGAAAAGATGTTCTCCTGTCGTGAGCGGCAGCTGCCGGCTAAGAACCCTTGTGTGGCTGTTAAAAGCCTCTCATTGCAAATACCTTCTCCAGCAGAGACAGCTGCTCCGTCAGAGGTGGGAATCCGAGCGGGGGGTCTCGAGCAAGGCGGACCCTCCGAGGCCTTCAACCAGGATAGGTCGCTGTGCACGTTGGGCTTTCCTGGTGAGCTCACCCTGAATGCGTTATTCATGAGGGACCCAGGTGAGCTGGGAGGGACCCACTGGGCAGGTGCCGACCTCTCAACAACCTTGGTGCAGCCATGATGGAGACGTAGGGCTGTGTCTCACGTGCTCGCCCGCCTTGGTCTCTCTGGGGCCCCAGGAGAGACTCTGGGGTCCAAGGAGCTGCAGTGAACCGGGAAGCAAACCGCCTGTTGCCGCCCGCACGTCAGACCACCTCCTGCAGTGGGGCTGGCGGGGCTGCTGCCTTTGGGGACCTTGAGAGACGTTCTTTTTACTTAGAGCCGGTTCCCATGGCACCTGGTGGTGGGGTGGCCAGGTTCCGCGGGATTGGCGATGCCTAGGCGAGGAGAGGGGACCAGGCTTCTGAGAAGCTGGGTTTGAAGCCCAGCGTGTTGGCGGGACGCTGCACTGTGACCTCGGGCCCTTGGTTTTCTCTGTACAGCAGGGCTGTTGTGGCCTCCGGCCTATTGTAAACGGTCAGCAAAGGGCCGCTCTTGGGATGCGTCCAGGGCCAGTCCTGTGGGCACCACCCCCGCCCCCACCCCCGTGTCTGCTGGGTGAAGGGCGAGGCGAGGTGAGGGCCGCGACAGGATGGACGAGGGATGCGTCTGCTCTGCGCAGCCGTCGTGGTCCCCTGGGCAGACGTTCTGGCCTCTCCAGGAATGTGGGACGTTCCTGCTCGGCCACAGGGCTGGGGGGCGGACAGCGGGCTCCGTGCCGGACTTGTGCCTTGCGACGCAGACCCCACTGTCCCTGATTGTCTGGGTGACACCAAAGAGGTGCCCCTTCCTGACAGCGGAGCCCAGCCTGGCCCCCACCTTCAAGTGGAGAGAACAGTGGTGAGCAGCTGGGTCGGTGAACGTGAAGCTTGGACTGAGCTCCTGGGACCCTGGGCCTCGAGGCTGCTGGGCAGGACGCACCCCTCCTGGGCAGTCAGGGTGGACAGAAGGCACGGCTGGAAAAGGGCTCTGGGCTTCAGGTTGTCCGCTGTGGCAGGGTTCTGGATTTGGGGGCACCGATGTACAACCAAGAAGAGACCCCTTCCTGCTTTGGGGGAGGGGTTTGTGCACCCGTTTCGATAGGGATCTTAGCGTCTGCACGAGCCTCATACACTTGGAAGAATCAAATCTACTGAACAAAAAGCTAAATCCCAGTCTCCACCTGGAGGATTAGCGGCCCCCGACCGGCACCGGCACTGCCATCGACTCCACACGCCTGTTCCAAGGGCTTTGGCCCACGCTGTTTATACTTTTCACCATACCCGGTCCTCGTTCTGCAGGTGAAGACACAGACGCCACCAGAGATAAAGAAACAAAACGCTGTCCAAGGTCACGGGGTCAGCAGATGGTGCATCCCGGGTGAAGACGGGATTGTCTTACCTGAAACCCCAAACTTGTTTCGACCACACTGCCTTTTCTTGCGTTTAAGGCATGACGCAGTCGAAGCCACACTTAAAACAGCAGCGTGCAAAGGTGGCAGACGGGAGTGCGCGAGCCCCGAAGGTCCCGGTGTTCGTTCCTGGGGGGTTGGATTGTTTTCATGCGTCACTGTAGTTTTTCATCCATCCACAGTGAATACATAATATTTTCATAATCATGAAAGGCGTTCTAAGGATCGTTAAGAACACAGGCGTGATGCGCCAGTCGCGTGAGTCCCAGCGGGGCAGCGCTCACCTCCTGAGAGAGGCCGGCGTCTACAGCCCTGACGGCCCCACGCGCAGCCGTGTGTGTGGTCAGGCCCTGCTGGTACACGCCATCAGCCCTTCTCTCCTCCCTTCTCGATTTAACCCTGACTTGTCTGGGGTGACGGTGGGCTCCGTTAAAAATACTTCCAAGGCTCCCTTGTGGTTAGGGCTGGTCATGTGGCAGCTCAGGTCAAGGAGGTGATAGCCGAGTGTTCCTCAGAAGGCTTTTAGGGAAGCAATGAGTTTCCTGCTTAGGAGGGACAGACTCAGCCTGCGAGCCTGTTTACCCTTCCCCCTCCTGTCTGGAAGGCAGATGTGATGCTCAGAGGTGGAGCAGCCATCTTGTGTCATGAAGACAAAAGCCACACGCTAAGGATGGTGGAGTGGAAAGAGGGGAATTGGGTCCCTGATGGCATCAGGCCCCATCCTGCCACTGGATTTCTGCTCCATCCTAACTGATACCCCTTCCTGTCTATTCTCTGGTCCAGCGTCTGGTGGCCACAGTATAATAAAATGCCCTGAGCACGACAGCTGTCTCCAAAAGACATCTTCTCATTTTGCTTTCTCCTTGAAGACATGGTCCCTAGCTGCTCTAGGCCTTGGGGGTAAACTCTAGGACAGGCTGAGTTCAGAGCATCTGCCCTCCTGGGTGGGGATGTCCTAGCGTGGGCTTGTGGCCACAGAGGTGGGGGCCCAAGAGCAGCCTGGGGGCTCCGCTGTGGGGGAGGGGAATGTGGCCCTGGGCACGGGGGTGAGAGTGGAGGGCGGCGGGGCGTGGGGGCTCTGCTGTGCGGGAGGGGAATGTGGCCCTGGGCACGGGGGTGAGAGTGGAGGGTGGCGGGGCGTGGGGGCTCTGCTGTGCGGGAGGGGAATGTGGCCCTGGGCACGGGGGTGAGAGTGGAGGGTGGCGGGGCGTGGGGGCTCTGCTGTGCGGGAGGGGAATGTGGCCCTGGGCACGGGGGTGAGAGTGGAGGGTGGCGGGGCGTGGGGGCTCTGCTGTGCGGGAGGGGAATGTGGCCCTGGGCACGGGGGTGAGAGTGGAGGGTGGCGGGGCGTGGGGGCTCTGCTGTGCGGGAGGGGAATGTGGCCCTGGGCACGGGGGTGAGAGTGGAGGGTGGCGGGGCGTGGGGGCTCTGCTGTGCGGGAGGGGAATGTGGCCCTGGGCACGGGGGTGAGAGTGGAGGGTGGCGGGGCGTGGGGGCTCTGCTGTGCGGGAGGGGAATGTGGCCCTGGGCACGGGGGTGAGAGTGGAGGGTGGCGGGGCGTGGGGGCTCTGCTGTGCGGGAGGGGAATTTGGCCCTGGGCACGGGGGTGAGAGTGGAGGGTGGCGGGGCGTGGGGGCTCTGCTGTGCGGGAGGGGAATTTGGCCCTGGGCACGGGGGTGAGAGTGGAGGGTGGCGGGGCGTGGGGGCTCTGCTGTGCGGGAGGGGAATTTGGCCCTGGGCACGGGGGTGAGAGTGGAGGGTGGCGGGGCATGGGGGCTCTGGGGGAGGGGAATTTAGCCCTGGGCACGTGGGTGAGAGTGGAGGGTGGCGGGGCGTGGGGACTCTGGGGGCAGGCTGCGGTTTGTGGGCCACTCACTCGACTGAGCTTAGAGGAAGAGGTTTTCTCCTGTGCCGAATGGTGACCGAGGTCTCTGCCGCCTCACGGGCCTCTCGTAAGGTTAAATAAGACATGCAGGTGCCCACACGCGGTGTGAGTGTCCTGTGGCAAGTCGCCCCGGACCTGGGGAGTTACAGCAGCGAGCGTGCCCTCTCACAGCTCTCGGCCCAGAAGCCCCAGACCACCTTCACGGGGCTGGAATCGAGGTGTCGCAGGGCTGTGCTCCTGCTGGCAGCTCCGGGCGGGGCTTCCCTCCGGCCTCTTCAGCTTCCGGTGGCTCAGGCGTCCTGGGCTGTGGTCGCCCCACTCCAGCCTCCTCCCCAGTAGTCACTGGGCCTCTCCCCGGCTCTGTGCCAAGTCTCTAAGGACACCTGTGACTGCACTCAGGGTCCGCTCGGGTAGTCAGGGTCATCTCCCCACTCTGAGATCCTCAGCTCAGTCACACCCACAGAGCCCCTTTCTCCAGGCGGGGTCACAGCACAGGTTCCGGGACAAGGACCTGACGTCTCTGGGGCATTCTCATCCCACACAGGTAGGGCATGGTTGTTGCTGTAGGAAGGGCCTGGCTGTCCCCAGCTCCGACCCGGCTCAGTTCGGGGAACAGGTAACCTTTCAGCCCTGAGTGGACAACAGGAGAATGAATTGAGCTGATACCGCAGAGCCCTCTGTGCGTGTGACTCGAGTCCTGCCACATGTGTGACGTGTGACAGCTGCCTTCATGTCATGTGTTCTGCACTGTGTGAGTTTTCCTTCAGGGAAGATTCTGTGAGTCGCCAACATATGATTAAAATTAGACTTACTTTGCAAGAAAGTATTTTCCTCACTTCTCCACCCTTCCTTTAAATAACATGAACGATACAGTCTTTACTTTAAAGTGCAACAGCAGGGCTTCCCTGGTGGCGCAGTGGTTGAGAGTCCGCCTGCCGACGCAGGGGACACGGGTTCGTGCCCCGGTCCGGGAAGATCCCACATGCCGCAGAGCGGCTGGGCCCGTGAGGCATGGCCGCTGAGCCTGCGCGTCCAGAGCCTGTGCTCCGCAATGGGAGAGGCCACAACAGTGAGAGGCCCGTGTACCACAAAAAAAAAAAAAAAAAAAAAAAGTGCAACAGCAGTCTATCATGTAATGCGGGCATTCTCAAAGTGGGGCCCCCAGGCCAGCAGCAGCATCACCTGGGAAATGCAGATTCTCCGGCCCTGCCCCGCCCTCCCGGCTCAGGAGCCCTGGGTGAGGCTGGCTGTTCACAGCCATCTGAACACGGCTGCAGCGCAGGTGGCCAGCCACTTTTCTAAGGAATGCTTCCTCCCAGCCTGCTACATGCTCCTCCCAGGACCGACTGCGCCGCTGGGAGAGGCTCCTTCTGGTTTTGTGAATCTGCTGGGGGAGGGGCCAGCTCAAGGGGGCAGGAGACACTGGCCCAAAGGAGGGCCACCCAGGAGGCCACTTACTAAGTGGTAAACACCGGTGGCCAAGGACGTTGCGTTCACATCTACTGAGACTTTGGGAAAACGTTTGGAGCACCGTTGGCCAGGGATTTGGAAACATGCCTGCATGAGTGTAGATCATTGCAAATGCTTATTTTTAAAAAGGAGAAAATAAAAACCCAGAATTGATTTTGGGAGATATGGACAAATTTATTCTAAAATTTATGTGGAAAGGCAAAGAACCTAGATTTTTAAGGTGGAAAGAACCACTCTACCTGTTGCTGACACTTACCTACAGAGCTGCAGCCGTCAAGACAGGATGGCGTCAGCGGAGGGACAGAGGACAGGAAGTGGGGCAGAAAAGAAGGCCCAGAAACAGACCCACTCAGACGTGCCCAGCTGACTGGCAGTAAAATGCAAAGGCCGCTCCCCAGAGGGACCACGGCCTTTTCACCACCTGGCGCTGGAGCAGCTGGACGGCCAGCCACCGTGCACCTCATACTAAAGTAAATGCAGGATGGGTCGTGGACTTGAATGTAAAACAGAAAAGGACAAAAGTTTAGAAAAAAGAAACATAGGAGGAAATCTGCAGGACCCGGGCCAGGCAGAGAGTTCTTAGAACTGACATGTAAAGCACAGCCCCTCCAGGGGTTGTCAGAAATGTGCTGACACCCATAAACTGGGCTTGATCAAAATGAAAAGCTTCAGCGGAGTGACAGACTCCGTGGAGAAGATGGACAGACGAGATCCAGGCTAGGGGAAGACAGTCGCCAACCACGGAGTTGACAAAGGACTTGGATCTAGAACATAGAGAACTCGCAAAAGCCAACAGTAAAAAACAACCCAGTTAGAAAATGGGCAAAAGGCATGAACAGACGCTTCATCACAGAGAGGTACGGGTGGCACGTAGGGCACGAAAAGGTGTTCAGCATCATTAGCTGTTGGGGAAATGCAAACTCAAACCCCAGTGAGATGCCACCACACACCTGCCGGCATGGCTGTAGCCCAGACAGGGGTAACACCAAGTGCCGGGAGGCTGCCGAGAAGCTGGGTCTCGTCTGCTGCTGGGGGCACGCAACACGGTACAGCTCTTGGAAAAAACGGTTTTGCGCTTTCTTCTAAAGCTCAACAAGCCACCCAGCGATGACACGCTGGGGGCACTTATCCCAGAGAAATGAAGACCTGTCTTCACACGAGAACAGCCACTGCAGCTGTATTTCTCACAGCCCCAAACTGGAAACCACTGGGATATCCTTCAACACCGTGGCAAACTAGTCGGCAATAAAAAGGAATGAACTCTGTGGGTGGAGAGCTGCTCACACACGTGCACACACGCACACACGTGCTCGTAGAGCTGGCAGAATCTGGATACGCACGAGGCCTGTACGGACCTCCTGGGTTGGATGCCCTCCTCCACCTGTGCAGGATGCTAACGCGGGGGAGGTGGGAACGGGGAAGGGGGTACGGGACCTCCTGCACCTTGCTTTTCAATTTCCTGTGAATTTAGCATTATTTAAAAATTAAACGTTTTAGGGACTTCCCTGGCGGTCCAGTGGTTGAGACTCCGCGCTTCCACTGCAGGGGACGCCAGCTTGACCCCTGGTCAGGGAACTAAGGTCCTGCATGCCATGCAGCGTGGCCAAAAAAAAACAAGAAAGAAAGAAAGAAATTGAACGTTTTAAAGAAGGGGAGAATCGAAGCAAAAGCGCCACGAGTTCTTCTTTTGTCCCTTTAATCTTTTTAACTTGGGGAAGTGACTAAGGCCTCTGGACAGCCAGCGTCTGTGTCACGGGGAGGCTCTGGGGACTCAGGCTGATCAGACCGCAGGGAAGGCGGGACTTTCCTGGGAAGGCCTTGACCCTGCTGAGCCCCAGGGGAGCCCTGTCTCGCTGAGCCTCGGTAATGGGTAACCTACCAAGCTGTCACGCGGACCGGGAGGGGGCGCATTTTGAAGGTGGTGTAGTATAGTTACGTCTGTGGCTGTTCCCATCGACGTGTACTCCCAGTGTCCAGCCAGCAGGTACTTGCTGAGCACCTCCGGTGTGCAGACACAGAAGACAGGGGAGTGCAGAGACGTAAAGCAGCTAGCCCCAGGTCACAGAGCCAGTGCGCGGCAGAGCGGGGCTTTGAACCTGCCACTGGTTCTGGGGGCCACACGCTCCAGATGCGGGTTCTGGAGGCCCACTCCCCACAGCTGGACCGGCTGCCACAGGTCCTGGGGGTCTTCGTCACCCTCCTTCCTCAGTGCAGACGAGTCTGGGTCCACCCAGGTCACCCAGCTCCACTCGTGGAGGGCAGCTGCAGTGAGGTGTGTCTGTGCAGCGGTGGCTCAGCCGGGAAGCCCTCGGCGCGGAGCAGCCATTGTCCTCCCCGAGTTCTGACCCAGCCCGGGGCATGGGCTGTGCTGAGGCCGGGCTCCTCGGGCAGCAGAGGCCAAGGGAGCATGGAGCCGGTCTGGCCCGAGAGCGCAGCGGTGCCTGTGGGTCCTTGGCCACCAGAGCGGTCTCCCAGCCTCTACAAGCCCTGTCCGTCGGGATCACCAACAGGTGTCAGAGGGAGGGAAGCCCCCGTGAGCCCAGAGGCTCTCCCGCAGGCTCTGCACTTGTCCTGCTGTGGACGGGAGGCTGCTTAGAGAAGGGGGAGGCAGCACGCTTGGGGGCCTGAAACCTGCTTAGAGACCCAGCTTTGAAACTTCCTGCTGTGTGACCTCCAGTAAGGCCCTTGACCTCTCTGGGCCCTAGTCTCCAACCGACAGGCTCTGACAGGCTCTGTCAGGCTGTGTGTTGGGGTGCAGCGGCCTCTGCCCTCCTTTGCAGCCTGATCGAACGTGAGTATCTCCTTCTCTCTAAGTAGCAGCCGGCCTTTGTGGATGGCGTCTTGTTACCTGGTCGTCTGTCCCAGCATCACGATTGAGAGACAGTGGCCCGGATGAGAGGAAGAAGGACACAGCATCTGTTCAGGGCCGGCTCCCACCCCTCCCGTCGCTGTGCTGCCACGTTCCTGTGGGGGAGGGGCACCACCCTGCACCTGTACCAGCGGCAGCCCCCGGGGGGTTTCCCTTCCCTCACCCACCCAGGAGTTCCGTTCCCCGGCGGTGCTTCTGGTGGTCCTGGTTCAGACCAGGGTCCCTAACCCCCAGGTGCCATGGACCCCATCTCGGAGTAAAGACTTCTAAACGTGTAAAATAACAACTCTCTTCTGGACCTACAAAGGGGCCCAGGTCCATCGTGGGGCAGATTCCCAACGAAGTAAATCCGGCGAGTGAGGCGTGAGCTCCTCACAGAGCTGAGTGGCCGCCCAGCAGCTTCTGGACTTGAATGCAGTGCTGAGCACACACGATCCCACCAGTGGCAGAGGCCCAGGTGCCACAGACGCTACCCCACGTTGAGACCGACGTTTGTACTTGAAGGAAACGCTCCCGTTCACTAAATGAAGATGTAATTCTTTCCCACGCAAGGTCACGGGGTTCTTTATCCGTCCTGGGGACGGCAGATGGACCCCCGGTTAGGCTGATTCAGAAACGACAGGGCCTGCTCATCGAAAATACAGACTGCTAGGCCCCCCGAAGAAAGTCAGATCCTGAATCCCTATGGGCAGAACTGGGAATCTGCATTTTAAGCCACGCCCCTAGGTGATGTTTATAGCACTAAAGTTTGGGACTTTTTCGAGAATGCAGGATGGGTTCTAGTAACTAAGGTCTCAGTGTGTTTCTGCCGCAGACCAGGAGCCAGATCCCCAGGCCATGGACAACTGGCCGCGAAAGGCCGGCCTCCCTCCCTCCCTCCTGTCTTTCTTTTCTAGGCAGTCACGCCTGTAGACATGTTTTTCTCTGTAGATGGCTGTTACCAGCACCTCAATGTTAAAAAGTTGCCTTAGAGCTTTCAGAGGTGGTGTGTTTCTTCCGGGGTATGCGGGGGCCGGGGGGTGGGCTTCTCCAGAGGCTTGGGTGATGTTTCAGGCCTTTGGAATTTCCTCAAGGCCGTTCACAGCCAGGCTCAGAGGGGTGAAGGCCTCGGTACTAGGGCCTCACGTCAGCCGCCCCACGAACAGACAGCAGGGAGGACCCCGTGTTCGGCCATGCAGGGTGGAGGGCCTGCTTTGGGGCCAGTAATGGACTGAGGAGCACAGTCTGCATTTGGTTCACTTTCCACTTAATCTCTATGTAAAGCTGAACGTAAGTGTCCTCGTCTGGAGAATGAGGATTAAATGAAATACAGATGTCGGCCCATTACCGATGCACCAGATAGGTTCATTGTCCTGTTTTCTTCTGTACCGAGTGGGCTGATCTGGGCTCAGAGCCACACTCGGCCATTTCCTGGCAGTGAGACCCCAGTGGAGAAGGATCATTTCAAAAAGAAGATAAAATTCGGGCTGTAAACAGTACAAGATGCACGCCTGTCAGAGACTTTATGTAACTCGTTAACAGATGAGGGAAACAGGGAGACGTCGCCCATGTTGCAGAGGTTTCAGAGAACTACACACGCAGGCGCCAGTGAGGAGCGTCTGCGGATTTACACGTGGGCTGAGCTGTCCGCTGCTGCACCTGCCTCTCTGTGGACCAGAGTCCCTGCGCCGGGATCACCCCCTTGCGGGCACAGGGCTGGCAGCGTCGCCGGCAGTGAGGGCGGAGAGGCAGACGGGACTGTTTCCATCTCAGAGTCTTTGCAGGTTTCGTGACACTGGTAACCGTTGAATGGTAATGACGTTCCCCAGCCCCCAAGTTGTCCTGAGTGTGAAGGAAAGAGATGGAGGGAGGAAAGGCTCTGCAGAGGCTTACGTGCGTCAGGTTTGTAGAAGCCGTGGGGCTTGGGGGACGCGGTGCAGCCATGCTTTCATGTCAGCTCTTGGCTGGAGCCGTTAAAACTTACAGCCCTGTCTCCTGTCTCCACGCCCCCCCGCCCCCCGCCCAGTCCTCCTTCAGAGCAAGCTCCCTGGCCCCAAACCCGGGCACACGGGCGCCCGCGCTGCGTTATCGCTGTTGCGCATAGCGAGAATGGCCTCCGGCTGCTGGCAATCATCTTTTTTATTCTTGGTCACCTGTTCCCCTTCCAAGCCAATTGCTCAAAGCAACCAGACACCCAAGTTTCTGGCAGAGTCCCTCCCACTGTGTGCAGAGATTCATGACGCCTGCTACTGCCAGGGGCCAGGGCCCGGGCCTGGATGCCATCCACGGTGGGGGTGCGGGGTTGGGGGCCGTGGAGCTGGAGGCGCAGGCACGGGAGCTGCCCTCTGCCCGGTGGCCTCCACCCGCCAGGGCAGCTGCTGGCCGGCCAGCGGGCCTGGATGTCGGGGCAGGTGCGCTGCTCCCAGCATCTCCCCACACATGCGGAGCACTTTGAGGAAGTAGGCTTCACCCCACTCCCCAAACCCTGGTCTTTGTTAATTGGGAAACATCAGAGTGGACGCGGGCGAGGGAGGACAGCTCACCGAGCGTGAGGGGTGTGGACGCCCGCAGCGTTTTCTGAGCATCCTGTGGGGGCCGGCTGGCCGGCTTGGGGAGCCCGCCTGGTTGGCCTGTCCTGACCAAGTCGCTCGCAGCTTGGCAAGCAGTCCCTTCTGCGGAGGCTGCTCACAGCGCCGGGGGCCTGGATCTCCCACCGACAGAGCTGAGGAGGCCCCCACGTGCACGTGCGGTTTTAGAGGGAGGAACCACCGGCACAGCTGGCTCCGCGTGGGTGGCGAGCCCCGGGCAGGTGGGCGCATTTCCCCGCCCCCAGAGAGCGCCGGGTTGGCCTGACGTTCCTGAGGACGGAACAGTCGTCGAGGGGGTGGAGCCGGCCCGGGTCCTTCCTTGGGGGTGCCTCTGGACGTGCGCTCTCTCCAGGGTTCAGCCCTCCAAGGGGCTCCAGGCCCCTTCCTCTGCCTCGCGCGAGTCACAGAGACGGCAGATGATAAGCGCGTTCGTGCCTCTGCGCTTTGTTTCCATTTCACGGGGTGATGTCATCGGCCCTTTCCGGAGGCGTCACTAGCTACAGGGCGGCGAAGGGAAGTCGAGGGGCTCCCCTGAACCTCAGGCGGCTGGGGGACGCGGCCGGACGTCAGTTACTAGGGTCACCTGAGAACTCATCAGTGGCAGGAGGCTGGGTGTCCCAGGCCTGAGACTGGAAGTGGAGGCGAGAACCCCCTCCCCCAACCAGGGCAGGCGCCGCGCTGCATCCACAGAGCGCTCGGCGGGGCTGGCAGCGCCCAGTGTGCCACATAGCGTGAGTCGCCACAGCCGCGGGTGGGCCTCGTGGGCGAGGGCAGGTGGTTCCCACGCACCCTCTCCACTTGGCTCCTGGCGGGCAGAAGGCACAGGGCAGAGGAGCGGGAGGGTGGACCTCTGTCATGTGTCTCAGGGGCTTTGTGGGCGGGGACCCTTGTCCGGGTGACAGAGGCCGAAGTGCCCACATGGTCTCCCGTGGCGCCCACGTGACCTCAGCCTGGGCTGGCCGTGCCTGGGCCGCAGACCCAGGAGTTTGCCCTTTGAGGTCCTGGAAAAGCCCCGTGACGAGGCGTGGGTGTTTTGTGCCCTCGCTTCGTTGGCTGGGCGTCTGCTGCGTGTCCTGCGCGGGGCTGTGCTACGTGTTGCCCTCACTAGGACCCCCGTTCTCATCAAAGCTCTCCGAGAAGTTAACCCTAGTACAAAGATTAAAAAGAAAAGAAAAGACAAACTCAGAGAATTTAAGAGGTTTGTCCAGAGTCAGACAGAAAATAGAACCTAAGGTGATGTATCGAACGCCACGTCACAGGCTGAAAATGTCAAAACTGTTGATTATGGTCACTGGACGGGCAAATGCATTTAACGCTCAGAAGGACATTGTTAGCAAAGGAATGAAATCGGCCCTCAAAGGAATCCGGCTTTGGCCGCGCGGCCTTTGCCGTCTGGCTGTGGACCGTGGTGCTGGCTTGTCTGCTCCAGTCTGGCCCTGGGCCTGTGTGAGAGTGAGTAGGTGAAATTCCAGAAATATTTAAGCATATCTATACTTTATTCCAGTGACCCCCAGAATAATAAATCATTTTGTCTGCTGTCCGGTAACCTTCGAGTCCTGCCTTCCCGATCCCTAACTGGCAGAGCAGCTGCAACACCGAATTGCATAGTTCTGATGTAACTATGTAAACATTAACACGCTAGGTCCCAGCTCTGGTCAAGTTTACTCTTTATAATTCAGGCTTTATTTTGTCAAAAGACGCCTCTTCTTTCTTATTCCACTGGCTGCGAGAGTTTCATTAAAATGTGTAAAGAGATGGAGTGGCCTCTCTTCCGCATCACAGCCGTTTCCCTCCCTTTTTTCAGTCCCACACAGAAATAAAACAAATAGTATAAATGAATCCCCCCCCCCGCTAATTAATTATCCACATTTTGCAATTTTGTTTCATCAATTCCTCCCTCTCCTGCCCACCCCACTCCCGCTACCCGAGTCCTTAAAGTGAACCTCAGTGTGGATCTGCCCGGTGGGCTGGGACATCGGGGCCCCTTGGTCCACTGGAAGAGCCCCTACTTGCCTTCCGCCTGGAGCTTCAGCGGCGGCTCAGTGAGCTCGTGTCCGAGGCTGCGTTAGGGACTGACTGTATCGTTCCTCCTGCGTGTCTTAGCGATGGTTCTTTACAGAGAAGGACTCTCCTGCTTCATGCAGGATCATGTTGGCAAGCAACGCAGGGAGGGGGAAACCAAGCATTCATCCTGATGAACTAGCATCCTCCAAGACCCACGCGTGTGTTTTAGTGTGATTATGACGCCAGGGTTGTTCGTATGCTGCCTTGCTTTCATCCATTGCAGTCTTTATGTTTTTGATACTCAGATCCATCCTTGGCCAGTGGGAACCCTCCAAGGTTCTCCTGAGTTCTTTTAAATTCTAATTTTTTAATTTTAATTTTTTCATGTGGAATACTTTTAATCTTTTGAATTTTACATGTTGATGAGTTTGGACAAATTTATGCATGTGTGTAACCAACATCACAATCGAGATAAATCGCTTTCATCAGCCCAGTCACATCGCCCCACCCGACCTGCTTCCTCGCACAGATGACCCAGAACTTCATGTAAATGGGACCATCCAGTGTGTGCCTCTGGTGCGTCGGGCTTCGTTCACAGCGTAACGTTGCTGAGATCCACCCGTGTCGTGGTGTTCAGCGGAGGTTTGTCCCCCTTCGTTGTCGGCAGTGGCGGGCTGTTCGGACGTTTGTGCGTTCCCGTGTTGATGGACGTCTGGGTTCGTTCTGGTGTGGGGCTGTGATGAATAAAGCTGCCGTGAGCCTCCACGTACAGGCCTCTGCGTGCACTTGTCCTTTTCATCTTTTGGGCCAGAACCTAGGAGTGGAATTGCTCGGCCTTAGATTAGTGTAGGCTCAGCTTCCTGAGCTGCTGCCCAGGTGTTTCCCAGCGTGGCTGCTTGCTGTGCACTTGGACCAGCAAGGTGCCCGCGTTCAGGGGTCAGGGCTGGGAGGAGGCTGAAGTGAGTGAGGTGCCCACTCCCGGGGTCCCCCACGGCCAGGCCTGCATGAGCCCAGAGAGGGCGCCCCTCACACGATCACCCGATGCCTGATTGCCCCCCATCCTCGCTAGCCCTTGGTACTGTCAGCCGTTTTAAAGTTTCTTTTAGCCATTCTGATAGGTGTGTACTGGTGCGCATAGGGGTTGTAACTTTCGTTTTCCTAGTGACTAATGATTTGGAGCATTTTTTCACGAGCCCATCAGCAGTCTTTGATGAAGTGTCTACATCAATCTTTGATTCATTTTTCATTGGGATATTTTCTTATTACTGAGTTTTGAGAGGTTTTGTATGTAGTTTGGACACAAATCCTTGATGAGGTACGTGTTTTGTGAATACTTTTCTCCCCGTCTTGGCCTTGCTTTCTCATTTTCTTAATAATATCTTTTGAAGAACAGAAGTTAATGATGTTTAACTTATCAATTTTTGTTATGGTTCATGCTTTTTTTGTGTCCTCTCCAAGGACTGTTTGTCTATCCCAAGGTCATGAATAATTTTTCTTATGTTTTCATCCAGAAGTTTTATTAATTTAGCTTTTATGTTTACATCTATGGTCCATTTCAAGATAATTCTTGTGTATGATCCCAAGTAAAGGTTGAGATTCATATTTTTTTTCATATGAATATGCACTTGTGTCAGCACTGTTTGTTGAAAAGACTGTCCTTGACCCCCGCAAATGACTTTGGTACCTTTTTTTTTTTTTTTTTTTTGCAGTACGCGGGCCCCTCACTGTTGTGGCCTCGCCTGTTGTGGAGCACAGGCTCCGGGCGTGCAGGCTCAGCAGCCATGGCTCACAGGCCCAGCGGCTCCGCAGCACGTGGGATCTTCCCGGACCGGGGCACGAACCCCTGTCCCCTGCATCGGCAGGCGGACTCTCAACCACTGCGCCACCAGGGAAGCCCCTTTGGTACCTTTTCGAACATGAATTGACTATTTACACGTGGGTCTATTTCTGAGTCTCTTCCTTTGACCTAGATATCTGTCTTTGAGCTAATACCACCCTGTCCTGATTGTTGTGGCTTCATAGTGCGCCTTAAATACGATCTTCTAAATCTGTTCTTCTTTTTCAAAGCTATTTTGGCTATTACAGATCCTTTGTATTTCCCTGTAAACTTTAGAATTGGTCTGTCAGTTTCTACAAAAACAACCTGCTTGTCCTCGCCTGGGATTGGGTTGAATCCATGGACCACTTTGGGAAGAGCTGCCATCTTGCTGTACTGACTTTTCTGACCCATGAACCTAACGTTGTGTGCCTCTCCTTTTAATCAGGTCTCCTGTAGCTTCTCTCAGTAATGCTTCGTAGTCTCATCGTCAGGTCTAGCACGCATTGTGTTAAATGTTTCTCTGAGCATTTTAAGATTCAATTGTAAGTGATACTTAAGTTGCTTCTTCAATTTCCAGTTGCTTGTTACACAGAGAAATGCGTCCGATGTTCGCTATTGACCTTTATCCTGAGACCCAGCTCAATTCTCGTTCTCGTCATTTTTTCTTTTTAATTCCTTGGGGTTATCTAGGTAGACATTCACATGGCCCAAGAATAGAAGTTTGGTTTTTTAATTGAGGTATAGTTGCTTCACAGTGTTGGGTTAATTTCCGCGGTACGGCAAAGTAGTTCAGTTATACATACGTGTACATTTTTTTATATTCTTTTCCATTCTGGTTTATCACAGGAGACTGAACACAGTTCCCTGTGCTGTGCAGTAGGACCTTGTTGTTTGTGAGAGTAGAAGTTTGACTTCTTCCTCTCCGACCTGTGTCCCCGCGTTGTGTGTCTCTGCCCTTCTGCTCTGGCCTGGACCTGCAGCATTAAAGTAGAAGTGAGGCAGGCGGGTGCCCTTGCCTTGTACCTCCCATGGTGGGGAGTGTCCAGCGTCTCACCGTCCAGGCCAGTGTGTGCTCCGGATTTCACATGGATGCCCTCTATCGGGTTGAGGAGGTTTTATTCTGTCTCTGATCGGCTTGGAGTTTTTATCCTCATTCGTTGCTCAGTTTCGTGAAAAGCTTTCACGGCGTCTTTGGAGAGGATCTTACTGTCTCCTTTTTTCTGCTCGAAATGGGGAATTTTGTTGATAGATTTTCGAATGTAAAACCAACCTTGCATTCCTGGGACAACCTCACTTGTTAATTATGTGCTGTCATTTTCATATTTGCTGGAAATGATTTGTTCATATTTTGCCGAGGAATTTTGTGTCTGTGCTCATGAGGGGTCTTGGTCTGTTGTTCCCTTGTAATGTCTTTGTCTGGTTTTGGTATCAGAGTAACAGGCCTCATAATGTGGATAAGAGATCACTCCCTCTGTCTTTATTTCCTTAATGAGTTTGTGTGATTTTTTTTAAATTAATTAAGTAATTAATTTATTTTTGGCTGCGTTGGGTCTTTGTTGCTGTGCGCAGGCTTTCTCTAGTTGCGGCGAGTGGGGTCTACTCTTTGTTGTGGTGCATGGGCTTCTCATTGCCGTGGCTTCTCTTGTTGTGGCTCACGGGCTGTAGAGCACAGGGTCAGTAGTTGTGGCGCACGGGCTTAGTTGCTCCGTGGCATGTGGGAGATTCCCGGATCAGGGATCGAACCCGTGTCCCCTGCATTGGGAGGCGGATTCTTAACCACTGCACCACCAGGGAAGTCCCAGTTTGTGTTATTTTGATGTTATTTTTTTCCTTAAATTTCTGGTAGACTTCAGTGATGAAGCCACGTGGACCTCAGGATCCAGCTAGAATGTAATTGTTTCACCTGTTTTCAGTGTTTCTTGTGGTTACTTTCTGTGTAGTCAGTGGATTCTGATTTTTTCATTTGCCACAGCAGTGTCAAGTTTGATTTCTCAGTACTTGTATTGGGACTTACAAATAAAGATAAGAAGTGAGCTGTAGGACAGGGTGTGTTCAGACATGGCAGTAGTTGTGCGTTTAGATTAGAAAGACTGAGGTATGAGAAGTGGTACGTGCTGGGCTGCAGCAGGAAGGGCCTGCAGGTCACCCCGTCTCCCCAAATGTCGTGTGTGGATTCAGATGGATTCAGGCTAATGGTGGGTGTGGGTCTACTTTTTTTTTTTTTTGCGGTACTCAGGCCTCTCACCGTTGTGGCCTCTCCTGTTGCGGAGCACAGGCTCCGGACGCGCAGGCTCAGCGGCCATGGCTCACGGGCCCAGCCGCTCCGCGGCATGTGGGATCTTCCTGGACCGGGGCACGAACCCGCGTCCGCTGCATCGCCAGGCGGACTCTCAACCACTGCGCCACCAGGGAAGCCCCATGGGTCTCCTTTTGGTTTGGATTCTATACTAGAGACGAAGAAGATGAGATTTGGTGACAACCGGAGCTGTGTTTAGAAGGAAAACTTTGTTACTTGAAGCAACGCTTACCCCTGAGTTACCAGAGGATAAATGGGTCTTAAAGGGGTCTTTCCGACCCTGACGATCAGAGTTTCTTCCCAAATGCCTCCCCTGGAAACACGTTCCAGAACATATAAGCAGGAAGCTCGTCTGTATGAATTGCAATTTCATGCTGAGATGTGTGTGTCCTGGGAAGGAGCGGGCAGGCGCCCTCCCCACGCTGGAGTCTGCGTGTGGGGATCGGGTCGTTGCTGCCCGTGCTCGGGCGCTGGCCCTGATGGCGACTTGGGGCACTGGCTGGCGCAGCGCTCTGTAGGTTAGCACTTCCTTGAAGTTCTACGTTTAATCCCGCCATAGAGCCATATCTAATGTTTAAAATAACTGAACAGTTTAATCTCCTGTTCTCACCTCCAATCCTCCAATGAAATTAATGCTCTGGGAACTCACCCAGTTTCCTGCTGCACTTACCCCACTTCACGAGCTGGCCCGGCTCCTCTGGAATGTTCTCTCCACCTGCGGAATCCGAGCTTCTAAGCAAGGGTGCTCCCTCTGTGGTATGAAAACGTCAGCCCAGGCGAGAGGACCTTTCCCAGCGGAGCAGGGATTTCCGCCCCCACCCGTCCAGGTGTCCCTCTGCCCCCGGTGTGACGTCGGCCCTCTGCAGTTCTTCACCGCCTCCGCAAGCCCCTCTGGACCGTGGATTCCCAGGGCTGCCGGGGGAGGAGCCGGGACCCCTGCCAGGGCCTTTCAGGGGCCTTTGCTGCCCGCTTCCCATGACTCGGTCCTGGCCCTGCTCACCTGGGCTGCGAGGACGCAGCGGCCGGGACAGGGAGATGGGGGCGGCAGTGAAAGCGTGCAGGCTGTCTGCTGTGAGTGTGTCACTGCCGCTCCGACAGCGCTCAGGCTTCATTCAGGGCCACAAGGTAACGGGGTGAAGAATGGAGGAAGCCCTTCTCTTTACTGGAGGCCTTGCACCGGGACGAGCAAGTGAAACACCTCTGCTCCTAAAACTCCCACTGTGCTACGCCTGTCGTCTGAATAGCTAAGAATGAGTAAAGTCAGTTAATGAAAGCAATGTGTAATATAGCAGTAGAGTCTAAACTCCCCCAGCAGTCCAACGGGGCCTGCACTTCTCCCGAGGAGACCTCACTGGCAGTGAGAGCTGCATCCGTACCCAGCTCTGCCACTCCCTGTGCACGTTTGCACAAGTCACCAACCCTCTCTGAGCCTCGGAGCCCTCGCCTTCGGATGGGCTCAAGCTCAGGCTGTCTGGGGACTTGCACCAGCTCCTCAGAGGAGCTGTGGGTGGCGTCTGGCGGGCGGGAGGTCCCCACCGCCCGCAGTTGCTCTGGGTCCTTCCTCCTCTGAGCCGCGACGTGCGTCTTGGCAGGGGAGGTGGGCCGGCCTTTGACACGCACTTACTATTGAGAGCGCTGCGTCGTATTGTATCCACTTGTCCCAGTGCCTGTTTCTTACTCTAGAGTCTTACTGGGTTTGGTGGTGGTTTGGTGCTTAGAATTCAGGTGCTGAATCAATGCCTGTTCCATTGAAGGGTTGGATTAACCAGCCGTTGAAGTTATTCTGAGGGAATCCTGAAGGTCTTTGGTCCTTGATTTGAAAAAGTTACCAATTCGGTAACTGAATTCTTATACTCAAAACCAGGTCATGCTGCAGGAAGACATCTTTGTAGCTTTCTTTTTAGCGAAAAACGCTAGTCTGACTTGAAAGGACTATTATAAACGGGCGGGTGAGGGGGTCGTGCGCTACAGCTCGCCACAGTCTGGTCCTTGCCTCACGGTCATACACCATCCAAATCCATGCAGGAGGCAAGGGCGTTCTCTGGAAAAACTGCACATCCCGTGTCACACGGATGATTCTGCCGTACTATCACACATGAATTCCTAAAAATCACCATGTCCTGCACATTCACACAATGAAAACCACAGGGCTTGCGGGAAAGATGGGGCTGGGGCACAGCCCCCAAAACTCCATCACTGACACGTAAAGATGAGAACTCAATGGAAAGGGCACCATTTCCCATGTTCACTGGGTGCATACGTAGCCGCCTTGGTGACCCTGCACTTGGCAGAGACGGGAGTTTGCAGGGGACGTAGGTGCGGGGTCGCTGGCTGCGGTGACGGTGGGTGTGCCCAGCACAGGGGCCGCGGGCTTGAGGCGTGTGCGCGTCTGTGTTCCCTCCAGGCTCTGTTCAGAGAGGTGTCCGAGTTCCCCAGTGTTTCCGGAGGGCGAGATCGTGCATGAGAAAAACGGGCGATCTGTCTTATCTTCAGACTGTTCCCTAGTACATCGATCGTGTTGAACAAATTTGCGTTTTCACAACAGGCATCGCAGCAGGGCTTGCCGGGGAGCTGTCTGGGCCATCCGGGGTCGAGTCTTTGTAAAGTGAAAAGTTGACACACGTCATCTTCCCCCATTGAATAAATTTAAAAATGACCGCTTTTCTCTGCCAGAGACTGTTGAAAAAATGAAAAGCAAAACAAAACAAAGACTTGGAGTGTTGGCTAAGCCTGCGACCCGTCCAGACGCAGACGGGGGCTGGTTAGTGCCCCCCACCCTCCCCTCTCTGAGGGGGCAGCCCTTCCCTAACCACCCTTCCTGGATCTTCTAGCTTTTGGGCAAGCGTGGTTTCACATTTCCCCCCTCCGGCGTGAGTGTTCTGCAGATGCTGGGGGATGAGGCTGGCGAGGCTCGGCGGGCGAGGGCGCTGGGGGCAGCTGTGCTTGGCGGGGCGTGGGAAAGTGGAAGTAGGACGCAGAGCCGTCCCCGCTGGGTGTCTCGGTGGGCGCCCCCTCCAGGAGGGGCGCGTGGGACCGGGGCCGGCCGTTGCCCTGTCCACTGCTGGTGGGCCCGTGTGCTCCCCCGGACACAGCTGAGGTCAGATTCACCTCTATGACCTCCTGGGCGCGGGTGTCCCCAGCTGCCCACACGTGGCACACCTGGGCCAGGCAGGACGCAGCGCGCCTGTCCCCCATCCGTCTCAGGGTAGCTGAGGACAGTGCTGCTTGTCCTGGGCCCCGAGGGGCCCCGTCAGCTGGGACACGTCCAGCCCCTCCATCTGCGTTGCATCGTGGCCCGGAGTTCTGATGCTTCTCAGTCCCTCTCGGCCACGTTTTGGAAATTACCCTCCGCGGACCGGCCTTGCCGATGATGTCAGCTAGCTCACACTGCCTTGCGGTAATGTCACAGGACCACGGCCTGCTTCCCGTCCCAGCTCAGAGCCGGGAGGTTCTCAGGGCCCCGGGGTCCCTCCGCCCTCGCCTGGCCCTGACCTCGGGCCTCCCCGGCCACAGCAGCCGCCACCTCTCAAGCATTCCTTCACCGGCGCTCTGCCGGCCGTGCGTTCCACACAGAGTGGGGGTCCCGGCCGGCCTTCGGCCTCCATCACCCCATTCCTGGCGGCCTGAGTGAACAGCATGGCCTGTCCTAGAGGGTTTTTCTCTGTGAAATCAGGACCGAAAGCAGTGAACACTCAGGTGCTTCACAAATGTGACTGTTACATCTAGTGTCTCTGGGTGTGTGTCTGCTCTTCCCGGGCGGATTTGAAGAGCTTCAAAAGCCGGGCTGGCGGTTAGCGGTGGCGATGGTCACAGCACGGCCAGAGGGCAACTTGGGGTCCAGTCCCATCTCGGCCTCGCGCTGGGTGCAGCCAGCCAGGGTGTTCGGTTGGGGCAGCGGCATCGTGTCGGGAAGAGACTCTGGCTCCCTGGCCCTGTGGCCGTGGACGCTGGGTTTGCCTGAATCTCAGCCCTGCACCTGCGGGGGCTGGACCAGCGCCTGCCGGGCAGCGCCGTGCGGAGCCCCGAGGCAGCGCCACCTGTGCACTGGCCTCCTCCCTCGGCGCCCAGCCCAGGAGGTCCTGCTCCTGTGGTTGGCAGGGTAATGGACCCCACGGATGTCCATTACCAGACCACACCCCCCCAGAATCCATGGATACGCCATGAGGTCTTTGTGGGTGTGACTAAATTAAGGACCTTGAGATGGAGTATCCAGGTGGGTCTGTGTCAACCACAGGGCCCTCATAGGGGGAGGCGGGAGGTCTGAGGGGATAGGAGGTATGGTCACGGGGGCAGAGTGAGCGTCAGAGAGGGGCTGGGGGCTGCAGCTCTGAGGACAGAGGGAGGGGCCCTGAGCCTCTGGAAGCTGAAAAGGGGCAAGAATGCAGACCCTCCCTGACCCCCAGAGCCTCCAGAGGGAACCGGCCCCGTGACGCCTTGACTGAGCTCCGTGAGGCTTGGGTGCGACTTCCGACCCCCTGACTTCGGGGGGTCGATCTGTGTGGCTTTAAGCCACCAGGTTCGAGGCTGTTTGTTCCAGTAGCCGCGGGCTGCTCAGACCCCTCCTGCCCTGCTCCACTCCCTTCCTGGCTGCAGATACGAACCAAAGAGCAGGACCGTGGATGGCGGGTACGGCAGCTCCGCGCTGCGGCTGACGGGCTCCGCTTAGACCTGCCGCCCGCAGGTCTGCTGCGTGCTGAGCTCGGGGGTGTCTCTGTGACTGGTGTCGGGATCACTTCCAGGCCTCCTGAGCTGTGTCCGCCCCGTTTCACAAGCTCGTCAGGACTTGCATGATGCAGGGCGGTGGGTCGGCCCCGGATTCCACACGCTCTCCCACCCTAGCTCGGCTTCCACTTACCAAAGCATTTTTGGAATCGTTTAAAGCATCCGTATCTCCTTTCTTTGGATGTTCTCGGTGGTGACAAGCCTTTATCTTGCAAGAGTGGATTCAAATTTCAGGACAGATGGAAATGGCCGGAGCGGAGACTTGCTGGTGTCTTTGACAAGCGACCATCCAGCCTGTCGGCCCAAGTTTCTCTGTAAGTGAGGTTGGAAGGCTGCCTGGCGGCCCCAGCGAGGGAGGATTAAGTGAATTAAGACACGTCGGCAGGCCGGCAGGGCCCCGCGCAGCAGACACCCGTGGACGGAGGTGCCCTGGGGCGGGCGGGGCCTTTGTGAGGTGGCAGGGCACGGCTGGCGCTCTGGGGACGACGCCCCGCGGTCGGTTCCAGCTGAGGCCTCCTGGGGCATCTGGGGGCTGATGGTGTCACAGGAAGGCCACCTCCCTCTGTGTGTTCATCCTGTCAGCAGACCCTGATGGACAGTAGCTGGCTCCTCTGTGCCGGGTGGGCTTGGGGTATGGAGTGAAGGAGAAAGAGGGGATCTTGGATGCGTCGGCATTTATTTAATAGATCCCTGGTTGATGGGTGTAGGTAATTCGGAGTTTTTCTCCTACAAACCCCGTGGTGGTGAGCATCTTTATTTATACATCCTTGTGTAAACATCTTATTAATGCCTTAGGATCCGGCCCTGGAGGTGGGGTCGCAGATCCGGAGTGAGGCCATTTAACATTCAGACAGGAATCCGAGTAATTCCTACAAAGCCTGCTGCCCCGGCTTCCTTCCGTTCGGCGGCCATGGCCAGGGGGGTGGGGGTGGGGGTCTGCCACGCCCCTGCTCCGGGCGGTGTTGGGGGGGCTCTCCGCTCCCTCGGTCAGGCCTGACGGCTGCTTGGCTGCTATGTCTTGGAGGAGGTGCAGGTGGCCAGGGCCCCCCGCCCGTATGGGAGGTGGAAGGCGGCTGGCTGGGGTACGGGCCGTGGGCCTTCCTCAGGGCAGGGCTCCAGAGGGACCTTCTCGGCTCCTGGGTGGTATCCTCGTGTCTCCCCTCCTTCGCCTCCCAAAGCTTCCTTATCCCGAGTGCATGTCTGCTGAGGAATTTCTCAGCCCCCGCTGCCTGCCGGCCGCTCTGTGTGCGGCTCCAGCCCACTCCGATGGCATCTGGTGAGAAGAATTTGAGGCCGGTCTGACTGCTGTCAGTGACACCGTCAGAGTTCACCCCAGGTGGGGTGGAGCTGGAAGGGGGCCACCCCGAGGCCACCCGGAGGCCTGCTGTTGGCGGGAGCTCCCTGCCCAGGATGGCGTCGCCTGGCTGGGGGCCTGGCTCCCTCGGTGTGGGTCTGCTTATCCCTGGTAATCAGGGCACCTACAACCACGCGTGTCGTAGGGCAGCTGGCGTGAACAGTGGAGCCTCCCAGGAAGCTCGAAGCGCCAAAGAACTGCAGCGTCATGAAAAGTGGATTGAGAACCTTTGCCCTTTTCCTGGGGAAGTGAAGAAGCCCCACCCCACCCCCCACTTTTTAAAAAAATGCCGTGAGAGCTGCCAACACCCTTTTGCACAAGTTCAGTGCTAGCGAGAACAGTTCACATAAATTAAAAGGTAGAACCATTAAACACAGCTGAGAATCAGAGAATATAGGCCTACAGTTTTCTCCACAGCTTTGAACTCAAATTCAGAAGTTGATTTTGATGTGACTTATTTGAATTATGTCTATAAAATTTTTCTCAACTATTATTAGTTTGGTGTGGAGAGAGCTTTATAAAACTGAACCGTTGTTTCATACTTTATAATAGACGAGTAGATTTCCCAGTGGGGAAGAAGCTCCCAGGGATTTGAGTGGAGCAGGAGGTTTGCCCCGAAATATAAGCTCAAACCTTTAGCGCCTGTGCGTCTGGGGACCGCGTTTCTACTGTCTCCGTGGCACAGAATCAAGCAGGTGAGACCCTGGGTGAAACGGAGGCCAGGACCGGGGGGCTGGTGGACGCAGGGTCCCCAGACACCCTCAGAAGAAACACCTCCTGCCCGAGGTGGGCACGTAGTGAAAAACCACGCTAGGAAATGAATAACTAAGCAACGGAGGATTAGCACTGAGTCAACTAGAAATAATAGAACGAAATGAAATAAGTATGTTGTTTTAAAATGATGAGCTCTAAAGGAAGGAGTCAGAATGAAAGACCAGAACAGGAGAAGTGAATTTGGAATTGAACCTGCAGAACTTATTTGAATGAAAAATGTAGCCTTTAAAATAAAAGAGCTCACTGGGTAAGTTACACTAAAAAAACTCTAGCAAAGCCAGTGAGAAAAGTAGCTCATTGGAAGAAGGCTCTGAAGAAACAGAAGAGAGAAAAAGGAAAGAGGTGTGGAAAGGAAGACAGAACTTCTTAGAAAACAGGCTGGAGTGGGAAAGTCCAGTGACAACTCCTGGGATTAACAGTGCGTAGATGGGATATGAGAGAGGCGATTAGAAGATGTTGGGGAAAGTCGGGGGCCTCGCCCTCCTCGTCCTCCTTATTAAAATACAACCTGAGGCTATGCTAACTCAGAAGCACTGTGCAGAGACAGGTAAGTGGATTTAGAAAATGAAGAGAATCTAGCATGTGGCCCTTTAAATGAGAATTTAGGAATTTGGAAACATTTCAAACAGAGGAAAGGATCACTCAAAAGTATTGTTAGTACAATTAATCCACCTTTTGGAAAAAAATAAAGTTGGAGCCCTAACTCACGTACAAAGTAAAGCCTATGTGGATTAAATGGCAAAATATCAAAACAGTATATAAAAGGATTAGAATAAAAATACAGTATTTTCATAATTGTGGTGCAGGAGAGGACGCTACCCCAAACTCCATAAAGGACATAAAGGACAAGATGAACACATTCAGTGATGTAAAAAGTTGAACTGTCACGTAGTAAAGACACAAACGCAGAAGTTGCAAGACAAGTTCAGACCAGGAGGACGCACTTGAAGCATGTGGAGAAGGCAGGGGGATAGGCGGGGCAGAGGCCCCCAGTGACACCTGTGTCCCGATGCCCGGGACCTGTGGGTAGGTCACCTCATGTGGCAAGAGGGACTTTGCAGATGAGGTGAAGTTAAGGCTCCTGAGATGACGTCATCCTGGAGCAGGGTGGACCCATTGTCATCACGAGGTCCTTACAGGAGGGAGGGAGGAAGTTTAGAGTCAGAGAAGGAGACGTGACCGTGGAAGTGAAGGCCAGGCTGGTACACGGCCACGAGCCACGGAATGCAGCACCTCCAGAAGCTGGAAAAGGAAGGAGACGGTTTCTGCCCTGGAGCTCCAGAAGGAACCAACCCTGCGACACCGTGATTTCAGCCCAGTGAGCCCCGTTTTGGATGTCTGCCTTCCAGAACCGTGAGAGAATCAGCTCCCGTCATCTTCGTAAGTTTGAATTTGTTACAGCAGCAACAGGACACTTATACAGACATAGATATTCAGATCAAGTGTGGCGCACAGATGTCTGATGTATATACTCAGACCAGCTCTTCTATAGATAACACGAAAATAACCCATAATCCTTCGGGCCAAGGACCCGAAAAGACATTTTCTGGAAGAAGAAATACAAACGCATCTGAGGGCATGTGGAAGGTAAAGCCTGAGGGCTCCTTCTTAGAAAGGACGAGAAATCAGCACCGAGAGTCAGACCTGGGCTAGGGGCTGGGGCACTGCCCAGGGGTGGGGACAGTGTCCATCAGGGCCGAGGGACACCCTGGCCCAGCTGCCATCCGTCCTGGCAGATGTGTCAGTAGCCCAGCCTCCCCCAGGCCATCTGCTCCCCGCTCCTGGGACGTGCCGGGAAACAGCTTGCAAACGGCTGAATTCCATCCCTCTACCCGACTGTTAACGGCAGTTCCCCCATCTGAGTGGAGGTTGGGTTTCCAGGCCCCTCCTCCTCTCCTCCCTTTTGTCCCCCCAAATCACCGGGCAGTGACTCTGTGCCCGCCCCCCATTGTTGATGGAAACGCATCCCCAGAACATTTCTGTAAACCAGCCTCACTCGTCTCCCTGTGACCCAGAGCAGGGTTGTGGTCTCTGGCGTGGCTTCGAATCCTCTCCTTCGCTTGAGGCCACATGACCCGGCGGGTGTCGCCAGGGCAGGCTCCGCCCCTGTTTAAGGGGGAGCGACCCTGCTGTTTACGTCGTGGACTGCTGTTTCTGGACGTGGCGGGGGGGCACGTGCGTGGTGGCGGTGGGCACGCTCGCTCTGACTCTGCAGCCAGGCGCTCCGTTCGCTCTCCAGGCGGGGAGTGCGAACCCCCACGGGTGTGAAGTTTTGTTCCTTTCAGGAGTATCCTGACGGGTACCGAGCTGGATCACGTGTGGGGAACAGACAGGGTTAGTGTCCCGAATGCGCTGTGTGACTCAGTTGGGAAAACACTCCTGGTAATCGTCTCCAGACCCAGGCAGCCTTTGATCAGGAAAATCTCTGTTTATTCTATGATATAAATATGGAAGAAATCCATTTGTTCCAAAGTGGATGCAAATGAACCCCAGCAGATACGCCTGGCCCGCGGAGCTGCCCAGAGCCAGGAGGGGAGGGGAGCACAGAGCCGGCCAGGAGCACGAGGCCTCCCCCCGCAGCCTGGGTCCACCGTGCGGCGCTCACGCCAGTGGCCCAGGAGCTGTCCCTGCGCTGTGACGCCTGCGCTGGCCTGTGATCCCGGCCCTCCTTACGCACAGTTTGGGGTCAGTGACACAGTCTGTGTCCTTAGCCAGAGCAAGGACGCTGCCGTTTCTGTGTGTGTTTTAGCTGCCTGACTCTTCCCAAGGCCTCCGATAGCATCTGGCCCTGGGCCTCCCGCCCTCCCTGCCTCCCTTCTTTCCATCACAAACATTTACCAAGAGCCAGCTATGTGCCGGGCGCTGGAGAAACAGCAAAGTGTTCGAAGCAGAACACCAGTGTATTTGGGGAGAGAGATGCACGGAGAGGCGATTGCACCCAAGAGGAGTGAGATGGCAGAGATGGGGGGGAAGGGGTGGGGGAGGCCTTGAAGGCTTTAATAGAAAGAAGCCCAGACTTCGTCTGTTGGGCCTTGAGGAGTCGGCTATCAGTCATTTACACTTTAGTAAGGACTTAAGCCAAGGTGTTGCTTTCTGTAGGTCGATTCTCATTTTACGTTTGGTTTGTGATTGTGGAACGAAAGCTCTGTGCTCCCGGAAAGGATTCCAAACACCTTGGGTCAGGAGGAGTGATATAAGGCAAAGGGTGGATGGTCCACGGTTGGACCACAGAGCTCAGACGGTGCACCTGGGCTGCAGTACCTTCTGGGCGGGGGAGGCTGGACCCCTGGGTGCATAGCCTGGGTGCTCTCTGGGGTGGTCCAGGACGGGTCCTGAGCCTGGGGAGCTGTGGTGTGCTACCAGCTGCAGCTGTGTCTGTGTGTCCACTGGGTTGTGAGTAGCTTCAACAGTCACGCACAGTGTTGCCGCAGGTAGAATATAACATGACCAGCTATTTACTAGGTGTCAGCTTAGCTCTCTTATGTCCTGGGGAGGCGGAGAGAAGATAAAGGGTCACACGGGATGAATCCAGCTGCCTGGCTCTGAAGAGGGAGGTGGAATCTCTCTCATCCCTCTGCCTACTCTGACCATTTCTCTGTTATGTTTCAAGTCCTTTCTTGCTCATTTTTCTACCTGTTTTCAAGGACAGATATGATCACAGATGTAGCACGTGCTGCCTTGGAAGTGTTTTAGATTAATTTTTGCCTCTGATCCCAGACTCTAAGCTGTGTGTTTTCTGAGCCCTCTGTGCTTGCCCGTGTGGCCCAGCAAAACCCACTTGTTCTCATGAGAAGGCAAAGCTGGAGGAATGAAACCTGGAGTCCACATAGCGGACTTTGCAGAACTTTTTATATTACTGTCTGGCTATGTCCCTGACTTTCGGGCTAGAGCCCCTCACATCAGGCATTGATTAAATGCCACTGCTGCCTTTTTAGAGATCAAGTACAGAATTTTTTAAACCTTGAGTGACCTGAGTCCCGGGGGCAGCGGTGAGTCACGTTGCAGGGGAGCAGCCTGACGCTCAGTCGAACTGCTTGCAGTTAAGGAAGCAGTGATTTGGGTAAGATTCAGACTCGCACTCACAGAACAAGTGCACCCACCACCCAGCTGCACGTCCCCCCTCACAGCCCCCTCCTACCCCACTCTCCCCGCTCCCCACCCACTGGGCTGTTTGGAGGCAAATCCCAACTGCCCTTCCCAGAGTAACGCACCGAGATCCTGGCTTCTCGGGCAGCACCTGCTTTGCCGTCTGACCCCTGTGGCCTCGTGCTCGGCCCCTCTGCGCCAGGGACCCGCTGTCCTCCTGGGAGAGGCTGGGGCAGGGGGCTCGCTGGCCTCATGTCCCAGATGCTGAGGGGCCACAGTCGCTCCTGACTCCTTGCTCTGGGTCCCCCCGGGAGCCCTACAGAGCCAGCGCACCGGGCCAGGCCTGTGTACCCTCCTCTCCCTGGGGGGCCTTCAGGGCCTGGCCGCTGCCACGGGGAAGATGCTGGGGAGACCGAGGCAGGGCTGGCGCCCCACGTGGAACGAGCACTGGAGGTCACGGGGCGCTGTGAGCGAGACTCCTAACAGGCCTTTGCAATGGGACTCTCGGCCCTGCTGTCACGAGGTGCCCTGAGGTGGTGGAAAGTTCCCAGCTGGCCACAAATCTACGCTGGGCGACTGGAGCCTGAGAAGAGGCTGGGGAAGGCCTGTGCCGTCCACCTCCTGCGCCGCCGTGATTGTTGGGGGGAGGGGAGGGCTCTCCACCCCGTTCCCTGGCCTCTGCCCTGGGCTGGGCAGCTCTTGGCCCCCTGCAGAGTGGGGGGGTCTCCTTTTATGCTGTTGCCTTACGGAGGTGATTTCCTACTGCCCCGCCCCATCCTCCCGGACAGGCAAGGGGTGGCCGTCAGCCCAGGCGGTGCCCCTGCGCGTGGGAGAGGGGCCGTGCAGAGGCTGTGTCTCGGGGGCGGAGCCTTGAGCGCAGCGAAGGAGCAGATTTCACGGACCGCCAGGATGGAAGGGCCGGTCGGGGGCTCGAGGGACAAGCCGCGGTGAACTGTAGTCGGGGCTCCAGCGCGATTCAGTGGGCCGCTGTGTTTAGTGTCCCTAGGGACGTCCCAGGCGCAGAGAAGCACCCCCTGTGTTGGGTGGTTGGATGAGGAATGGCCCCAGCGGTGTCCACGTCCTGCGCCCCGGAACCTTTGGGGATGGGACCTCGCACGGCAGAGTGCAGAGGAGTTGAAGCATGTCGGGATGCAGAGGCTCTCCTGGGTCATCTGTGATCACCTCCTGCGAGAGGGAGGCTGGAGGCCCCACAGCCCTGGCTGTGCCGTGGGGGATGCAGAGGCTCTGGGAGTTGCAAGGGGGCAGGAGGGCCCCTCCCATGGAGCCCCCAGAGGAGCCAGCCCTGCGACACCTCGATTTCAGGACTTCCGGCCCCAGACCGCGTGAGAGCGTAGATGTGCGTTCTAAGCCGCCAAGTTTGGGGTCAATTGTGACCACAGGCCCAGGAAACTTCCACAGTGGATAGATCCCTACTGCCCCCAAAGCCTGGCACACCTGTGGGTCCCCACACCATTCATTTCCTGGACAGAAGAGGAGGGAACCAGCCGCCTTCCACACCGGTGGTCTCCCGGGGCCTGGGCGGGGGGCTGTCAGAGGTGCTCCCGCGCTCTTCTGTGCACAGTGCGCCCGGGAGGATGGCCTTCTGGGGTGGAACCCGGGCTGCGTGACTGCTGCCCCACCCTACCAGACAGGCCCCTTCCCCCGGGTCTGGTTCTCGCTCCGCCGCAGGGTTGGCCCCCAGGGCCCACCTGCTCCTGGCCGGGCCTGGGATTTCTGGGTGGTGTGCGCTCTGCAGGGGAGGGAGGGACGCTGTGTTTGGTGAGCTGCCTGCTTGGCCGGCGTCCCCAGGGCTGGCCATGGCCCTCAAGACTGGCTGCAGGTGGCTGACCACTGCCCACCGCCGTTGCCTCCCTCCTGCTGGCAGGATGCCGGGTGGACTCGCTTCTGATCGGGGTGGACCTCACATTTCACAGCATGGCAGCAAACTCCCCAGGGAGGAGCTGGGTCTTGGGGCCACCGTGGGAGCCCGGGATCAGCACGTGGTCCTGGCAGCGGGGACTGGGATTTTCGGGGCCTTCCGTGGGCTCCAGCTTTGCACCGGCAAGTGAGAGGGCAGGGTTTTATTGGTCCCTGTGGACAAACTCCTTGCTTCTGTGAATTCTCACGATTCCTGGCTGTTCGGGGGTCACCTCCAGACTAACACCTTTTAAAAACGGTTATTGCAGTGTGGAGATCTGGGGCTGTGAAACATTACAAGACGTGCTCTTGAAAATCAATTTCAAGTGGCTTTCCTCTCTGGAATTCAGTCAGAGCTTTTTGCTGGGTTTTGGTTTGCGAATCAATGTTTTGAAGGGCGATCCGCAGCCTCTGGCTGAAGGATAGACCCGCCCTCTGTGCCTTTTCACGTTTACGGGGCCACAAGAACCGTGTGCGGGGCCTCCTAAAATACACGTAGTTGCACCCCCTTCACCCAGAGATCGATTCAGAGCCTGGAACGGTGCCCGGGAATCCGCATTGTAAATTGGCCCCAGACGACTCTGTTGTAGGTGGTCCTCTGACCACACAGCAGGAACCCCTGTCCAGATCCCCACGTGAGCAGGTTCACAGCAGCAGGGTGGGGCCCGCGTGGGAGCTGAGTGTGGGTTTCCAGGTCTGGAACCCGCAGTCCCCAGGAGAGGCCAGTGAGCCAGGCTTCGGGGGGAGGACTCTGTCTGGACTCTTGGTTTATTTATTTATTCCTCTTTATTGTAGTAAAATACACGTACCATAAACTTTACCGTCCACACCGTTTTTAAGCGTACAGTTCTGAGGTACTAGGTACATTCGCGTTGTTGTGCGACCATCACCAGCACCAATGTCCACAGAACTTGTTCGTCTTCCCCGAATGACCCTCTGTCCCCATTAAACGCTCCCCCCCTCCCCCTCCCCCAGCCCCTGGCACCTACCCTGCTCCTTCTGTCTCTCTGAATTTGTCTACTCCAGGGGCCTCACGTAAGTGGACTCATACAGGATTTGTCCTTTATGACTGGCTTGTTTCACTTAGCATAATGTCCTCAAGGTTTATCCATGTTGTAACATGTGTCAGGATTTCCTTCCTTTTTAAAACCAAATAATATTCCACGTTGTGGATGGACCACATTTTGTCAGTCAGCATCCGTTGATGGACCCTTGGGTTCTTCCGCCTCTTGGCTGTTATGAATAATGCTGCTGTGAACGTGGGGTACAGACCTCTCTTTGACGCCCTGCTTTCTGTTCTTTTGGGTGTGCGCCCAGAAATGGAATCGCCGGATCATAGGGAAATTCTACTTTAAGTTTTTGATGGAGCTGAGCTGGATTCTTGGTGTATCTGACAGTTAGCATTTTCTGTGACATGGGGGAAAACCTTCCCTGTCAGCTGTCAGAGGAGTCCTTCCAGAATTCACTCCTAATTTGCCATGTCCCCTCCTGCCTCCTGGCCCCAGAAGCTGTTTTACTGCTGTGGGTTTCAGGGCTGTGAGCCCGGCCTGGCCTCCCCTGGGGCCTCTCGGGGCCCGGGGTTCCCCCTCACCCCACCTCAGCAGACGTCCCCTGGGTGAGCGTTCACACACACAGCTCAGCCCCCGCCGCCCCGTGGATTTGCGTCCAGTGTGGGACAAACCAGCGCACACGGGTGCAGGGCCCTCAGCTACGAGCTGTCACAAGTGCAGGGTGGGGACAGAGGGGCTGCAGGAGGTTGGTCGTGGTGGGCGAGGGCGGGAAGGCGTTAATTGTGTAGAAGCCGCATTTCAGCAACAGCGTGAAGTCGGCCCCGCTGGAGAAATGCCTTTTCTGTGAGGGAGCGCTGGACCGCACCCCACGGAGTAGTGCAAGGGCTGAGAGCAGAGGCTCAGGGTCTGCATCCCACAGCCCCAGAGACGGTCACGGCCAGCGGGTGGGTTTCAGATGCAGGAGGAGAGTGCTTACAAAGCGCTCACAGCTCACGAATCCTCAGAGCACAGACCTGATGCTTCACCCCTGGACCAGCGTCCTTCAGAGCGAAGCCTGCAGGGCGAGGCTCGCAGAACCCAGAGTGACGCGGCCGGGCTGGTCCGGGGCAGACCCTGCGGTGCTCTCGGACGTGGCGCTTGGGTGACACGGCACCCGCCCCCCGTGGCTGACACCAGAGGTCATGCCGAGTGAGGACACGTCACCCGCGCCTCACTGCCAGCTTCTTTTCCTAAAGATAAAAAGAGAAACTCATGGAGCAAGAAATCAACTAATTGTCATGATGCTTATAAGAGAGATGGAAATTAGTCTGGAGATTTCTGATCACCCAACAAGAAGAAGACAGAGAAGGAGAGATCTATTTTTTCCCACCCTCTAGAGTGCGTCTCAGAACTGGCTCAGGGAACCTGGGTTAGCCTGGAAGGGCCATGTGTCTCTCAGCCTGATTTATTCGGTCACTTAGCAACAACTTAGAACGCACAACCGGAGCACACACTGCAAGTGTGTGCGTGTCCCCGATGGAACCATGAAGCAGGACTGGCCACAGAGTGCCCTGCTTCGAACCAGCTCCACAGTGGGCGCCCCACTCTGGGAGTGTTGGAAGGTCCCTGGGGACACCGGGCTCCGGACGAGACCCCTCCTCCGGGTTGCGGGTGGAATCTGCCTCTGCTGAAGTCATTTGTCCTCACCGTGTCTGTCGCTCCAGGGCCCGGGCGTCCTCCGTGTGGTCCCTGGTGCCGACCCGAAGGACCCTCATCTTTCACTGGGATGGTCCTTCAACAAACGGCAGACGTGCTGGGTGTGGCCACCGGAATTCTGGTAGACGTTCTCAGCGGCTCAGCCTGCCGTTCCGGAAGAACCCTCGTTCTGGCCACTTCAGAATCAGAAGCTTCAGTTCACAGGAAACGGGTCCCAGCGCTGGGCAGGAAGCAGCACATCACTTTTAAACGCCTAGGTGTGGGCGTCCACAGGTTGATCACAATGAAAGCACAGAAGCCGCTTCTAGTGACAAAGCTGAGGGACCCTGGAGACCCAGGAGACACGTTCTTGCTTGGGGGGGGGCACTTTTGTAAAGGGTGTGTTTCCTGCACCAACCGTAGACTTGCTCAGTGCCCTTGTGCAGTGAAAATTGAAAACTCCTGCTTCCCCAGCTCTTGGGGGCGGGGGTGGGAGGGGGTGGCCCAGCGGAGAATTGACTTCAGAGAGAACTGGGGCCAAGGGCATTAGGTGGTGGGCAGGGGAGGGCGGGCAGCTCAGACCTTGATGGAAAAACAATTCTGAAAACTACAGCACGAGGAAAATCTCATTTTCCATTTGGCTAAAATTCCCCACCAGGCACTGCTTTGCTCTAGAGCTGACGTACGGCCTCGTGGGCCGGCTCTCCAGTCCCCACAGGGTCTCTGAGGGTCCTGTCCCCTCGACGGCGTCTCCCCCTCCCGGTGCCGATGGGGCCTGGACAGCTATGGACTTCCGCTGCCCCGGAGGCGGGATGCGCACGGCTGGTGGCGGCACGGCCCCCTCAGCACCGCTGCGCTGGGATCTGCCAGCCGGCCTCCTCCCGGCCCGTGGCTGTTGCCAGCCCCGACTGAGTCACCGGGGGCTGGGCACCCTCCAGATGCTTTATCCCGACTGTCCTTGCTCACCGGAAAGAACAATCCACGTCAACCTGGGTCTCTGGATGGATTCTTTTCAGTTTTTGGATGTTCTTAAAATGCCAGACTACTTAACAATTGGTAAATCCCTTCCCTTCCTTGAAAACAGCTTCACTTCCAGAGAAGCTGCCGCTTTCTGGGAATCCTGAGGTTCTAGAGATCTGCACGCAGCGCTGGGAGCGGGGCCTTGCTGTGAACCTTCGCCACACATTTCCTACACAAACGGCTGTCTGATGAGCTGCCAGACTTAAACCATTTGGGTTTGCACTGATGATTTTGGACCCGGGCCAAGTTTCTGTCACGAGGATTTGCTCCAAATGCCGATTCCTCTGTCTTTCTTGCTGGGGAGGCACCCGGCGCTGTGGGTGCCCAGGTTCCCTCGCCCAGCCAGTTATCTGCGGCCGAACGAGCGTCGCACTCTGGGCTGGGGAGCGTGAGGGGGTCCAGGCCCTCCCACCAGAGGGGCTTCGTTCTGGGACTCCCACCGACCCGAGCGCGGAGGATGCCTGTGCGCCAGCCGTTCTGGAACCCGGGCGAGGGCACAGGGCACTGGCCCAGCTCGGCCGCACCGGCCTTCCCCAGGCGGGGCGTCTCGCTGTCGTGGCGGGTGTGGGACGGGAGGCTGGCGTTGCACCCTTGGCCGAAACCTTTCCCCTGAGCCCCCTGGGATGTGATCAGGTCGGTCTAGGTTTCAAGCAATGTCTGTACCCACACACCTAGGAGTGCGGTCGCTGCGTCCAGATGCCCACTTTCGAGGTGGTCTGTACTTTGGCCAACGCTGTGTGTTCAAGTCCCTTCTGACCCTTGTTAATCTGACGGGCTCACCTGGCCCCTCCTGGCTCTGGTTTGCTTACTGGCAGCTCTGATGCCGGGAGAAGGGGGGGCCGCCTGCCCCTCCATGGGGTGCGTTTTCTGCAGCGCAGGTGGTCTACGGGCTTGCAGACATGACTCCTGCCCCTCCCGGGCCTGGCTGACTCTCCGGGAGGGTCAGTCTGACACTTGTCAGGCCATTGGGCTGGCCGTGTGGGAGACCCGGTGGCCTGTGTCAAAGGGGAGGCCTCCCTGCCTCACCTGTGCCGCTCGCCCCGGGCCTAGGGGATGCCGCGGGCCCTGCTTGGGGTCCTGCTCGAGGGAAGGAAGGAGAGCGCCTAAAACGTGGGTGCCTGCCATGGGCCGCCGTCTAGGGACAGAGCAGGGTGCGGAGTGCGACAGCGGAGCGCGGGGGCTGACGGAGGGTGTCTCAGGGCACCGCGGATGGGCGGATGGAGCAGGGCGACCTTGCTGCCTACGCAGACGTGGACGAGGCAGCCAGGGACCGTGTCTGACCTTGATGTTCTCAGCGCGAGGTCAGACCCAGAGCACGCAGGAGGCTGGCATGTGTGCTCCTGGGACCTCCCTTTGTGGGGTTTTGTTCTTCCGTTTCCTTATCGCTCCCGTGAACCACAGACGTGGACGAGCCTCTGCCACATGTTAGGGGTGAAGGGTGGAGAGACCCCTTCCCTGAAACGTCCGCTCCCCACTGGTTTTCAAGGAAGGCAGTGGAATGTACTGGAAGAAACAGACCATCTGACCCATCCTGTGCCTTCAGGGTTGTCCTACGCCTGACACACAGTAGCGCTCCACGGCCACCTACACCACAGCCTCTGCCGGGCACACGCATAGGTGAGTCCCAGCTGGGAACTTACCCCGTCGTAGGACACAGCTCTGCATCTTTCCGTCCCCACCACGAGCCCCACACCTGTTCCTGTGCCATGGGACGGGGAGGATGCGTCGGAACGGATGGCAACGTCTTGCTGGTGAGCAGGACACTGGGCTTCTCATCCCCGAACCATTTCCCGCCACTGCCGCTGCTGCTTCTTGGGGTGGCCGGTTCCCGCCAAAGGGGAACAGCTCGCAAGTCCACACGTCAGCTTGTACGCTTTCCTCTGGGTCCGTCCTTTGCCTGGCCCTGTGGGGCTCCACCTCTGGTGGGCAAGACCCGGCGTCAGGGGTGTGTACGCCCGACTCATGTGCCAGGGGACACTTTGCCTGCACAGCTGTGACTCGACTTCACAACCTCCCGTGTAAGATGTGACTCGGGGCGCTGAGTCAGGGAGGAGGAGAGAGTATCCTCCCTTTCCTGCCGTCGTGGGTCTTTTGTTTCCAGTGTGGGGTGAGTTAAATTCATCTAAACCCCTGTCGGCAGCACAGGACTGTGACGGTCAGAGCTGCGCACTGTGTGTGTGTGTGAGGTGAGGCGACTGGCTGGGACGGGGCTCACGGGAGCAGGTGCTAATTTTTTTTGGCCAAGCCGCATGGCTTGTGGGATCTTAGTTCCCTGACCAGGGGTAGAACCCATGCCCCCTGCAGTGAAAGCATGGAGTCCTAGCCGCCGGACCACCAGGGGAGTCCCAGTAGTTTCTGAATTGAGCCTTGACAGAGGAACTGACCAGATCAAGAAGGGGATGGGAGAGTAGCACTGATAAAATCCTCCTGTTATAGTGATAATAATGGCTGTCATTTGTTGTGTGTCCGTTATGTGAGACGTGTGCTTTTGCTTATTTAATCCACTCAACAACCCTTTGAGGTGGGGACCATTATCCCATTTTACAGATGAGGAAATTGAGGTCCAGGGGGATGAAATGAATTGTTCGACCTGAGCTGAGTCCTGTAAATGTCAGGACACAAACCTAGGCAGAACTTGAGACATTAACCAGTATTCTAGAGGCAAGGATGGGCTGAGGTGTGAGAATTGTAGGATGTCAGATCTGATTTTAAAAACACGTTATTTAAAGGATCTTGACAAGTAGAAGCGATCACCTTTCTGTTAGAAAGGGAGTTTGTCTAGCAGAATGAACTGACTTTTTAGTGGCAAACCAAAACAGTGTATCAGCAATAATTATCAGATGTTTCCAGCTAAATGAGAGCGGATTTGCAGGTTGCTTCTCCCTGTGTAGTGACAGTGGGAGGTGAACAAAGACAAAACAACATGCTTCCAAGAAAGTCATTTATTTGGATGAAAAGTTACATTTTCCTATTGACAAAAGATACCATCTTTATCTTTCAATTTGAGCATTTTGTCTGTTTACATTTAACGTGATAATTAATATATTGGGGATTTCATCTAACATTTCCATCTATCTAAGTTACTGTGTGGTTTTTGTTTTTGTTTTTGTTTTTTTGGCGGTACGCGGGCCTCTCACTGCTGTGGCCTCTCCCGTTGCAGAGCACAGGCTCCGGACGTGCAGGACCAGCGGCCATGGCTCACGGGCCCAGCCGCTCCGCAGCATGTGGGATCTTCCCAGACCGGGGCACGAACCCGTGTCCCCTGCATCGGCAGGCGGACTCTCAACCACTGCGCCACCAGGGAAGCCCTACTGTGTGTTTTTTATTTGTCTTGATTATTCAGTGTCCCTTTTTCTCTCCTTTCAAAAATAATTATTTTTATTATTTTATACCCCCCTTTGTTAGTTTGATAGTTATACATACCTTTCTTGTTCTTTTAAATTACCGTAGAAATTAAAATATGTATCTGGGAGTTGTCAAACGCTAATAAATATTAATATTTGTGAAAGAGAGAAATAACCTAATTTTTTAAGTACACAAAAGTTTGGCATAGGCCCTTCATTTAAAAATCTTCACATGGCCAGTAAGCATGTGAAGAGGGGCTCAATATCATGTCGTCAGGGAGATGCAGATGTAAACTGCTCGAGTACCAATATACCTTCACCAGAATAGCTAAAAAGTTATTATTTTCGTCTGCAAAGTTTCTTTGATTTATCTTCCAGTTCCCTCCTTCTTTCTTCAGTTAGATACAGTCTATTAAGTTCTAAATCCCAGTTATTATATTTCTCACCTCTAGAACTTTTTTTTTGACTCCTTATTATAGTTTCCACTGTACCAGAATTCTCAATCTTGTCTTTCATTTTCTTGAGTATTGTAAGGGATTGTTAGAAGTTCATATTCTGATGATTCCATTTCCATAATCCATGGCTCTGTTTCTGTTGTCCGTTGTTTCTCTTGATTTTGGATCATGTTGTCCCGTCTCCTTATATGTCACATTATTTTTGACTGTGTGCTGGGTATTGTACATGAAAAAATACAGAGATAACTCAAGGCCTAGGACAGTGTCATCTTCCTCCGTGAGAGGATTTATCTCAGTGTCTGGCAGGCAGCTGGAGTAGTAGCCATACCGCTGCCACTGCTGCCTGAGCAGGGACTGAGTTCCAGAATGACTGGTCCTGCTTTAACCGTGCAGCAAGGCGGCAGGTGAGGTAGTGCTTCCCTTGTGGGATGTGGATGACCCCACGGAGGGTACTGGGAGTGTCTCCAGGAGGAGATGGGAAGCTGACTCAGTGATTTTTAAAGTCCCCTCCAGCACAGTGCCCCAGAGTCTCTGTGGCTGTAGCCCCTACGGCACACGTGTAGGACGGGCAGCCTGTCTCCAGGGCTCCTGATCCACACTGACGAGTCGCTCCTTCTGGCCTCAGCACGGTGGCAGCAGCCGCCTCTTACTCCTGAGGCAAGGAGGCCGCCTCTGCTTTCTCTGACCAGATGTCTCCCGCGCACACGGGAGGGATGAAGCAGCCAGCCTCAGGGATCCAGTCGCAGCGCCTTAATGGAGACATGAATTCCCCGTGGATCTAGTTAAAATGCAGATGCTGGCCAGCACGTCTGGGGCGAGGCCTGAGAGTCTGCATTACTAAGGAGCTCCCAGGTGATGCTGATGGTGCTGGCTCATGGACCATGCTTTGAGTAGCACGTGGGGCTGGATGACTGGTGACGAGGAAATCCAGACTTAGGGAAAACCTATGTGAAGATGTAAGTCCAGAGGAGGTGACAGAGCAGGCAGTGAAGAGCTTTGACCTGAAGGGCCTGACTTCAAGTCTTGCCTCTGCCCTTTATGTGGAACGTGGTCCGTTGATTACTGCTCCGGGCCTCAGTTGTTCTTAACATAGCTTTGTTGAGAAGTAATTCACGTACTGTACAACTCACCTATTTAAAGTGTACAATTAAACGGTTTGTAGTACGTTGACAGAATTGTGCAACCGTCACCACAATCAATTTCAGAACTATTTGGTCGCCCCAAAAGGAAGCCTTGTCTGCATTAGCAGTCTCCCCCCATTTCTCTCTCTCGCTGCCCCTAGCAACCATGAATCTGTCTACACTTGCGTGTTTTGGACATTTCACATACGTGGAATCACGTAGTATGTGGTCTTTTGTATGTGGCGTCACTCACTCAGCGTGACGTTCTCAAGTGTGGCCTCAGTCACTCAGCGTGACGTTCTCAAGTGTGGCCTCACTCACTCAGCGTGACGTTCTCAAGGTCCGCCGCGTCGCAGCCTGTGTCAGAGCTTCGTTCCTTCGTGCGGCTGAGTGAGATTCCAGTGGACGGATCGGCCACGTTCTGCTCATCCAGTAATTGTTTCTGTTATTCGCCCATTAAGAATAATGCTGGGGCTTCCCTGGTGGCGCAGTGGTTGGGGGTCCGCCTGCCGATGCAGGGGACAGGGGTTCGTGCCCCGGCTGCTACAAACACGTATTTTTGGTGTGGTCATGGTTTTTTTTTTTTTTTTTTTCCCCAGTACGCAGGCCTCTCACTGTTGTGGCCTCTCCCGTTGCGGAGCACGGGCTCCGGACGCACAGGCTTAGTGGCCATGGCTCACGGGCCCAGCCGCTCCGCCGCATGTGGGATCTTCCCGGACCGGGGCACGAACCCGTGTGCCCTGCATTAGCAGGCGGACTCTCAACCACTGCGCCACCAGGGAAGCCCGGTGTGGTCGTGTTCTCACTTCTCTTGTGTATATGCCCAGGAGTGGAATCGCTGGGTCGTATGGTAGCTCCGTGTCTAAACTTCTGAGGGGCTCGCAGACATGGCAGCTCACCTTGTTACGTCCCTGCAAGCAGTGCTCGAGGGTTCCAGTTTCCCCCCATCCTCATCAACACTCTGGTTCTCTGTCTTTTTTTTTTTTTAAAGCATTTTAAAAAAATATGCATTTATTTTTGGCTGCATTGGGTCTTCCTTGCTGCGCGTGGGCTTTCTCTAGTTGTGGCGAGTGGGGGCTACTCGTTGTTGCGGTGTGCAGGCTTCTCCTTGTGGTGGCTTCTCTTGTTGCGGAGCACGGGCTCTAGGCGCACGGGCTTCAGTAGTTGTGGCACGTGGGCTCCAGAGCCCAGGCTCAGTAGTTGTGGTGCACGGGCTTAGGTGCTCCGCGGCACGTGGGATCTTCCTGGACCAGGCATCAAACCCCTGTCCCCTCCACTGGCAGGCGGATTCTCAACCACTGCACCAGCAGGGAAGTCCTGTCCTTTTCTTATTGAATGGTCTTGGCATCCTTGTTGAAAACCAATTGACTGTACGCATGAGGGTTCAGAGTGTCAGATTTTAGTCTTAAACTGAGGATAAAGATTAATGCCTGCGTGATATTGCTCTCACGAAGGTTCAGCGATCAGTTCCCACGAGGAGCCTTCATCCGGGGTCTGGCACTCAGAGCATCGCTGATGATGGGGACGCAGGAGCCGGGCGTTCACCCCGGAAGAGGCACAGGCTGGGGGGGCGGGGGCAGCGTGGCCATCGCTGAGCCTGGGGGTGACGCTTCCCTCCTCGCAGCCTGTCTCGCTGGCATGCCAACGTGACCTGGGCAGCGGGGATGGAAAGAATTACTCTGCCTTCTCACACACATGGACGATGATCTTAGGTGAGGGGTAGGGAGTTGGAAGAGCGTCCTTGGTAATAAAGCAACAAAGGCTTGGAGAAAACGTAGCCCCAGACAGCGTTTTCTAGGGAGGCCGCTGGGCCCCCGTTGCCCGCAGAGCAGCTGTGGGGGGCTCTCCTTCCCCTGCGGGGCTGGCTTATCCTCCGGCTCCTTGAATCCCCCATGAAGTGGGTCAGGGCACCAGGCAGCCGGCACACAGGTGTCGTCTGCGGCCACCTCCAGCTCAGGGCCACGCTCGTGTCGCTCTGCCGTGGGCTGGGGGATGAAGCAGAGACCACCACCGTGGTCCATCCGGAGGGCCTGGGGTTTGGATGCTCTTTCTACCAGCATGTTTTGTACCCCAGGATCGATGGAGCACCTCCGAGCTTGGTTTCGCGACTCACATGGTGCCTCTGGGCTGCTTCTTTACTCCAGGCGTCCTGTTTGCCCCAAATTCCACTTCCTGAACAAAATCCTGGCAAAATCCTTAGATCGTGTCCTGCTGGGACTCTTCCATCTCAGCTGCTGCTCATGGGGCTGTCGAGACTTGTCCCCTACCACCTCTGGCGTTCCCGTCAGGGCAGTGCTGTCCCCTCAAGGGTGGGCAGTGCCCACCTCTCAGGTCTCCCCGTCCGTCATCCCCCTCCCGAGGTCCCCCAAACCTGCTGTCGGTGACCACGCCATGCAGACCTTCTCGGGGATGGGCAGTGCCTCAGTGGGTGGGTGCTATCGGGAAAGTCTGATTTGGTCTGAAGTGGGGCTGCTGAAGAAATGCCCGGATCCTCCCTGTGGGCAGCCCTCCCCGGCCAGAGCCGCCCGGCACGCGCCTTCTTCCCCCGCAGCCCCCGTGTCTGCAGCGTCAGTATGTGACTGCACATCCCCACAAGGGCAGGGACTGGCCATCCTGGGCACTGCTGAGTGCTGGTGGCCAGTGGGGACCCCAGGACCTGGGCGCAGTGTCCCCTGCTCGCTGGGACGCCTCCCTCCCTCTGCCATGAGGGACTTTTCCAGCACCTCCCTCAGCTGCTCAGAGGCGTCTGGCTCCTTCCTCCTTCAGGGTAAGACACGAGACCCTCTGCTGCCTCCTACCCCAGCCCTGGGAGCCGGTCCTGGCGGTGTGTCCACGTGGCCGTGCCCGCTCCTCTGCAGGTTCTGCGCTCCCCCACCCTGCCTGTTGGGAGGCCTGGTCCTTGGTCCTTGGGCTGCCCTGGATGGCTTGGGCTGGGGCCGAGGGGAAGGGTGCTATGCTGCACTTTCCAGTGTGACGCTGGGCTGGGCACTTACCCTCTCTGGACACGCCCTGCGGACACTTGCGGAAGGAGGGACTGGCCATCCCCACACGGGCACAGGGGTGGCTGTTGGGGGAGGGAGGGGCGTGGGTGTCTACCCCACCGTTCTCAGAGCTTCCGGACGACAGGCCGGTTTACTGGCCTCCACCCTCCGCAAAGCGCTAGTGCCTGGAAGGGGGGCCCGAGAGAGACTGCGAAAGGAGAGGGTGAGTCAGGAACGTGGAGCCACGGTCTGGGGTGCGGGGAGCGGGGAGAACGTCTCCCCCACGTGGTTCTTGCATCCGACGCAGCTTCTGGAAATGAAAACAGCAGTTGAGCCTGCTTTTCCAGTGTTTCATTTTCCTTCGAAACAGAGCTGCATTCCATCAGAGCCGCTAAATATTTATCTTAACATTCTTCCTATAATTTAAAGTTATTTGCCATATTCTAGGGGATGTTTCGTGTCTCCCGTTGTGCAAGAGCTCTCTTGCTGTCACAGACACAAGCCCAGCGTTCTCTGGCCCTGGTCACGGACAGCGGTGTGGCCAGGAGGGAGACTGGGTCAGGCACTGACGAGTCGTGTCTCCGACATTCACTAATCTCCCTTTGAAGCAAAGACAGCAAACATCGGGCCGGAGATTTGGGTGGCAAGAGAATCTAGCTAGGATTTAAAGATTTAAAAAATGAATTTGTCTTTAACGCGTGGAGCCTGCTGCCCTGCCAGCCTCTGGTTCTGGGACACGCGGAGCCCCCACGCCGCCAGGCGACAGGGCAGTGGGCCGCATAGGAAATAGTGCAAAGGCTCTCTCGGATCCAGTTTAAAAGTTCAGCGTTGAAGGTACAAGAAGTTATTTTTGCAGCGATAATACAAATTCAGATTCTGGCGGAACACGCATCATGCTGAAAAGAAGATTTTGCCAGACTGAGATGTCTGTGGAGCAGAAGTATGCTTGGAATTGACGACGCTGCCCAGCTAGCGATAACTGCATCAGAAAACCCTCCCCATCGCGAGAGAGGCTGAGGTGCTCAGAGTCCACAAGAAAGCAGTGGAGCGACTGGACCGCGAGGCCCGTGTGATGCCGCTGATGCGGAACTGAAGAGCGGAAGCAAGCTGAGCGGGGCAGGCGCCCTTCTCCCCGCGCTCCCTGCCGTGCGCTCCCTGCCGTCCTCATCCGTCGCGCTCAGAACTGTGGGATCCTTAGTAAATCACGTGGCCCACGGTGGCATTTAATTGTTAAACGAGCCCTTTACATTTGGGGTGCATTTTATTCAAAATCCACTGGGAGCCTCACAGTTTTCAATGAATGTTGTGCCAGGAAACCACCTCGGGAAGCCCTTAGTGAAGCGCAATTATCGCAGAGCAAACGCGCTCACGGAAGGATGCGGACGTGTTTCCCTGCAAAAGCATAGGAGGACCAGAGGAGCCACACGCCGTGGTGCTGGTACGGGGGTCTTTGGGAACCGTGCTGTCCTTTCCCTGTGGAATGCTCTGGACCGGTGGAAGAACCTTCTGACGGGTCCACGTCCTAAAATCAAGCACATGCATATCCTGTACCCACACGGAATACAGAACCAGAACCTTGCATCCCAGGGCATCTTTTATCCAATCTGGGACCATATCCATGCACTGAAGTCCTACCCACCTTGAATAACTCCCCCAGGAGGCTGCCCGCCGCCTGTCACGGCAGCATACGCTCCGGCCGGTCCGGGCTCCCCAAACCCGTGGCTTTCACTGCCTCGGGCGACCATAACTTGTTCATCCCGGTCCCCACGAGCCTCCGGCATGACGTCCCCTGGCGCTTGTCGAAGGTCATGGAATGAGGCTGTTCCTGCCGTGGTCCGCCTCCCTGTCGTGTCCCCGTATCAGGGTGGTGCTCACGCAGGAGTCCAGTGGTCAGAAGTGTGCGAGGTTCAGGACTCGGAGCCGTCTACCAAGGCACATCTGAGCCTCTTGGTTCCCAGCGTTTCAAGCAGAAACGGCTGCTAAGGACGGCCGGTGATGCCGAGCGCTTGCTGTCGAGCCAGGGCTGGCCGCGTGCTCTGCGCACATCGCCGTTTAACCTTCGCACAGCCCTGAAAGCGGGTGCTGTCGTTGCGCACCATGTTCAGTTGGGGGAACAGAGGCGCAGAGGTGAAGACAGCTGATCGGTTCTGCAGCTGGGGTTCAGCACGGTAAGGACCCGCCGCAGACAGGCCGGCCCCACCGTTCACACGCACAGGAAAGCTGAGCTGATTTTATCACGGACACCCGCGTAACCCACCACCGACTCCCACCATTAGCGTCACGCTGCGTTCACTTTCCCAGCGGTCGATCCAGCTCTCCATCCCTCTGTGCATCTGTTCACGGACACCCACATAACCCACCACCGGCTCCCACCATTAGCGTCGCGCTGCATTCCCTTTCCCAGCGGTCGATCCAGCTCTCCATCCCTCTGTGCATCTGTTCACGGACACCCACGTAACCCACCACCGGGTCCCACCATTAGCATCGCGCTGCGTTCACTTTCCCAGCGGTCGATCAGCTCTCCATCCCTCTGTGCATCTGTTCACGGACACCCACGTAACCCACCACCGGGTCCCACCATTAGCGTCGCGCTGCGTTCACTTTCCCAGCGGTCGATCCAGCTCTCCACCCCTCTCTGCATCTGTTCACGGACACCCACGTAACCCACCACCGGGTCCCACCATTAGCGTCGCGCTGCGTTCACTTTCTCAGCGGTCGATCCAGCTCTCCATCCCTCTGTGCATCTGTTCACGGACACCCACGTAACCCACCACCGGGTCCCACCATTAGCATCGCGCTGCATTCACTTTCCTAGCGGTCGATCCAGCTCTCCATCCCTCTCCGCATCTGCGGATCCGTCTTATTTCTGTGCGCGTTTCAAGCAGCCGCCGCGGACTCCCGTGCGCTTCACCCCTTAACACTCGGGCTCACATTTCACCAGCTAGAGCTCAGTGTTTATGTTTTCAAGTAAACTTTCCATGCAGTGAAATGCACAAACCTTAGGTGTACCGTTCGCTGAGTTTTGACGTAAGCAAACACCTGTGAACCCCTCCCTTATCAGCAAGTGGAATTTCCCATCCCCCCAGAAAGTGCCCCAACCCCAGGCAGTCCTTGCCTGCACCCCGATGAGGCAGCCAATGTCCTGATCTTTTCATCATTGATTAGTTTTGCCTGTTGTGGAACTTCATATAAACCAAGAGCCAGCATTTTTAACTCCCAGTCTGCCCTGCCACCTGGGTGAGGAGCGTTCAAGGGCTGGCCTTGGGGGACTGACAGATCTTTGTTTTCTCTGTGTATCAGCCAGGGTTCTCCAGAGACACGGGACCAAGAGGATCTCTATCATCTGTCTGTCAGTTATCTATCTAATCTGTCTATCTGCAGAGAGAGAGAAATTGATTTTTATTTTCAGGATTGGGGGTTGACAAGTCCAGAATCTGTAGGGCAGGTGAGCAAGGTGGAAACCCTGGCAGGCTGTCTGTTATAGTCACGAGGCAGAATTGTTTTCTTCTCTGGGAAACCTCAGTTTTGGCTCCTAAGAGCTCCATCTGGTTGGATGGGGCCAACCCACGTTACGAGGAGCCGTCTCCCTTGCTGGGAGGTGGCCGGTTGTAGGTGGTAACCACGTCTACCAAATTCACACAGCCTTGTTGTTGGCACTTGACCAGGCAACGCACACCCTGCCCTCTCGCTGTGGGATGTCTCCGTGTTGAGACCTCCCGCCCCGGCCCTGGTTGAGAATTGGGAAGGCAGTTTCCTGTCCCAGAGACCCAACTGGAGGGGAGGAGCCAGGACCCTGGTCAGGAGTCTCACCAGCCGGTGGAGGGAGCCGTGCTGGGCCGGGAGCAGACTGGGAGGTGGGCGGTGCCTGGGCCTCCCTACCCCAGCCCAGCCGCTGAGCGCCGCTGCACGTCACCAGAGGGGTTCTCTGTGCTGCCCTCCTCCACAATGGCTCCTCCCAGAAGATGATCTGATTATGTTTTAATGAGAATAATATTTGCTTCGAGGAAGGATGAATCCAGCCGTGTTTTTATATCAGCCAGATGTCCTCAACTATTCACCCCCTCCCTCCGCTAGGAATCTGGCAAAACTTGTGAAGCAGCCGGGCCCCAAAGATTCCCCTCCCCGGCCTCACCTCTCCCAACCGCCAGCTTGAATTCTCAGGCCCAAGGGTGTTTCCAGGGAAAGGGAGCCACGTGGAGCTGATGCATCTGCGCGGTGCTCATCGAGATGGTTTTGTAAGAGCTAATTGGAGCACGGGTAGCCTTTCAGATCTTTCTCATAAGCCTCTTTCCGACCCTGTTGTTCGAGCCAAGCCTCAAGAGAACCTCGACTTCAGCAGACTGACGATTGGTCTGAAACTCAGAAGCTCTGGTGGTGAAGCAGGCACCAGACTTGGCTGAAATGTTCTGCTGATTTTAGGCTGAGCAAAGCCAGGCAGTTGGGAAAGCCTAGACTTCAGCAAAGCTAGTAACTGTTTCCTTCCCTTCTGTTTTTCAGGCTGACAACAAGCTCTGAGCCGTGAATCTGGAGACCTGCCGCAGCGACAGGTAGGGCTCGTCACTTGTCCCCGCCGCTGACCTGCGATGGCCCAAGGGGTGGCTGTGTTATCTTGCCCTGTGTCCTTTTTGATAGAGTTTTCTTTTGCCAAAGAATGGGGTGTAGAGAAGTCACTTCGTGTGTTTCTTGTCTCCAGAACTTAGTTGTTCACTCATACATTCTCTTATTCAATAACTTTTATTGAACACCTACTGTGTGATGAGCTGTAACAAGGGCCGGGCATCAGTGCTGAGAAAGAGACATTGCGTGTGTCCTTCATGGGGAGACGAATAACTACCAGGCAGACGGCTAAGTGGGAATGTGATCGCCACTCGCGATGGAGGGAGAGACTCATGAGTGCCAGACAGGAGCCTCCTCTGGCAGGTGGTGGGACGAGGCTCTGAAGCTGGAGAAGGAAGGGTGTGGGAGGGGCGGGGAGCAGAGTGTGCGGGATCCCTGAGGACCGGAAAGACCTGCGGGAGGGACGGCTGGGAGGAGGGTGCAGAGGCCGAGGAGAGGAGCGTGTGTTGTATCCCAAGAGTAATGAAGAGATGCTGACACGTCTGCAGCAGGAGAGGGACGTGGTCTGACGTGTGTTGTTGTTTAAGGTTTATTGGGATATAATCGACGTCACTAAAATCCACGCCTCTCACTGTGCCGTTCTGAGTGTGGAGACATGCGTCCAGTTGCATAACCACCGCAGTCAACATACAGAATGCTCCCATCACCGTCCCGTCACCCCCCAGAATTCCCTTTGTAGTCAACCCTTCCCGTCGCCAGCCCCCGGCAGCCCCATCTGATTCCTGTCGCTGGAGATCAGTCTTGCCTTTTCTGGAACGTCCCTGAAGCGGAATGACTGGACCTGCCCTTTGGGTCTGTCTTCTTTCCCTGGTTGCAAGGCATCCGACAGCCACCTTGTCACACGTGTTAGTCCTGTGCTCCTCGTGACTGCTGGGTGGTATTCCGTGATGCAGACGCATCCGTCCACCTGCCGCAGACGTCTGGGCGATTCTGGTTCTCAGGGCCGCACTTAGAGCTGCCAGGAGCCTTTGCACCCGGGCTGGCGTCTCTGCCTGTCTCTCCCCGGCGCCCAGTTGGTGCTCTGTGTGTATTCATCGGGATTTCTGGGTTGTACAGTGAGATAGATGTAACGTGAGAAGCACCAGAACACATTCCACAGTGGCTGCCCCGCAAGGCACTCCCACTGCCACGCCCAGGAGTTCCCGTGGCCTGGTTGTCAGCGTGCATGAGCTTGGCCGTCCTGGTGGGCGTGCAGTGGCCCCTCGCCAGGGTTTTGACTTGTACGTTGAGCATCTTCCCATGGGCTTCCATGGTCTCGGATGGGGTGGGGGGAGCACCGTCCGGGAGCCGGGGTCCGAGTCCCGGTCTCAGTTCGGCCACCAGCTCGCTGTGTGACCTTGGGCAAGTCCCTTCCCCGCTTTTGCCTCATTTCCTACGCTGTTCGCTGGGGCTGTTGTGAGGATGGAGGCCAAGGTCACTGTGGGAAGGGGCTTGACAGCCGCACGCCCATCGCGTGGTCGTCGTTATGATTCCCAGGGACAGCAGCCGCCAGGCCCCCCTGCCCGTGGACTCAGCAAATCCCTTCCGTCCTCGTTCACCCCCCCACCACGACCACGAAGAGATCAGCGACGAGGACAACCGACATTAATCCATTTTTGACCTTCCAGCCTGCAGGTCACCTTCACAAGCACGTCTGTTTTTATTTTCTGTGGTGAAGGAAGGTGGCTCATACACGGTGATCCGTCCTTTCTGGAAAACCGTTTAGCGTCGCTGTCCTCCCATCCCAGCCTCGGCCCCCGCCCCATCTGGCTCCTCCCGCGAGCTCTCCTGAGCTGTACAGGCAATGCCATGTTTCTACCTTCTCGGCCGAGAACCTTCGTGTCATCCTGGACCGCGCACTCGCACCCCCATGCAGCCACCCAGCGGGTCCTGTGGCGCCTTTATTAAGAGAGATGCAGAAGCTTGCCATCACATCCATCGCTCGCAGCCAGTCCAAGCCCTCCTCTCTCACCTGGACCACGGCTAAGGCTTGCTAATGGGTCTCCCCCTCCCCGCACCTATAGTCTGTTCTCCAAAAAGCAGTCAGAGAGGTCCTGCGACCCCTCAGAGCCCCATCTTCCTCCCGCCTGGGGCCGGCGTCCTGGCTGCCGCCCAGGACCTTCTGCCCAGACCCCTCCCGGCTGCCCGGCTCCACCCTCCACTCAGGCTCTGCCCCAGGGCCACCTCCTCGAACACCTCTGTCCCTGTTCCCTCCCGACTTCTCTCCATGGCACATGGCCCCGCCGGGATGTATTTAGTATGTATGGTCTGTCCCGCATCCAGGAGGTCACCCTTCCGCACCGCAGAGGGTCTGCGGGTCTGGATCCTGGGACACAGCCCTCGGCACACGCGGCCCCGTGAGCACCTGCTGAATCGACAGGCACGTGAATGATGGGGAATCAGGGCTGGTAACGGTGGTCCTATCCCAGTGTGAAGGCCAGTGTCATAGGGCAGCGGTTTTTCTGAAACCCCCAGGGGGTCAGCAGGTGGCCCCTGGAGGTCATGCTCACCCAGTGTCAGGTGGGTTCACACGTGCTTTCTCAAATGAGGCAAGGGGACCCTTGGGTGTGAGAAGAAAATATTAAAACTTCTGTGGACTTTTGAATACCATTCTTTTAAAATTTTGCTGTGTATATGTGTTGAACAGCATGGTCAGTATAGTGATCCGATAGCACGTGTGTACGCTCTATAAACAAGCGGACAAAGTCATTTACAAATGGAGACGCGCCATGAGAAGAATTGAACGACTTGTTCCAGAGCTGCGCTTCCTAACCAGGGGCGCGTTTGCTCACCAGGCAGGGCGTCGGGTAAAATACAGAAGGCCTGGCTACATGTGAATTTTGGAATTTTAGACGAACAGGTAGGGTTTTGAAACAGTATGCGTATATCTCACATATTGCTCGGGACATTCTTATATTAGAAATGATTCAGTGCTTATCTGAAATACAGACTGGACTGGGCGTCCTATATGTTCATTTGCTGAATCTGACAGCGCTGTCCCGAGGGGATACATGGCAGTGCGTGGAGACAGCTCTGACGTTGCAGCCGAGGGGGGGGGGTGCTCCTGGCGTCTCGTGGGAGGAGGGGTGCTGCTCAGACCCCCAGAGTGTTTGGGACGGCCCCTCCCAATACAGACTGAGTTGCCCCACTTGTCATTTGTGTCCAAACTGAGAATCTTCTCGAGGGGGGGGCCGCTTGGTGGTGCTGGTGGCTCTCCTGGTCCTTGTCACCCTCGGGGGAACGGACTTTCCGCTTGGTGGGCTCCAGGTCTGCTCCAGAAACCGGAGGAAGCGGGCTTCCCAGGGACAGTGCCCGCTGGGCAGCTCACCACGTACAGTGTTCACGGAGAGGAAAATCAAGACCCCTTAGTAGATGGTCGTTGCGGGCCAAACAAGGCAAACTTGATTTGGGAAGGTGATGGCCGTCGTGAGAAACTCAGTCCCTTTCCATTCTTTTCCTGTCTCTTTGTTTTTCAACGTAATTTCCCCCCAAAGCTCTCCGTCCACGTGGTGTTGAAAGTCCAATAGGACGTTATTTTCCACTGAAGACCATTCCCTGCTTCTCTTCCCACTCAAACCCTCTTTCCCAGACGGGCTCCCACTTCTCTCTGTTAGTTGTTTCTTCTGATTAGTTTTCACTAACTCTAAGTATTTCGCTTTTACTGCTACTTCCTGATCTTTCACATTTTAAACACCCTTTATCTCTCACGCACAGCTCCCGACCCTGCGCCCCCGGCAGCCTCTTCTGCATCCCCGTCCTCGTGGAGCTAAACGGTGACCCTTGGTTAAAGCAGTATTTAGCGTGCGAAGGGCTATGGACAGTGTCAGCCACGTTCCCATCAGGCTGCACGACGTGCTGGAGTCACATTTCTTTTCTGCAACAACCTTTTGTTTTCTCTGGGGTTAATAGACACTTCTCTCCTACAAGCTTAGTGTTCTGCGTCTGGTCCCGTGTTTCTTCTCCAAGCCATCTATCTCAACCCTAAGATTCTCTCCACGTGGTAAGCCCTGCGGACAGGTGACGGCTCCACTGTTTGAGGAGGTTTCCTCCCCACGCTTCTGTCCACCCTGGGCCACAGCTGGGAGCACTGTTTCTCCGCGTCTCACATCTTGCCTTATCTTGGTGTTCGCCTTCCCTTCCTAGCTTCTTGGGAAACAGTGCACGGTGGGTAAGTTTTTAAGATCTGGTGTGTCTGGAAATGTCCTTATTCCACCCTCACACTCGATAACTTGTCTGACTACAGAATCCTGGGTTTGAAATAATTTCCCTCCAAATGTTAAAGGGTGTTGGGGTTGCCATTGAAAAAAAGATGCCACCTGATTCCTGATCCTCTGTGACGTGTTTCGTGTGTCTGGAAACTTCTAGGCCCCCTCCCTTCTGAAATCTCATGGTGTGAGGCTGCAGTGTGGGTCTCTTCTAGGAGCTGCCTGGGAACTTGGCAGTGTCTTTCATTGTGAAGATTCCTGCCCTTCTCTTCTGGGAAATTTTCTCTTCCTGGTCCTTTAATTTACAATAGTCCCATTTTGCCTCCATCTCGTGTGTTCCGTAACAGCTCCCGGTCAGGTCCTGGGCCTTTTGGGTTGGTCCTTTTATTCTCGTACCTCTCCTCCCTATTTTTAATCTCTCAATCTGTCTCTTTCTCTTTAGCTGTTCAACTTTCTGGGAAGTTTCCTCAAACAATTTCTTCCTTCTTTTCCATGATATTTCTGGTTTTGTCTTGCGAATATGTTTTAGATCTCCAAGCTGTTTTCTTGTTGTCTGAACCACTCTTCCTTTCTCAGGGCGCCCTGTTCTTCTTTCATCGATGCGCCATCTTTCCCGCTGACGGTTATTAACTGTGCCTTCTCTGGAGCTGTCTTCTCCTCCCGGCGTCTTCTGTTTCCTGAGAGTTCTTGTTTCTTTCTGCCGTCTCCTTCTTTCCCAGCCTTTGGGTTTGATCTCTGTCTTTGTTGTGAGGGTCTCCACTCAGTGTCCGGGGCCCATGGCTGACCTTCATTCTCAGAGTGGGTGTGAGCAGGACCGCACGTTACTCCGAATTAAGCCAGGCTTGGCGAGGGCCTCCCCGGAGGGCAGTGACCCCAGGAGCCAGTAGTTTCACAGGAGGACTCCCAAAGTCAGTATCTGTGCTCACAGCTCCCCAGAGGACCATTTCTCTGGAGGGGGTCTTCTGGTTTCCAGCTGCCGGTGAAGAGGCGGCTCGCCGGTGAGTGGGAGGAGGGGGTGCAGGTCTTGGGCGTGGCAGGCAGCGGGCAGCCTGGTGGTTGATTGACGGATTGAGGCAGCCAGCCGTCATCTTGACTTGCGCCTGGGTTCCCCAATTCAAGAACAACCCCTGCCTTTGCCAGGGTGGGAGAAGGATGGGCTCAGCCGATTGGGGGTGGAGAGGAAAGGGGACAGGGGTCCAACCAGGGCTCTTGCTCCCATCTTAGCCCACACTCCCACCCGCGGGGACCCCTGGGGTCTTCACTTCCTGAGCCAGTGGCAAGTTCTCTATTTGAACAGGGCCTCCGTCTAGCTCAGGCTCAACTCTGCTCTCCATCACTGGGACCCCCCCCCCAGCCTTCTCTCCACTTGGCTTTCATCTTCCATCTGACAGTGTCCACCTCTGACCCCCACTGCTCCTGGTGGGTGTGTGCCGTCTCTGCCTCTGCTCTAGTTCTGTTCTTGTTAAAGGGCAGAGAAAGATGGGGTGTGTTCTTTCAGCCAAATTTAATTGTGCGCTGCAGAACCTTTTTCAAAATTTCCAATTACGTCCAAGAGAAAGTCTCAGTTAGGTATTAATATTACCCTAATACCTCTCTGGAAGTTGCCGGTCTCTCTCTTTAATGAAGCATGAGAAAGTCCCAGGAAAGTAGGAGCATCTGGCTAGAAGTTAATCATAGTGTATGATTTTCATGGGTCCCTGAGGGTTTTCTTTAAAAAGCAAATGATACTGATTTCTCATTGGTGGCAGTGATGTACATTTCTTTTTAAAATAAATTTAGATATTTTTAGAAATGATGTTAAAGAAACACGTTAAGTGAATAACAGGTAGGTATTGCGGAGATTTGGCAAACGTTTGCGGGAGGTCCGTGAACAGCTGGTACTTGGGAACCACCTTGACCTGACGCTTGGCAGACCCAGGTGCACCCTGGCTCCACCTCTCATGGTGGTGGGCCACCTGCCACCTGCTCCAGGGTCCCTTTGAGAATGCAGTACGATATTGATATGAAGTGCCAGCCTAGGGGCACCTAGAGGTGTGTGGAGCCCGCTTTAGAGATCGCTGCCCTGGGTCTTGGTGACAAGTTCCTGTCCCTGTGTCACTTTGGCTTCTGAAGCAGAACATCTGCCCTTGACTCTGCCAGGAAGACACTTGCGAAGGTCACGCTCACGGTTTCTGCTTCACGTACACACACCTAATAATAATAAACCACCTTCCTAACTCCTATTCCAAGCACGGTATCTCCATCATCTCTAATCAATATCGTCTTCAGTGTCAGCCTAGGAGAAAACGTTCAAGTCTGTGGTTAAAGAAGGAGATTGCAGAGAGTTTATAAACTGGTGTAAGACCCACAGCTGTCCCACTTTGGGGAGAAATACGCTTTATCCTGAGATGGTATTCTTTTTGTTATTTCATGAAATGATAATGACAGTAGAGAAGAATGGATCTTAGGGGTTCTATTTAAAATGTGGAAAAAAAAAAACAGCTCTACATGAGAGCAGAAACCTCTTCTGAAAATGTTACTGACTTCTGGGTTTGGACATCTGATTCTGGCCAGTGTGGGGTAACAGGCATGGGACTTACCTTCCTGCTGTAAATGAGCAGAAAGCCGGAGGGAATGTACCAAGCACAGCTCTCACACACTGGACGATGGACAGTGAAAGGGACAAACGAGGGCCCATGACTGCACCGGCTCACTGGAGGGAAGAGAAGGGAAATAGAGGTGGTCTCACTGAGTGGAGGAGAGAGAGCTTGGAGTTCAGGGAAGCCAAATTTGCAAGACTTGGAGGGCAGAGTGTTGGGGCAGAGAGAGCTGCAGAGAGGCCCCACCAGGTCGTGGCTGGTGTGTGCATGTATGTGAGGGAGGGACGGATGGCTGGGGAGACAGCTGCCCAAAGGAGCAGGCAGAACAGTCCTTGGAGCTCACACAGGGCTTAAGATAGTTCGTGTTTACACCAGTCAGGATGGAAAGACCTTAGAGTACACTGGGCGTTAGTAGAATCCTCATGCGTATTTTCTGAATAATGGCGGGAAGTTAGTTTTAGCCTAAGTCTGTTCTGCACCCACCCTAATGACACTTGATTAAAAGGCTTCCGAAGAGTCTCACTAATTCCAAATAACTCAGAACTGCAAGACCATTGAAAGGAGCACCACAAAAACCAGAAGGCAACAGGGAACATTCACAATGTCTGGCATTCAGTCAAAATTAACCATGTGTGCGAAAACAGAAAATTCAGACCCAAAGCCAGGGGGAAAGTCAGTCAATAGAAACATACCCAGATGTGGCAGAGGTGATGGAATTCGCAGCAAGGATGTTAAAACAGCTACTAAAAATATGTTCCGTACATTCAAGAGGGAAGAGCAATAAACAATAAGAAGCAAAACGAAAGATACAAAAAAGTCACCGTGGATCTTTGAGTTGAAAATTTAATCATCCAAAATGAAAAATATGCTGGATATGAAAAGTACACAGCGGAGTAAACGCTGTAGATTTAGAGATCAGCGAGTCTGAAGCCACAGAAACGATTCAAATTAGAGCAGAGAGAAAAAAAACGTAAAAACCAAAATAGTAGAACCATGGTGACCTGTGGGATGGCATCCAGTCATCCAGCCTGTGTGTAATTGGAGTTCTAGGAAGAGAAAGAGGCAGGGACAGAACCAGGAAATAACGGCCAGAAGGTTTCTGAATTTGATGGAAAGTAGAAACCCCCAGATCCAAGGATCCAGATGGATCCTGTTTTGAGCAAACACCGAGAAAGCCACCTCAAGGCACATTATAAACAAATGGCTGAAAACCAGTAATAAAAGGAGCTCTTAGAGGGAGCCAGATAGAAATGACACATCGTGGACAGAGGAACAGAACCGTGAGGGACAGCAGACTTCCTGCCAGAAACCATGCAAGTCAGAAGACAATGGGGAAGCATCTTTGACGTGCTAAGGGCGGTGGGAGGCGGGGTGCCTGCCAACAATGATTTTATTAGCTAGTGAAAATGCAGTTCACAATTGGAAATAAAACAGAGACTATTTCAGGCAAACAAAAAGTGATAGAATTCATTGTCAGCAAATCCGATTTACAAGAAGTGTTAAAGGGGGTTCTTCCAACAGAAAAACAAATGACCCCAGGTGGAAATTTAGATCTACACAAAGCAGTGAAGTGACCCAGAAATAGTAATTAAATAGGTAAATGTAGAAGATATTTTTCTGTTTTTTACGTCTCCTGCAACGGTATTTCACTGTTTAAAACAAGAATAATAACAGTGTATTTGGGGGGTCATAGTTTACAAGGAAGTAAAATCTGTGGCAGTAATAGCGCAAGGGATGGGAGGGGGACATAGGAGTATATTGTTGAGTGATTCTTACAGCAAATGGGGTGTGGAATAATATTACTTGAAGGTAGCTTGTGATAAGTTAAAGAGGTATATTATAACCTCTAGAACATCCAGTAAAAATAAAAAATTAAGGGGTAACTAATAAGCCCATGGTGGAAATAAAGGAGAATCATTAAAATAAAACCCTTGATTAATCTAAAAGAAGACATGACAATAAGAAAGAAAAACAAAGAACAGATGGGGCAAGTAGAAACCCAGAACAAGGAGGTAGATTTAAACCCAACTATAGCATAATTACATTAAATGTAAATAGTCTAACATTCAAAATGAAGACAGAGATTGCAAGGTAGGATAAAGACGCAAGACCCAAGTAAACGCTGCCTACAGGAAGTGCAGTTTACGTAGGAAGCCACAAATAGGTTAAAAGTAAGAGGACGGGAAAAGATGTACCTTACTAACAGTAACCAGTAGAAAACTGCAGTGACCGTACTAACACCAGACAAAGTAGATTTCACGTCAAAGAGTATTCCCGGGGACAAAGAAGTCCATTCATCAAGATAGAGGCGTCAGTTCATCAAGAAGGCACAAATGCTGAATGTGTATACCCCCAGTAACAGCCTCAAGATACATGAAATGAAAACCGATAGAGACGAGACGAGAAACAGGGAAATCACAGTCACTGCTGGCGGTTTCGATACCTGGGCGTAGTCAGGGTCCAGCCAGAGGAGCAGAACCCGCAGGAGGTGTGTTTGTATCAAGCCCATTTTTGCAGTTGTACAGGCTGCAACGCAGGTTGACGTGGGTGCAGACACAGCCAGCGCTCTTGCTCAGGGGAGGAATTTCCTCTTTCCCTGGGGGAGCCTCCGCCCAGCTCTTAAGGTCTTCTGACTGATGAAGCCAGGCCCACCCAGGTCATCTCCTTTACTTAAAGTCCACTGATGAGGGACCGTAATCACATCTGCAAAATCCCTTCCCAGCAGCACCCGGATGGGTGTTTGACTGGGTAACTGGAGACCGTATCCCAGCCAAGCAGACATATCAGAAAGCATCCCAAGCCTCCTTCCCCCAGCAAATGAGGGAGCAAGTAGAAAACCAGTGATGACACAGAGCACTTGAAAGACGTCATCAATTAACTTCACCCAATTGGCATTTACAGAACGTTCCACCCAGCCGCAGTAGAACACACATGGAAGATTCATCCAGATGGACTACCTTCTGGACCTAAAATAGATCTCAGTAAATTTAAGAAGATTAAAACCCTTCAAAGTATGTTTTCTGATCATGAGGGGATTAATTTCAAAGAGGTCAGGAGAATTCTCCAGGACCAGGCAGCTGGTGAGTGGTGGAGGTTGGATCTGAACAGAGCCCTTCTTGCCTTTGAAAGATGCAGCCACGTCCTGCTCTGCCGCCCTGACTCCTGGGGGTGAGCAGGTCTGCGCCTGGTGGGCTAGAGATGCCTGGCACCTGGCTCCAGGTGCATCTTGTCAAATGCTTACAGCTGCTGGTGACTGTGTGTTATTAGGACCAGCCTGTGCAAACGCTCGTGAATTCAGGCTCACATCCATCATCACGAAGGGCCTCGTGTGCTCCACCCCTGGGTGCTTCTGTCTTCGGAGATGCTGGGGTGAACTGATGCGGCTGGCATTTCTCTCCGAGGACCCAGAGATGCAGCAGAGAGAACATGATGAATTGGACCTGGGCCATCAAAGGAGTTGGCTGGGGAGCCAAGCCAGTCAGTCAAGGCACAGAGGCACCGGAGAAGATCTGCCCTGGGACACCGAGGAGCGAGCCCCGGCCCGTCCAGTGCCCTCCAGACACTGCCAGAACCTCTCCAACAGAACGCGGGGTGGTGGTGCCCTGAGTCAATGCAGCGGGCTTCACACATCGCCCTCTCTCCCACAGAATGATAGAGCAGGTCCTGCTCCAAAACGTCTTGAACTTGGAACTCAGAACAACAGCAGAGAGAAAACTGTAATTCAAAAAGATACGTGTACCACAGTGTTCACCGCAGCACTATTTACAATCGCCAGGACGTGGAAGCAACCTAAATGTCCATCAACAGACGAACAGGTAGAGAGGATGTGGCACATATATACAACGGAATATCACTAAGCCATCAAAAGGAGCAAAACTGAGTTATTTGTAGTGAGGTGGATAGACCTAGAGTCTGTCCTACAGAGTGAAGTAAGTCAGAAAGAGAAAAACAAATACAGTATGCTAACACATATATATGGAATTTAAGGGAAAAAATGTCATGAAGAACCTAGGGGTAAGACAGGACTAAAGACACAGAGCTACTAGTGAATGGACTTGAGGATATGGGGAGGGGGAAGGGTGAGCTGTGACAAAGCGAGAGAGAGGCATGGACATATATACACTACCAAACGTAAGGCAGATAGCTAGTGGGAAGCAGCCGCATAGCACAGGGAGATCAGCTCAGTGCTTTCTGACCGCCTGGAGGGGTGGGATAGGGAGGGTGGGAGGGAGACGTAAGAGGGAGGGGATATGGGGATATATGTATACATATAGCTGATTCACTTTGTTGTACAGCAGAAACTGACACAACATTGTAAAGCATTTATACTCCAATAAAGATTTGGGGGGAAACAAAAAAGCTGAGGGAAATACCAGTATTAAGGTGGGCACGTTTTTTATTGTTATCACTGCGTCTCTGTCCCCTGGCGGGCTTTTCAGTTGCCTGCTGCAGGTCGTTCCAGACCTGTCAGCCCAAAGGCCACCTCAGCATCTATCACAGCTCGCAGATGACCAGCACGTCGTCTCGCATACTCATCTGCTTTTGTAGTAAGTCTGGGTAAAAAGCGGCTTTGGAAAAAAGAGTCAATTAAATCCAAACAGCTATGACGTGAAATACCTATGGGAACCGTGGATGGTGAAATGATGGGTTCTCATGCGTGGCCCGAAAAGCTGTGGCAGAATGGGGCGTGGCTCATTCCCATGTGGCTTGTGGCAAGGAAGTTCTAATTTTGGAACCCGGCACGCTTTTCCGAGGCTGTAGAAATGGTAAAGCAGAGGAGACGCCTTCCTGTACTTGGCTGGTGATTGACAGGTGATAATGTTTTATTGGAGCAGAAACATTTCCGGGCTAATTTATTCCTTCACTCATCTGGGTTAAAAGGGGTGGGGGGAGTTCCAGGGAGAGAAGGAGAAAATGGGAGTGGATTAAGGGGGGCTAAGCTGAACGTGTTTGCCAAACCACACATACCCAACTTTCATAACTAAAACGAAACGTTGAATTAATCACAACAAATTAAAACACTATTTATTGAGGAACGGAGGGGCCCAACTTTCTGTAACTTGTGGAATTTCCTCTGTCCCTCCTGTTCTCTCCCCTCTCCCCAGCCTCACTCCCCTGGCAGATGAACTTGTTTTTCTTGCCACGTGAGTCCATCGAAATCAGAACACTACCTCGACAGGAAGCAACGTATTCTATAGTTACCCTGGGAGCGGGGAGGTGTCCGTTCTGCTTCCTGGCACTTGGCATCCCACGCAGCCTGGGGATGTGCCCTCATACCCCGCTTCCACTCCTCCTGACAAGGAGTCACTGTCAGGACGCGGCCAGGCTTTTTTACTGCAGCAAAGTGAAACTCACCGAATTCTTTCCACTTTTAAAACACTGCCTGGCTCACTTATGGAGGTTGTGTTGACTCTTGTGATCAACAGCTTCTGAAAGCTCCTTGTTCTATAACGTAGGCCACAGGGGAATGGGACGCTTTATTCTCTCTCCTAAGAGTTTTGTGACTTTTCAATCTTATTCCAGTGACTGAACTCTCGAGACCACCCCCCCGCCCCCTCCCTCTGTCACGTGATGCAGAATTGGAGGTGGGAGGGGAGGACCGGCCCCAGGCTTGGGGGGTGGGTGACAGCTGGGAGAATAGAGGGGGAAGGTTTGGGGGGGCTCTGGTGAAAGGGGCTCGGGGGTTGGGCTGTGAGAATTGGGGGAGAGGAGGGAAGGGGCGCCACACGTTATGAACTGGACTCTGAAGGCTGGGGTGAAAGGAGCCGTGCCCCTGAGTGGCATCCGCTCCGCTGATGCGCCGGGCCCTTCCGAGGGCACTTATGCAGAAAAGGAGCATCATTGCCTACTTCTTACCCTCAAGAGGACTCCTCATTTTGCCACCAAAGGGTAGAGCGTGAGATGAACTTCTGTCATCATTCTGCCTGTTTTCAGTATACCCTGGACTCTGTTTTTAAAGGAGGTGTTTAGACTTGCTATGTTGGAAAAGCAAAAAAAAAAAAAAATGTTTTGTAAAACAAATATTCATTGGCTAACTAATATTTTGGGTAGACTGAGGTTTCCCCACATGTTAGGTTTGCTTGAAGAAGAGATGGACCACATCAGGGGAAAAGGAGGAGAAAGATTCATTCATTCATTAAAAGTAATTATTGGGTTAGAATTGCAGTCTTGCCTTGGGCAAAGAGAGGGTGCTGAGTGCTGTCACCGGAGGATGCCCTTTCTCTTTCACAACCAGGTGTCCTGGGTTCCCAGAGACCCACTGGATCAGACCACTTAATGGGCTATCAGAATTTTCCCCTTAAACCCCAACCCACCTCTCTCCATCCTCCCAGTATGGATATATCATCATTCAAGTTAGGTTGATAACCTGTGTTAGTAATTTTGTTCACAGCAGTGATTCTCATGGTGGGGGGTGGCCCCAGCCCAAGAGCATCAGCATAACCTGGGAACTTGCTAGAAATGCGTATTCTCAGGCCCAGCCCCACATTTGCTGAGTCAGAAACTCTAGAGGGAGGGGCTGGGCCATCTGCCTTTTAATAAGCCCTCCATGTGATTCTGACACAGTTTGAGAACCTCTGGCCTTTGGAACTGTGCACTTTAAATGGGCGAATTTTATGCTCAGTAAAGATTTCAAAAACACACACACAAAAACAGACCATGTGAAACAAAAATTATAGTGCTGTTCTGTGGGGTTTATAGCTGGTCAAAGTAAATATATGACAACAATAGCACAAAGGATGGAAAGAGGAAATGAGAACATATATATTGTTGTAAAGTTATTTCACTATATATGAAGTGGTTTAATATTATCTGGACAGACTTTAATACGTTAAAGTTATATATTTTAAGCTCTGTTGCAAACACTAAAAACTAGAAGGAGAGGTATAATCAATAAGGTTGTAGCAATGGAATCATAAAAAATACTCAATCCAATAGAAGGAGGAAAATAGTGACAAAAATTTAAAAGGAACAGATTAAGACAAATTGGAAAATTAATAGTAAGATGATAGATTTAAATTCAGCTTCCCAATGAAAAGATAGAGATAAGATTATGTAGAAAATAAGACACAAATATATGTTCTCTCAAAAAAGTTTTTTTTTAACATTAAAATGTAAGTGGATTGAAAGTAGACAGAGAAAGTTACACCATGAAAATGCAAATCAAAAGAAAGCTGGGGTAAAGATATTAACATTATACAGAGTAGACATCAGAACAAGGAAAGTTACCAGAGATGATCAGGGACATTTTATAGTAATAAAAGTGTCATTCTGGGGACTTCCCTGGTGGCTCAGTGGTTGGGGGTCCGCCTGCCGATGCAGGAGACACGGGTTCGTGCCCCGGTCCGGGAAGATCCCACATGCCGCGGAGCGGCCGGGCCCGTGAGCCATGGCCGCTGAGCCTGCGTGTCCGGAGCCTGTGCTCCACAATGGGAGAGGCCACAACAGTGAGAGGCCCGTGTACCGCAAAAAAAAAAAAAAAAAGAACACTGTAAATGTGCCCTCATCTGCACGTGAAACAAAAAGTAAAGTAGAAACAGAAAAATCCACAAATATAGTTGGAAACTTCAGTATGCCTCTCTGTAAGTTATGGAGCAAGTAGAAAATCAGTAAGGATGTAGAAATCTTAATCATAATATCATCTAAGTTGATCTGCTTGACATTTATTGGACAATTTTCCCAATATCAGCAGAGTACACATTGTTTTACAGGTGCATATGGAACATTCACAAAGTATGCTGGGCCATAAAACAAGTCTTAACAAATTTAAAAGAAGTGAAATTACGTGAAGTATATTATCTGGCCACAACAGAATTAAACTAAAAATCAATAATATGTAACTCCAAATATTGGAAATTAAACAACATGCTTTTAAGTAACCTACGGGTCAAAAAATCAAGAGAAATTAGAAAATAATTTAGTTGAACAAAAAAGAAAGCACAGGACTTCCCTGGTGGTCCAGTGGTTAAGAATCCACCTTCCAATGCAAGGGACATGGGTTCAATCCCTGGTCAGGGACCTAATATCCCACATGCCCCAGGGCAACTGAGCCTGCATGCTCTAGAGCCCGCACACCACAACTAAGATCTGAGACAGCCAAATAAATAAATAGATAGATGGATATATGTATATATCAAAGAAAGCACAACATATGACAATTTATAGGATGATGCTGGTAAGGCAGTACTTAGAGGGAAATTTATAGCATTAGTTGTACCTGTTGGTAAAGAAGAAGTTCTCAAAGCAGTAATCTAAGCTTCCACCCTCAGAGCCTTGAAAAAGGAAGAACACAATAAATCCAAAGTAAGCAGAAGAAAGGAAACTATAAAGGTAAGAACGGAAATCAGTGAACTTGGAAACAGAAAAATAGTAGAGGAAAATCAACAAAATCAAAAGCTGGTGTTTTGAGCAAAATAGCAATTGAAAAGCCAGACTGATCAAGGGAAAAAGAGAGCCGTCACAATTACCAATATCCAAAATGAAAGAGGGACATCACTACAGATCCTACAGACATAAACTGCAATAGTAAGGCACACAATAAGAGACTATTAACCATTATGACAATAAATTTAATAATATACATATAATGAACAAATTTCTTGAATGACACACACTATTAAAGGTCACTAAAGGAGAATTAGATAACACACACAGCTCTCTGTATAATATAAAATTTGAATTCGTACTTAAACATTTTCCTACAAAAATAAACTCCAGGCCCAGATAACTGGTAGCTGGTGAATTCTACCAAATATTTAAGATATAAACAATTCCAGTTCTACACAAACTCTTCCAGAAAATAGGAGATGAGGGAACACTTCCCAACTCAATTTACAAGCTCAGGATAACCCTGATACCAAAACCAGACAAAGATATTGCAAGTAAAGAAGACTACAGACCAATATCCCTCATAAATATAGACTCAAAAATTCTTAGCAAAATTTTAGCAGATCAAATCCAACAACATATAAAAAGAGTGACACATCACAACCAATTCTGTTTACCCTAGGAATGCAAGGTTAATTCAACATTTTAAAACAAATGAATGTAGTTCATCATACCAGTGGTCTAAAAGAGAAAAACCATATGATCACCTCAATATATACAGAAAAAGCATTTAGCAAAATTCAGTATCCATTATTGATTTGTAAAAAAAAAAAAACCCTGGTAATTAGAAGTAGAAGAGAACCTCAGGCTCTGATAATAATGGACAAATAATGAACATCTGTGAAAAACCTGTTGCTCACATCACACTTCACAGTGAAAGACTGAAGGCTTCTTCCTACGATTAGAGACAAGGTAGGATGTCTGCTCTTGTCACTTCTATTTGACATTGGGCCGGAGTTTCCAGCTGGTGAAGTCACTCCAAAAAAAAAAAAAGTAAAGGGCATTCAAATTGGAAATAAATAAAATCACCTTTATGTGTAATTCAATATGATCATCTATGTAGAAAACCCCAAATGGTCTGCCAAAGAAAAAAAAAAGTTCAAGAGCTAACAAATTTAACAAGGTTGCTGGACACAAAGTCAATATGTAAAAATTAATTTTATTTATATATACTAGAAATGGACAATTGGAAATTGAATTTAAAAGGCAATACTATTTATGGTAACATCACAAAGTTGAAATACTTGGTGGTAATCTTACAAAATATGTTCAAGGTTTGTATGCTAAAAACTACAAAACATTGATGAGAAAAATTATGAGAAGACCTAAATAATTGGAGAGCTATACCATGTCCATGGATTGGAAGACTCAGTTTTGTTAAGATACCAATTCCCCCCAAACTGATCTATCGATTCAGTGCAATTCCAATCAAAATCTCACCAGACTTATTTTGGTAGGCATTGGCAAGCTAATTCTAACACTTACGTGGAAATGTATAGGAACTTAAATAGCTCAAACAATTTTGAAAAAGGAAAACAAAGTTGCAAGACACACTGTATGATTTTAAGACCTACTATAATGCCTCTGTAATTAATTCCAATGCTACACAAATTGTGTGACATTGTCATAAAGATTGACATGTAAATCAACAAAACAGAATAAAGTCCGGAAATAGACCACATACAGATGGTCAATAGATTTTTCAACGAAGGTGCCCATATAACTCAATGGAATAAAGACAGTCTTTTCAACAAGTGGTACTGGAACAACTGGATATTAATATGCAAAAAAGAGAAATAAACCTTGACTTAGATCTTGCTCATATAGAAAATTCAACTTACAAAGGTCATAGATCTAAAGGTAAACTTACAAAGGTCATAGATCTAAAGGTAAAATAGATCTAAAGGTAAACTTACAAAGGTCATAGATCTAAAGGTCATAGATCTAAAGGTAAAATTTTAAAGCCATAAAACATGTAGAAGAGAACAGAAACAAATCTCTGTGATAATTT